>NC_043704.1:74155433-74395170 GCF_006229205.1 Suricata suricatta
TCCCTAAAGCAGGATTCAACTCTTTCTGGTAAAGAACTTTAATTTTGAGTGTGTGTCAATAAATGATAATGTAAAACCTAGTAAGTGAAAATGGAAAGACTTGTCCACACAACCCATAATTAACAAAATGGGAATAAAACCTGATTAAAGAAAGAAGAGAAGGGACTTCACTTCATAAAAAGCATAAAATGGGCTTGCAACAATGCAGTGAATGGTTTCCCTTTTCTCATCTGACTGATAACTCCTTACTTTGGAACATGGACTGATGAGGTGAAGATCTTGGCGATTCTCATTGTCACTCCTCTCCTGGCAGATGGCTCCCTCCCCACAGTCATGCATATCCTAGATAAGTAAACTCAGCAAAAAACACATCCAAAATAAAAGACTTTGTAGGCAGCCGGTCCTTCGCTGCACTCAGGCCCTGGCTGCCATCTTGGAAATGCATACCATGAATCATTACTGAGAATGACTGCATGTGGACTTCAACACAACCTATCCGCACTGTTGGGAAAACGACCCAGTCAGAGCACACAGGTTTCCAGTGGGCAAGTCTTGGTCAGTGGGAGGGTCCAGGTGCATACCTCTGCACCATCATCGAAGGTTCTCTCTTTGGATGGTTCCCAACAGTGTTTTGGTCCCTTGAGCTCAGTGCCAGCAGCGCTGCCCCAGACGGTCCTCCTCTCAAGGTGCTTCTCCTATAGTTCTACTGGAAGCAGAGCCCTATGGGGACAAAGACAGGTGCTTCTGAATGTGTGGATCCATCTAAGAAGATAATCTAGGAAGAACCCCAAACTTAACAAATATAGACTAAGAACTCCAAACTAAACAAAAGATCAAAGTATAAAGTGTACGTCACTCTAGGCAATACCATTGTTAGAGCGTCAGAGCTAAAAAAGGCTCATTTATTCATACAGAGTTTCATCCATAATCAATTGCTGATCAGAAGCAAAATAGCCACTTGGCAAAGAGCTCGAGTATTGGCATCAGACTTCTTGACTTAAAGTCTTAACAGCTAGCTGTGTGATCTTGGAATCAGTATTAACTTCTTTGTTCCTTGGTTTGCTCATCTGTATAATAGGAATAACAGTGCTTGCTTCATAGGGTTGTTTTTCGGGTTAAATAGAATCATTGACCTCCAACATTTAGGACAGTGCTACTCTTAATAAGAGCTATTGTAATTACTGAAACTGCTTCTGGCTCGGGGTCTCAAGGAGGGGAAGCCCCTAGTGCTTAGGGGAGCGGTAGGAGGGGATGTGACACAGTCTGGAGGTTGCTGGGGGAGGGGGACTCCAAAAAGGCTTAGGGGTGTCTTGAAGTTTGGCAAGAATAGTAATTTCCTGGGTTCTACATTCCAACTCTTCCTCTTGTTTTTTTCTGCTAGGGAGTACACGCTCACACGTGGACACACACACACACACACACACACACACACGCACCATGTCAGGAGGTTTGCAGCTGTCAGGGATGCAGCATGGGAACCGCCAGCAGCTGGGCCCACAGCCCTGGCTCTCACTCTGGCTGCTCCAGCTCCAGCTCCAGCTGTGACGGAGGAGAAGGCTGGAGCCAAGAGGCAGCCTCCCCCCACCCATGAGAAAATCTCCCTAGATTAGGCAGCTGCCTGCTGCATCACCTCCCCCCCCTTGGTTCTCAGCTGGAGGATGGGAAGAGGGATGGGAGGTAAGGAGCGAGAGGCCGGGACATCAGCTCTCTTTATCCACGTCTTCCTGGGGGATGACCAGGAAAGCCCCCAGCCCGGGCTCAGGCGTCTAGCCTCACTCACAGCTGCTCTGCTTTTGTGTCAGGCATCTGTCCTGCCACATTCTTCCCCGTCTGCATGTGGGTGGTGGGTGGGAGAGACTCCCATCCAGCTCCAACAATGGTTCACAACCTCTGCTGCACATCCCGGTCTTCTGGGGAGCTTTGCCTTGGGCCCCACCCCAGAACAACTGAGTCAGAACCTCTAAGGCTTGGGCAGTGGTTTTTGGTTTTTTTTTAAGCTTCAACCTTTTTTTTTTTTTTTTTTAAATGCGAACCCAGGGTTGAGAAGGATTGTCAGATAAGGAAAAGCATAGCTCTCAGAAGTCAAAACCCACAGACCTAGTCTGAATGGGAGGTTGGGAATGGTGCAGGCCAACCTCCTTATTTCACAGATGGGGAAATGGAAGGCCCGCTGGGGAGGGATCTGAGAAGTCTAGTCTACAGAGTGATTCGTGGCAGAGAATCCATGTGTCCCGATTCCAAATCCAGCCCTGTTTTCACAGCACTTACAAAAGCAAATTTTAAAGGTATTCCTGAACACTTAGGCTTGAAGGACAGTGCTAGCTGCTACCAACAGTATAAAAATGACAAAACCAGGCACCTGTTATTAAAGAGCCACACAGAGGGGCAGACATGTACCACCTGAATGTCACATTCAGCATTAGATGAAGGCCCATGTTTTCTGGCTTACTGACCTCACCAGCCCAGTCATAGAACTTAGCCCCTTAGGTTGCTATAGTCTGGTAATTCTACCCTTAGGCCTTATGCAAAGGGTCCTACTCTTTATAGGGTCACACCCATCTCCTTAGGGCAGGAGTCCAAGAGGTCAAGGGCAATGGCCACCAGGAGACTATTCTAGACCTTCATTCCCTGCCAAAACACCACTACCACTTCCAGGGCCTGTACAGGTCTTTCCCAGGTCTGTCCTCTCAAATGTGGGTCATGTCGCAAGTACGTACACACCTTGGCCCAGGGGTCACCAAAGGATACACCACCAGTGTGTACACCTCTATGCCCAGGCATAGCCAAGAACAAGTGCAGCCATACTTGGACATCTGGGCCAGTGGTGTCAAGATTTGGGCACAGGTTCACCTGCAGACAAGGATGTTGCTTGGGGAAAGAAGAGAAGAGTTGTCTGAGCTCCATCCCTCACTCGACCCCTTGCACTGTGCAAGCCCCCCACAGCCTTCACTGGCTGTTGTGGAAGAAAATCAACCCCAGCACCATCAGTAGTATGAGGAACAAGGTTGGAGACAAGCATGCAGGAAGGCTTCAGTGGGACACGGTCACACTCAGGTCTCTCACATAGACTGGCCTTCAGCTTCCTTCCACAGAGAGCAGGCTCCTGCATTAATACCACCTTGTCTCCATTTCAAGAATCTGCCAGGAATCAAAGCACCCAGGCCCCTTGCCCTACAGCAAATCAGCTGCTCTGCTCAGATGCCTGTCGCCCAGTGCGTTGACAGCTCTACTGACCGTGTCGGCCACTGTCTCAGCATGGGCTCATTGACCCTGCTCCACATCAAAGGTTCTCCTTTGCAGAGGGGCCATCACCACCCTCCATAACACAGTACAAAGAGATTAATCTCAAGTGGAGGGACCGGGGAGAGCTTCACTGTAAGACTGTAGGTGAGGACTTCTGTAGGTGGCTAACAACGGAACAGGCAGAGATCCATGAGCCAAGTCAAGGAGGTAGAGAAACGCGGGAGGCTAGGAAGAGCGTGATAAGATCAGGCAGCGTGTGTGTAAGCAGCAGGTCAGCAGGGCAGGTGAGTGAAAAGAGCTCAGAGCAAGAAGCAAGAAAAGCACCTCACATCTGTCAGAAGGGCTAAAATCAAGAACACAAGAAAGAACATGTGTTGGGGAAGATATGGAGGAAAAGGAACCATCTTGCACTGTTGGTGGGAATGTGATCTGGTGCAGCCACTGTGGAAAACAGTATGGAGGTTCCTCAGAAAATTAAAAATAGAATTACTTTATGATCCAGGAGTCACACCACTGGGTATTTGCCCCCGAAATATAAAAACACGAATTCAAAGGGATACATGCACCCCCATGTTTATAGCAGTATTATTTACAATAGCCAAAATATGGGAGTAGTCAAATGTCCATCGACTGATGAATGATAAAGAAGATGTGAGATATATATATATGTATATATAATGGAATATTATTCAGCCATAAAGAAGAATGAAATCTTGCCTTTTGCAATGATGTGGATGGAGTTAGAATGTATTATGCTAAATGAAATAAGTCAGTCAGAGAAAGACAAATACCATATGATTTCACTCATATGTAGAATTTAAGAAAGAAAACAAATGAACAAAGGGAAAAAAGGAGAGAAGTAAACTGGAAAAAAAGACTTAACTACAGAGAACAAAGTGACGGTTACCAGAGGGGAGGTGGATGGAGAGATGGGGAAATAGGTAATGGGAACTAAAGAGTACACTTATGATGGAAGAAGAAGAAGGAGAAGGAGAAGGAGAAGAAAGGGACAGGTGGGAGGCAGCCTCTGGTCTTGAAAGCTGTGATCAGCAGTCTAGATGACCATTCTGGTCTTCAAATTAAATTCTCAGCTGGGCCCCCCAATGAGACCTAAAAGGCAGATATGTTTGTAATGTTGGTAATTTTTGCCATCAGCTAAATGCAAGGTCACAAATTGGAATTTCATTCTCACCCATGTGGGATGCTGGACTTCTTCCCCAGTATGGAACTCACTTTGAGTGAGGCCAATACAGTGCTCAGAAGCATAAGCATCTACCTGACTGCTCAAGCAGGTGGCTGACTGAGGACTCTGAATTTTTTTCTGCAGAGTCCCTCTGCAGCAAGGCCATGATATGCTCATCTTTGTGCCACCCATCCATTCATTCATTCACTCATTCATTCATTCACTCATTCATTCATTCTTCATGTGTCAGCCTCCCATTGAGGTATCCTCCATGTCAGGTCACTACAAAAGCCAAGGGCAAATCAAAGAAGCAGTAGACCGGGTTCAGGTGTGCAGAAGCCCCATACATTGCCTCTGAGAGGATAAAAGAAGTCATGAATATATTCTGCTTATATCTCAGGCATCTCTCTTATTTTGTTTTCCTTTCCAGACTGAGGTGCATTGCATATGGAATGTTTCAGGAAAGTAGCTGGAATGTATTTAAAAGCCTGAGGCTGGAAGAGTGAGGGCCAGTGGCCTGGAAGGCAGGCTGGTATTGCAGGATGAAAGCACTCTCTGAACTTCTTTTTTGGGTGCTTGTATTTTGCTCTGCAATGTGGCCATGCCAAGCCCCTCTTCCTCTGTGTCTGAGAGCAAAGCCCCACAGCACCCCCATTGTCTCTGCCTCTGCCCTGCCTGTGTCTAGCACCGAAAGTAGGTGATAAGTCGGTGAATGTTGACCTGAATAACCCGGATGCAGCTTGTCCTTTCATGCTCTGGAATAACACAAATCCCCCTCCTGCCCTCACACCTCCACCCCCCAAGTTTGCATTCTGACCCTCCCACCACAGTGACTGGTGGCAGTGGAAGAAGTCTGGGGTTATGCAGGGGGCGGAAGACAGGCTTAATTTAAACACAGTCACCTCTCTGCTGTGTTCCAGAGAAACACAGCAAAATCTTGGATTTGGTTCAACTCCCAAGTAATCCAAAGTAGTGCCCCAGCCCCGGGAGGTGAAGAAAGAGCAGACAATGCAGATTAATTCTTGTCCACAGATTGATTTGTGATTGAAAAGTGTGCTCATCAGAGCACTGGAGTCTCACCAGCTAAACACTCCTATGAAAGTCTCATTCAACAAACCCAGACACATACGCTAGTTTGCAAAATGTGGCCTGCATTTGCCTAATCCACTAGCCTAGGCATATGAAAGGACTCCCCAAGACTGCAGGAAGTGAGCCATAAGACCCCAAGATGCTGATGCCCCCTACCCGCCCACTGGTAGCCTGGACTTGGTTTGAAAAAGTGGAAGGTTAGAAGTGTCTAAACTTCACTCTAGAGGTGTCTAAACTTTACTAGTCTCATCCTCTGTGCCAGGTCCTGCATTCTCTCAATTTCATTTTTATAAGCCCTCTCCAGGGTCCATGTCAGTATTCTCTCTCCATAGGTGAGGAGACAAAAGCAAAGAGTGCTTAAGGAGCCATCCCAGGTCCTATGGAGAGTAGGTAGCAGAGCCAAGCTGCAAAACCAACTCATCCCTGCTGTTCGGGCCCATGGTCTCTCTACCACCAAATATGCACTCACGGCAAAATCCAGGGATCAAGTCAGGGTCTTCACCAAGGTGCCACCCTGATCCAAGGTTCAGTCTTTCCATACCCCCATCCCCTTCCTCCCACATCAACAATTTTGAAAGCTCTGCATTCTCTGCACAAAGTGAATCATCACAGAACTGTAGAAACGGTTCTTCTGTCACTGTTGCAGGCATCGCCAACGTGAAGACATCCCTTAATATCCTGTTAGTGGGGGAGAGAACATACTACCCACTGTCCTCCTGGGAGGAGCAGACTGTGGTGGGCAATTCTCTCAAAATTTGATTGTCTTAAGTAAGGGGCATTTCATGGTCATTTTGCCATCCTTTCCTCATTTCGGACCCTGGAAGTGTGTCAGACACCATTACAATTCTTCACATTTTTTAAAATATTTATTTATTTATTTTGAGAGAGAGAGAGGCAGACAGAGAATCTCAAGCAGACCCCATGGTGTCAGTGTAGAGCCCAACATGGGGTTCCATCTCACTAAAGGTGAGATCGTGACCTGAATTTAAATCAAGAGTCAGATGCTTAACTGACTGAGCCACCCAGCTGCCCCAATTCTTCATGTTCTTTATATCAGTATTTTCTCACGGTATCTCTGGGATAAAGCATCTTCAACTTGGACACAGCTTTCCAGAGCTGCAATCCAATCTTCCTCACTTCACCAAAGAGAAAACTAACATCTGGTAAAGAGATTGTCCAAAGGCATGGCCAGAAATATGACCACAGACTTCCAAGTCTGATATCACAACTTCTCCCATAGACTCATGGGGCTGGTTGATGGGAACACATGACCTCATGTGGTTCTGTATCCTAGACATCAGCCTCTCCAGGGCAGGTGAAGAGAGCTATTGTGAGTGGCAATCTCAGAACAATTATATTCCTGCTTATTACTCTGCCCCATAAATGTGGCTGCCTTCTCTCCACTTATGTCATCTATTTAGGGATTTGAATCCCTTATTGATTCACAGAGCAAATGAAAATCCATCATATTCAAGAAAGAAAGAAAACAGGAGCAATACTCAGTTACCCACTCCTGACTTCAAAGGTCAATAAGGGAAATGTGCCCATAAGTATGTATAGCTTGCTGGGGACTTCAGCTCTACATCCATACATGTCATCATCAGCATCTCCATCCTCTTGTCCCAAGTCTTCTTAACCACAATATGTGCAGCCATGAGCATTTCAGCCCTTAAGTCAGACCTGTCTCTGCCCCATAGTTCCTGTACCAGCGGTTGGCATCACCCTCCACACAAGAGCCACAGCTAGAAATCTTGGGGTCTTAGATGTACAGAGTCCTTGACTACAACCACGACTTCCTGTCAGTTCTAGCCCACATTTCTCCTCCTCTGTATTCCTTCTGTTACTCCCTTGGGGCATGCTTTAATATTTTGCTGGAATTTGTGTCAATAACCTCTTAATTAGCCTTTTAACCTTCACTTTGGCACCATCATTACCCTCAACACCCACTCCCACCCTCGCCAAATCTGTCCTCCACATCCCTCCAAGAACAGTCCTCACCATGTGGATCTGCTCCTATCAGCACTTTACCTCTTTCAAAGCTTTCAGTGACTTTCCACTGCCTTCAGAAGAAATTTTAAATCTTGTGGCCCTGGCTATTCTGTTATAATTCTGTCTTTTCTGTCTTCCATATTAGGGTGTGAGCTCCTTGGGGCAGGCATTGTGGCTGGCATGAAGAAGGTTTTCAGTAAATGGTTGCTAAGTCGTGAATAGATGGACACAGGAATGCACAGGGAGGCCATCCTGAAGCTCGAATTTGCATGTTCCTTAGAGGAGGCAAATTATGTGCCTCGGACAACCACTGGAGGGAATATTTGACTGGGGAGGTGCAGTGCTGTTTCATGGCCTTGTGAATGGATTTAGAACTCAGACAGAGACATGGAAGCAATGGGGATGGAAGAGGGGTAGGAAGAGAGGAGAGGGAATTCTAAGCCAAGGAAAGAGGGGCTGTGCAGGTGCATGTGCGACAAAGGAATTCATGTCAATAAGGCAGGATGTGAGAATGAAAAGAGAAGCAGATAAGGGCAGGTGGCTAGCAGACCTGGGTGGGGCCCTTGCAGTCTGACCCAGGAATGTGAACTTCTGTTTATCACCACACTGGGGCTTGTATTGGGGAATGGTGGGGAGAGAATGGCTGAAGAAAGGTGGTGACAGAATCAACACCCACAGATTGAGAGAGCTAGTGTTTAATTTGGTTCTTGTTGACCTGTGTTTCAAAGGAATCAAAGTATCCTTTCTCTCCTTCCCCTCTTTATTTTTAAGACACTAATTGAAGTGAACATTGGAGCCTTATAAACAAATGGTGAAGAATGAACCAGTTTTTGTTGTAATGAGAGGTTTAAATTGGCTCATTTTGAATTTGTAGACAACATCCAAATCCATTTTTACCTCTATAATTCTCCATGAGATGTGGTGTCCTATAACCATGATGTGTTGATGCCACCGCCCTGGAGGGTAAACAGTGTCTCCACTCTGTCTCAGTCCTGGGCAGAAGTCCCTTAGAATGGGGATAATGTCTCTTTGAATAGTTAGTGCCCTTTAAAGTGGACAGAGAAGGGGTTCAAGGGAAATCTTTTCATAGCTTGTTTGCCACTGAATGACAATCAAACCTTAACTATCTTCATTCCTGGAGGAGACAGGTGGACATAGTACAGTTGAGGGGAAAGGGCATTGGCCTGGGGGCAAGGAACCCAGTTCTATCCTTTGCCCTCTTGACAATTTTCTGCATGATGCTTGCCAAGTCTCTCTCTCTCATTTCAAGCCTCGGTTTCCCCATCTATGGAAAGAAAGATTGGACTAGACACATGCTCTCTCTAGAGAACTTTTGAGCTCTGAAATGCCTTTAGTATCTGTGCAGTTTCTCTTTTGACCTCTGCTTTGCTGCGTTTGTCAGTGAGAGCATTAGAGAGCAGGAGCCCCAGAGGGAAAAATGGAGGGTCTATTTTAGGGAGACAGATGACTAAGAAGAAAACCGCTAGCAAGAAGAGAAAAACACCCAAAGAGCTCTGGCCTTTGCACAGGCCTGACGTTTTTATGGGACTTTGCTGGCCTTGGACCACAAACTGCCCCCCCCCACACACACACAGGGGCAACCCACAACAGCCACTGAATGCTGCATTGTGGCCCTGGGACCCATGAGCCAACAGCCTCTATTTGCAGTTCCCCTTAGAGCAACTGGAGGAGTGACTGGCCCAGTTCGCCAGCTCTCACTGGACTTGGCCTGCTGGGTCCAGCATGGAGACCTCCCAGGGAGACTGGAAGCAGAGGAAATCAGGTTGGAAATTCACTGGCAGCCTACACTTGACCCCATGGAAAGTGCTGGTTTGGGCTACAAGGAATGGCATATTTAGCTTGGCTGGGCAGTCCTGTTCAGTCGGACCCATAGAAAGCCACAGAGCACCGGGTAAAGCTTCCCACCGAGTGCTGACCTTACATGGTTGGGCACCCAGTGTGGAGCATGCACAGTGCATACAAAGATAAAAACATTATGGCCCCTGTCCTCACAGAGCTTGCCATCTAGTGGGAAGAGCAGGCATGCCAACAATTTGTCACCAACTGTCCTGCTAAATGTCACACTCGAGATATACAGAGGGGCTTGAGGGGAGTACCCAAAGTCTGGCAACTGATTCTGAGAGATGCTCAGAGGAAGGAAAAGCTTACTGGGAGAGGAAAGATGCCCCTTGAGTTTTGAAAGATCACAGGAGTTGCTCAGGTGGGAGGGAAGGGGTGGAGAAGAGTATCCCAGGGCCAGCACGTGTGTGGGCGTACAGGTGTGAGAGCAGGGAACATGCAAAGGACTGCAAATAGCTCTCAGAGGCTAGGAATAGTGTGCAAGGCTGGAAGGGCAGCAGAGTAGCCTGGAAGTTTTACAGGATGAATGGTGTCCCCCAGACAGATATGTTGAAGTCACTCTTGGTGCTTGGGAATGTGACCTTATTTGGAAATAGGGTCCTTGCAGACGTAACCAGGTTAAGATGGGGTCATTAGGGGGGTATCCTTATAGGAGCAGGAAAATGTGGACATGGAGACGCACAGGGAAATATGCCAGTGTCAAGAAAGGTAGAGATTGGAGTGATGCATGGAGCACCGAGGATTGCCAGCAGCTACCGGAAATTAAGAAGGAGGCGTGGAACAGATTTTTTCTTTGAGCCTCCAAGAAGGAATCAATCCTGCTGACACCTTAATGTCAGACTTCTGGCCTCCAGAACTGTGAGACAATATGTTTCTGTTGTTTTAAGCCACCCAGCTTGTGGTAATTCGTTATGGAAGTCCTAGGAAATTAATGTAGTGGGCATACGAGCCACTCTGAGCTCTCCCTTGCCGGGAGCCTAGAATGCCCCTGGCTTCAGAGATGTTTCTCATGGAACGATTCGGATGATTTGAAAATTCCCATATCCAGATGTTCAAGCTACCATTCTTCCAAATTCCTTTTTATAACAGCCCACAGCTCCTCTTCAGACTATGTCTCCTGATTTGCCTGTCTTTTTTTTTCTTCTTTTTCTTCTCTTTCTCTCTCTTTTTATTCAGAAAGATTTACTTTCTGTAATTATAGAATCACATTGTGTGAGTTTGGATGACTCAGCCAATTTGTTAGTGCCAAGTGTCCTCATCAGTTTTCCTGATTCACCATCCTTTCCCTGAGATTTCCAGAATTAGGTCACTTGCAAAGTTTGACAAAATGGTCTTCAGCTCCCTGGAGACCCATGTGAGCATATGACCATCTTCCAATGCCAACTCAGTAGAGCACATCTTCTCAGGACTTATCTGGGGCAGGATCCACATCTCAGGCTTCCTTCTGATGCTGCAGAATGAAGGTCCCATCCAAGATGTCTGCTGTGTGTTGGCTGATACGGAAACTAAATTGAACGAGACACCCATAAGAGGCTGGCGGCCTGAGAGAGGCTGGGCTTGGGGGAGAGTAAGAAAGACCAAGTTGTTTCAGTACATTGTAGTTAGAGACCCAGTATGTGGATGCATAGGATGTGTTAGAGCCCAGAATAGCACCAGTGGCCCATAGTAATGCCTGCCATTTGTTGAGCACCTACTGTGTGCCAGATACCACAGTGAGAGCATACATGCATTATCTCTAATCCTAAAAGGAAAGATGTGCATTACCATCCTCATTTTACAGATGGAAAAGCTGAGTTTCAAGACATTAAATAACTTGCTTAAGGTCATTTAGCAAGGGACAGAGCCATAACTTGATCTTAGGTCTGCCCCATGCCCAAGATAACACATATTTTCTCCATAATACTAAGTCAGTGGATATTCAGGACTTGTTTCATTAAAGTAAGCACAAAAAAATATTCACTGATTTTTCCATGTTATTTTCACACTGTCCAAAACAGTCAGTGGAGAGATAAAGAGTGAACCCACCAAGAATGTCAACAGCCCAGTCACTGCTGTTCTTATCTTGCTTGACTTTTCTGAAGGTTGAATTTGTTCTTGAAAATTCTTCTCCCTTGTCGTCCACATCATACTTGACTAGTGATCTTTCTTCCTCTTTGGATGCTCTTTTCAGTTTACTCTTTCTCGTATTCCTTCTTTCGTTAGCATCCAGCCCTCCATCCATTTTTTATTTATCACACATCAGGAAAACCTCATCTACCTCAATTATTTCAATTACTTTCTTGGTCCGCTTGTGCTCATTTTTCTCTTGTTCATTCCCAATCTCTACAGTTAGTGTCGACCCCTTTTCTGAGCCCCAGACCTAGATACCAATGTGCTTGTGTGACCATCTCCACCTGAGGCTTCCCACAAATACCTCAAAGTTACCATGTACATATCTGATGTCCTGTCTTGCCTCTCCCACTCCTTGCCTCTGTTCTCCATCCCAGGGCGTGGTTGCCCCATATCCCCCTGTTGGCTAAAACACCTTTTCTTCATCTCCTATATTTGGTCAAATTTGGTTAAGTTCTCCTCACTGTACCTCCTATACCTGTCAACTATGCCTACGTCAGCCATCCCCACAGTCACCGCTTTGGGTCTGTCACCTGTCTTCTCTATCTCAAGTAGTTGTTTTTATTTTCAACTAATTTTAACTTTACTTGAGTTGCAAGGATAATACAGAGAGTTTCATCTTATATACCTTTCACCCGGCTTTCCCTGTGTTAGCATCTTGCACATCCACAGTACAGTTATCAAAACTAATAAGTTAATAGCATGTACTGAACAATTGTTATGGCTTCTGTGACAAATACTCTTGGTTGCCTAGTAGCCTCCCCAGAATCTTTTTTATCCCCATTTTTCAGCTTGACGTGGAAATGGGTTCATCCTCAGAGAAAGAACAAGTCTTCTCTCATTTTTACTAGTTTCCACTCATCTGTCAGCCTAAGCTGACTCCCCTGAAACTAGGTGAGATGGTCCTCCCATATGCTCCCCTAAAATCCTGCTCACTTTCTCTGGAATCACTGGGTTGTGACCCTCCATGTACTTGCCTGTCACCCTCGCTGGACTCATGAGGAACCTGCACTTATTGCCAAATCAGAAACGATTTGTGATATGAGTGAATGAAACCAGACCAATGCAGCTGGAGCCGTGGACTACAGCTGGCAACTAGAAGAGTGTCACCTATAAATTGAGGGAGCTGAAGAATTATTGAGGTCACAGTGTCATTTATAACACAGAGGCCTGTGCCAGCACAGAAGGACCGAATGCCATTTCCATCCTCACTCTGACCACCCTGATCATGAAGGGCAGGGCCAAGCCTGGTTTCACCTTTTTATCGGCTCCTTGAATGTCATGTCTGAGAAGGTACCTTGAATACAGTGGTTCCCAGACCTGGTTGGTTGACTCAGAACCTCCAGGGATGGGGTCTGACTGTCTGCCTGTTTAACAAGCTTGCAAGGTGATGGCTCGCACTGCAGGAGCCTGGCTCCAACCCAAGAACTGGCATTCAGAAACCCCCTCTGCTATCAGGCAATCTGCTAATTTCATAGACAGCATTGGACAATCTGGTCATGAAGGTCCCTTCCAGCTTTGACTTTTTTAGATAATTCTTTGTCTTAAATTTCAAAATAGGCTGGTGAATCCAAATGTTATAATATACATCATGGATTTACATGAATACCTAAAATATGTCCTTTAGGAAGTCATATATGATAGGAAGTATCTCCATTTTCTTAATCTTAAACATATTTATTCCAAGCCTCACTTTTATAATGCTAACTTCAGAGATTTCAATTTGATGAATCCTGCAGCAGTATTACATTAGGATCTGAAAGGCAAACTACCCGCCTTTGAATCTGGATTTAGCTCTGCAATCAGAGTGAAATTTGCACCCTGGCTTTTGGGCACTGGCTAGCCTTCATTTCTACCTATAGCATTTACAGATTTTTATAATTGGAATATAGTACAGGTTTTTAGTCCAAAATAGGTTAGTCCTAATGTTCACACCTTTCCAAAATTATATATCTCTGTCTAAGGAAGCCAAATTGCAGTAGATTTTCCACTCTTTAAAATACCTACTATTCCGTAATGGCTTGGCTGCTTACTCTATGGAAACAGAAATACCATATGTCAAAGCCCCACCTAATCCCTGCTCTCCCTTCCATTCTAGACAAAGCGATTGAAGTGAAGTTCAGGAGCCACACGGGCAGCCCCTACCGGGGGAGCCAGAGCGCGTGCATGCAGATTGGAAGAACCATGGGGCCACAAAGGCCAAGGGAGCGCCTCAGTATTTCTGCACCTCAGAGAAAAACTGTGCAGCTTCCAATTCTGCATCTTTTCAACTCAAGGCCCACTTGCTGAGTACAAGCTCGGGTCAAGCATGTGGCTGGACATGGCTGGAGGTGAATGCATATTGCCATTACAGGCAAGGAACTTGCAGGCCTGTGGAGAGAACATTCTGGAGTTCTAAAGAACTCAGTATCACACAGAAGAAATGACAAAATTTTTAATTCTCAGGTTAACTTGAATCCTTTAAAAGAAAAGAACACTGGATGTTCGACAGTCAGTGAGGGGTGGGGGTGGTGCAAGGACCGATTCCATGGTCTGCGTGGCACATTCCTCACTTCTCCTTCACTAGTGAGTGAGTATTCATTCATTCCCAACAAACATCTACGAAACAATTAAGACTTCATGGCTAAACAGATGTGCATGAAAGTGTTTTGGTCACCAGTTTTCCAGGCTATTGCTATGATACCTGTTCTATATCACAGGGCTATTGGGAAAGAACCATGACTTTCTAAGCTCATTTCCACATGGCCCGCTTCCTGTGCCTGTGCTTGGAGGTGAAATGGCCACCCACTGAGGACCTGATATTCTCCTGACTTCTCTGGATAGCAAAGGGCAAAGAGACACTTTCTGACATCTGGGGCCCCTGATTTGGAACTTGCCATCAGTGTGTTCACCAGAGCTGTAACAAGTCCCTTTCTACTGTCCTTTCTTCTTCTCTTCTATCTTTCTGTTAACATATATTGAGCATATCTTATGTACAAGGCCCTGTGCCAGGCTCTGGTTTAGTTGATTCAGAAGACAGATGCAGTAAAGCACTGACGGAGGTGTGCACAGAGTATTTGGGAAGCGCGTGGGCCATCCTTGCTTTTATCCAACATTTTCTTAGTGAGTGGTTGTTATGCTGTGTCAGAGACACTGAGGTAAAGTAGAATGAGTTCCTGTTTGTAAACATTCACACCCTAGCCATGACCCCTGGAAAGAGATGACTATGAAACAAGATAGAAAATGTTGAATGACGTAAAGGCTGATAGTCCAACTACTCGTCTTTCCATCTTCCACCCGTTTACCCAGCAAGTCCTTATTAAATGTATCCGTTACACGTCGGCTGTATTCTCAGCTCTGGGGATGTTGTGCACTCAGCAAAACCAGCATGTAAACTACAAAAAAGAATATTAATAAACAGACTTCATTCTAATAGTGAAAAATTAATTCTAACAGTGAAAATTTCAGAAAGCCTGGGTGGCTCAGTCGATTAAGCATCCGGCTTCGGCTCAGGTCATGATTTCACAGTTCGTGGGTTCAAGCCCTGTGTCGGGCTTTGTGCTGACAGCTCGGATCCTGGAGCCTGCTTTGGATTCTGTGTCTCCCCCTCTCTCTGACCCTCCCCTGCTCGCCCTGTCTCTCTCTGTCTCTCAAAAATAAATTTAAAAACATTAAAAAATTCTAATGGTGAAAATTTCTACACAAACAACAACAACAAAAGAGAAAGAAAGAAAGAAAGAAAAAAGAGAGAGAAGGATATAAAGAGAGAAAAGGTGAAAAAAAGAAAGGAAGAAAGAAAGAAAGAAAGGAGGGAAGGAAGGAAGGAAGAAAAGAAGGAAGAAAGAAAGGCAAAGGTAATAGCAAATGCAAAAGTGCCGAAGTAGGAATACATTTAGTTGGTTCAGAGTAGAGAAGAAAGGCCAGTGTGACTGCAGAATAGCTGGGAGGGAGGTGGGGGCAAAGGCCTGGAGAGCAGGGCATAACCCACATCATGCTATCTCTTAGAGATCCTAAGAAGTTTGTATTTTATTTTAGCACACTGAGACACCTTTGACAACTTTACATTGGGAAGGATATGTTCTGATTTATGCTTTAAAAATATTGCTTTGAACCTCTTTCTCAGTGATTAATACAATAATTATACAAAAAAGGTAAACTGTGAAGATATAGATCCAAAGAACACATAATTGATATTTATAGAACATTCTTTACCCAACAAGTGTAAAATACATCGCCTTTTCATCTGCAAAGAGAATATTGACCAAGACCAAACATTTGTTGAGCCATTAAATAAATCTAAATACATTCCAAGAATTGAAATCTTGTAGACAGTGTTCCCTAAACCAATGGAACTAAACTAGAAATCAATCATAATAAGATATCTAGAAAATCCCCCCAAATATTATGAAATTAAATAACATATTTCTAAATACCACATGAGTCAAAGGAGAAATTACAAGGAAAACTGGATAGTTTTGTATTGCCTGATAGGGAAACTGCCACATATCAAAACTTATGGTATGCAACTAAAGCAATGCTTAGGGGGAAATTGATAGCTTAATTACCTATATTAAAAAGGAAAAAACATTTAAAATCAATGATATAAGTTTCTACCTAGAAAAATAACACATTAAATCTGCTATAGAAAAAAGGAGATAATAAACATAAGAATAAAAAACAATTAAAGAAGACATTTGCCCTAAATAGAGAAAACTGACAAAGCCAGAAGTTGGTTCTTTGAAAAGATTAATAAAATGTATAAAACCTTATTGGGATTAATCAAGAAAAAAGAGTCAACACTAATGGCCAATTTCAAGAATGGAAGCGGTAATATTTTTGCAGAGCTATTGAAAGAATAATAAGAACAGGCACCTGGGCTCAGTCAGTTAAGCGTCAAACTCAGCTCAGGTCATGATCTCATGGTTCATGAGTTCGATCTCTGCATTGGGCTCTCTGCAGTCTGTGCAGAGCCCACTTTGGGTCCTCTGTCCTCCTCTCTCTGCCCCCAACCACTTGCACCCTCTCTCTCTCTCAAAATAAATAATGAAAACTTAAAAATAGAGAAAGAAATAAAAGGATAATAAATATTATAAGCTTTAAGCTTTATGTTAATAAAGTCAGTAATTGAGATGAAGTAAACAAATTTTTTGAAACCATAACCTACCAAAGCTGACTCAAGATGAAAGAGAAAATCTAAATAGCCCAATGTCTCTTAAAAATATTCAATTCGTGAACATCGTCAAAAACATTTCCATAATGACAAATCCGGGCTCAGATGGTTTCATTGGTGAGTTCTACCAAGTATTTTTGGAATTAATAGTACCAATTATACACAAAACTCTTTTAGAAAAATAGATGTGAAAGCTCCTTTTCTCAATTTATTTTACGAGGCTAACATAATCTTTCAAGAAAAACCTGACAAAGACATTTTACAAAAGGAATAGATCATCCCTGCGCCTCAGGTGAGGACACTGAGGCCCAAAGTGGTGACACAGCTCACCCCTAATCTCTGGATTTGGAAGTGGCAGAGCCTCATTTCCAACCCAGACTCCTTTTCCACAATGCCGTCTCCTGGAAAGCAGCCCCTTCAGAGTCCAAAAATGACATCCTTTAGGCAAGGAGTTTAAGGCTAGTAGGGGCAGAAGCTGAAACCTGAGGATTCCTCCTTCCTTGCTTTCTATTCCTGAAGAACTGAGGATGAGTGGCTCTGTATCCCGTCTTGTCTGTTTTGTAGTCCCTGGTTTGAATCTTACTATTTACAATGAACAGCTGTGTGAGGCCAAAGACATATGTGTGGTTATAGAAAAAAAATGTCTTCCATATTACATCTGGTTTTGTCATTTGGGCCAATAATCCTGTCTAGTCCGTTATGTATTGCTTTGGGTAACAGATACGGCACAGAAGGAATGCTGAAGAGTTTTAACAGGACTGCAAGCCACTGCCAGAAGAAGACAGCAGAATACACAGTGATGGAAAAACTCTGCTTAGTTTCTACTTATGCAGAGGGTCAAGGACTTAAATTTAATCTTGGGTGCTATGAAATGACATTAAAATAAATAACATGTCTTACATTTTACCTATTATCAGAACTTGAATCGCTGCCTCAGTTCCTCTGGGACTCCATAATTTTGGTGTCCTGGGTATGAGTTTAGAAGTGGGCCATTGGGTGGCGTGTGGAAGTTATGTCACAGTGTCTGTTATAAGGGGTTGTGAATCTTTACGCTGGAGAACACGGCTTGGGCTGGTCTTCATCTCTCTGCCTTGATATCAAATCTTGCCACCTTGCCTAGTTGGGCCTACCTCCTGTATCTCTCAACTCTGCTTCTTCCCTTCATTCCCACCCGTCCTTGTTTCAGGGCTTTCTTGTCAGCTGTATGACCATGGCCTCCTAGCATATTCCCTGCCTTTAGTCCCCGTGCCCCCAGTCTATCTTTCACAGGATCAGCCAAAGCTATATCTCTATTAGCTTAGGGTTAAACCAAATATTCATTAGTATGTCTTCCTAAATTCCAGCCTCAGCATGTGTGATTAACTTCTCAAATTTAAACTCTCCAAACAAATTCCAATGTCCTTCCCCAACGTCTTCCCTACTGTCTTCCCTATCTCAATTAAAGAGAATCCATTCATCTAGTTGCACAGGCTGAAAGTTGGAGCGTAGCTGATTCTAATCTTTCCTTTCTGCCCTGTGTCTAATCCAATCAGCAAATCCTGTTGTCTTTATCTTCAACAGAAATCCAGAATCCTTATTGCTCAGCACCTCTATTTCATCACCCCGAATCAAATCTCCCTGCTCTCTCACCAGGATTATTGCAAAAGCTTCCTTACTGGTCTCTCTGCTTTCTCCCTTACCCTGCTATTACTATTTTCAAATAGCAGCTAGAATATTCCTGTTCAGACCCAGAAGCCAGTGTACAAAATCTTGTGTGCACAATCCTCAGTTACCACCTTGCTCAGCATAAAAGCAGAATTTATTGCAATGTTAAAAAAAAAAATCCTACTCTATCTGGACCTTCATAAGCTCTCCAAAACTCATCATCTCTAGTGTTCTCTCCAGTGCCTCTTGCACTCCAGCCACGCTGGCCCCATCCATGCCCTAGGCAAGCTCCAATCTCAGAGCCCTGTGCCTGCCATTCCTTCTGCCTGGAAAGCTCTTCCCTAATATGTCTGCATGGGCCACCGCCTTGTTTCTTTTAGGTTCTTTGTCACTGAGGCCTTCTGTGACTACCTTCTTCTCTGACTTCTCTGACCTTTTCCTGCCTCTTTTTTTTTTAATAGACCACATACAACCTCTGATGTACAATATGCTTAGCTAATCACTTTTTATTATTTGTAGTTTGTATTCTTGAATAAAATAACAGTTCTGTGAAGGCTGAACTTTGTTTATTTTATTCACTGCTGTATCCTCAGTGCCCGGCTCATAATACGTGCTCAATAAATATTTATCAAATGTGTGGATAAAAATGTTTCTCTAGCCTCATCTTCCAGAGATATCCTCCTGCCATTGAACACTAGCTGTTAAATAATACTGATAATGGTAATGACGACAAAAGCTTTCCTTGGAAAAACTTGCCATGTACAAAAGAGGATAAAAAAAAAACAGAAATAACTATTGATTGTCAACATATGTATGTGTAACATGTTGATTAAAACAAGCACACACACAAAAAAATATAGCCAAAGCATGTGCAAAATACATCAGTGAAGAAAATGTTCATTGGATTCCAAGTTCTTTCGATTTACAACAGCAATGGCTCCCTGGTCTCAACAGCATCCCAATGGTAATGTCATAGACACGAAAGCAGATGTTGGGTTTATTGTTCGAAACTTTGTGGTGATATGGGTGGGGTTGTGTTTAGCCATCCCTCAAGGTCCCAACTATTAAATGTTCTGATTATTTGGCAAGAATAGAAAGCATTCCTATAAACTGTACAGCGCCTTTTTGGACCCCTCATTAAAAGAGAGATCACTCAAGCACAAATGGATCACTCAGACCCAAGATGTTTCCGGGGAAAGGAAATAGCTTAGTCTCTTCAGTGTTGTTCGGCTCTCCCTGTGTCTGGGATTGCCAGATGCTTCAGGACACAGGTGCATGGGATGGTCCCATTTCCCAGGGCCTTGTCCTATTTCAAGCTGTGTTGGGACATCTCATGAAATCAAGACGTGAGTTTCTCCCTGATTATAACTTCCTTAATGTCCCTCATAAAAGTGGGTTTTCTATCTGTAGGTGACCTACGTTTGGCTGCTCCACTCCACCCCGTATGCCTCAAGGACAGATTAACAAGTCAGGGAGTCATTCTTATTAGAGACAGGCAAGCCAAGCTGTTGAGTAGGTCCAATTGGCTACATTTGCCTTTTAGACATTCCTCTGCCTTTGCTGTTTCCTCTCCCTCACCCTCAGCCTCTAATCTGGTGGTTGTCTAACTTGGGCATGCATCTGAATGCCCCAGAGGGCTCCTTAAAGCACAGCTCCCTGGGACCCACCTGAATAATTTCTAACTCAGTAGGTGTGGGATGGGGCTGGAGACTTTACAGTCCTATCAAATTCCCAGGTGTTGCTGCTGCCAGTCCTGGGACCACATTTTAAGACTCACTGGTTTACTTCCCCACTGTCTGAACTCCCTCTTCTCTCCATCTCTTCTGTATTCTCACTGCCACTGGCTTCGTTTGGGCCCTCACAGGTATCTAAACATTGAGACCTTGGACAGAGTTGAAACAAATTAATAAGGTCTCAAGAAAGTGAACTAATAGGCTCAAAGTCACACAGCTAGATGCTGGTAGAGCCAAGATCCAACCTCAGGTCCTTTAGACCCCCAGGCAGCACAGCATGATGATTCAATTTCCCACGTTGCTAGGAGGCTCTGATGCCTCAAGAAGGATGGGCCTGGCCCAGTGAAAAGGCACTGAGCAAGTTAGTGGAGGGTCAGGCCCTAGGACCCAGTTCTCCTGGCTCCTAATGCATCTCTTCTTCCCACTTTCATTCAGCTACTCTAAAAGATGCCTACTGTGGGCCAAACATGAGATCATCCCTTCATTCTCTCAAACACATCTATGTGTAGCAGGCACTTTCCCCACCACAGTCATGAGAACAACAGTCCTCATGAGTTCACAGCCTACTGGAGGAATTAGACATTAGTCAAATAACTACACACAAATTAAATTCAACTGTCTTCAGGGCTATAAATGAGGAATTCATGATGCTCTGAGCACTTGGAAATGGGGAGTTGGATGTAAACACAAGTGTAGAGAAAATTTTCCTAGGGAAGTGACAAGTAGGTTTATATCTTAAGGATATCCAGGTGAAGAGGAGAAAGCGAGACATTTGGTGAAGGAAGCACCATATATAAAGACCCTGTGGTAAGAGGGGCACTGGTGATTACAGGGAATAAAATTTTTTTTTTAATTTTAAAAAAGCAATATGGCTGGAGCGAGAGGAGTTGGGGCCAGAGAAGGAGGATGGTGATGGGCCTCAAAGCTGCAATAAGGCCCACCAAGAGGTTTCAACTTTTAATAACAATAGGAATCCACCATGGGGTTTTAAGCCAGGATTGACAGTATAATCAGATTTGCTTTCCTGAAAGAGCCAGGTGGTTTTCATGTGAGGCAAAAGGTCTGTGACTATTAAGTATATCCCGTTGGAACTAGAGTCAACTTCATTGGAAGAAAGCAGGGCCAAGATGGACTCTCAAATCTGTGGAAATTAGAGACACTGACAGCTTACAGGGACCTAAACAGAATATTTTATTAAACTATGAAAATCCCCAAGTAGAGAGCTTAATTGAATGTTCAAAAGGTAATCATTAGATGTTTCCAAGTAAATGAGGCATCTCTAGTCTTTGCAAATGAAAATATATGGCCACTTGACCATTATGAATCTAAATCCGTCTTACCTAATTTTCCCAGAATTCTTATACCCTAATAAAAAGTTGGAATGTGTTCTGCTGTTAACTCATAACCTTGGGGAAACACATTTCAACTAAACACCTTTCTTCAACAGCTCACAACTCTGGGTCCCTATGCATAATTTCCTGTTTGGAAAACCCAGATTTACCCAGGTGCTCTTTTCTCAGATAGGAGAGGTTTCTATCTATCCTGCTCTCCATTGACGAACAAGCAATTTCCTCAGCAACTTTGGCAATTGTGCCTCTGTCTCCCATGGATGAGACGTCAGTCTGATATGTCATCTGTGTTTTTGCTTTAGCCAAACACTTCTGAATTCTGGGAAGTGTTGCCATTTCCCTTTCTGAACATTTGCTTTGAAGATAAAGAGAGGATGTTCATCTCCCCCAAGAACCTCCCAGGGCGTTCCTGCCTGTCAATCTTCCCCCAGCCTTGGAGAATTCCATCAGACAAACATGAGCTGTACTAATGACCCATCAGGTGACTGGACTCAGATGAAGGGTTGCTTAAGGAAAAGCTCTTTGTTGGATCTTTTACCCCTTTGATACCCAGGCAGTAATTTTAAGAAAGTGACTTGCTTTTGCTAATATCCACATACCAATTTAAGTAGATTTCAACCATGCTTAAGAACACTGAGGCACAGTAAAAGCCCAGAGGCTTGGCATCTGGGTTCTGGGTCTGGATTTGCCACTAAGAAGCTCTGACCTTGGACAAATGTCTTTGCTTCTTTGGCTTTTGAATTCATAATGAGGAAAGTAGAAGAATTGAATCAAAGTCATGGTTACCAAAGTTTTCAACTATATTTTCAGTCTTTTTTTTTTATTATTATATCCTTAATGTTCTAGGCCCTCATGTTTGAGAGATTTTTGACTTCTAAACACACTGAACTTATTAAGCAGGCTTTATTTTATTTCTTCTTTCTATTCATCAAAGCACACACCAGAGGCTCTGATCAACATGGCTGGTTGATATTATTCTAGCCAAATAAAACCTCATTGTAAGGACATGTGGTTTTTTTTAATAGGATGTTTGAAATTTTGAAAATAGGTTGCAAATCCCTACTGCAATTCTCATAGACCCCTAACATCCCTAAGGATCTCAAATGGAGGAAAAAAAGGAATAAAATATCTTTAGAGAAGCCATCTATGTCCAGCGTTCTAAAGCTTAGGCCCAAGAAGATAGAACCCCACTGTCCCTATAGTAGAAAACAAAAAAGTGTTTCAGAACTGGTATAGCAGCCATGTTGGACTGTGGAATCCTAGAGCTCTGACTTTCTTTTCTGTTGAAGGAGACCCATTACTGTCTCTGGGTGACATCTATCCATGCTTCCCCTCTATTTGATCTTGCCAGTCACAGTATTCGCTGAACAGGTCCGATCTCTCCACCAACTACATCCAAAATGGTGACTGCCAAACAGCTGATTTACATTTTTGATGGTTCTATAGAGTCACTTCCTTAACACCTGTGGTTACTCTAGACTTCCAAAACAGACAATTTGAGTTCATTTTCTGTCTCCAATTTATTTTTAATATACTAATTGAGTGCCTAAACTATTTTCCAGTCACACAGGACGTATACAGCACATGCTTGCTGAATGTATGAATAAATTAACCAACTCATGTATGAGTAAACTCTCTTTAACATTTCCACATAGTCTGTGTCATTTAACTCTCTCAGCAACCCTGTAAGTTAGGGAGTATTCTCCTTTTACAACAAGAAAATGAAATCTCAGGCACTGTGACTTCTTTAGGAACTTATAGATACTAGGTAGTAAAGGAGAACTTGAAACCAGGTCTTAGGTCTACAGCCTGGAATGGTAGCTTCCAGGGCAGCATGTCATGGGTTCCTACAGTTCCTCCCTTCAGCATTTCTGGAAGAACTGATCCCGTCTCTTCACCCTCTCTACCACCAACCCCATCCTGTTTATATATCTAGTCATTAGCTGTCTTCTGTCTTGCTTGGAGCAGTTTCCTTTGCCCTATCTTGCTCCCCCACATGTTGTCCTGCCACTTCCTACCTGAGACTGTGAATGCCTTTTCTTTAGCAGTTTTGACCCTGGAACAGTTCTCCTCATCACACCCCACCCACTCCCACCCCCCGGCCCCCGCCATATCCACAGCAGTGTTCTGGTGGGACACTGGGCATCTTAGCTTGGAGAGACTTTTGCAATCTCCAAGTCCATCTACGCACTGTGCAGACAAGCCTCTAAAAGAGGCCACTTCCTGCTCACCATCATCCAAGGGTTCACCAGTCCTCCTCACTGTGAGGAGTTCTATTGCCTTCCCTTTGGGACCTTACCCAGGGTCCTCTCTTCATCTCCATCTTCATACCACCTTCATCCTGCAAAGGGCTTACCCTGCCCCTAAACATCAGCTTTATCACCAATTAGCTGGGTGGCATTGGGCAAGTCGCATCCCCTGCTAGCATCCCCATTCATTAAGTGGAAAGATTTAACTTGGTGGCCCTAGCAGCTGAGACATGTACCTTTATGGTGAATGCCCATTTTTCTCTCCCTTCCCATTCTCAAGGCTACTTGGTCATTTGCTTGAGTCTTCCATCAACTGAGAGGCCAGAGCACTCCTCTTTCTCAAATACTTCTGGAATTGCAGCTCCTCAGTCTTCCTAAATCAAGTGGCCCAAGGGGCTATTCTTAGCCTCTTGACTCTGGCCCAGAGCTAAAATATCTCTCCACACTGGAACCATAAACTCTGGGAGAATCATGTGGTAGTGGAGTTAAACAAGCACCTGCTGCCCCAGGTCTGCCTATGATTCTCTATTCTCGGAAAATGGACATAGCTGAGTCCATTCCTTTATCACTACACCTGAATCACTGCGGTCAATTTTGGAACTAAGTGACATTACATTTCTCCCTCCCCCGCCTTTTAAAATTGGGAAGGTTCTTCAAGAACAAGTGGCTCAATGCTACCTCTAACACCTACATCCATTTTACAAATGAAGAAGCCTAAGCCCCTAAGCACTTGGATAAATGTTGTGATCAACAACATGAGGGACAGTAAATGAGAGTTGCTTTCTCTTGGCGATTGGTGGTGGAGGTGTTTGAAAGCGTTCCTTTCTCTCCCATAGGATGGACCAGCAAAGGACTCACAGGACAATGGCCCCTCCTTATGAATCCTTTTATCAATGACAAGACCTGTGTTTTTCTACCACTATTAACACAACAGCTCAATTGCTCACACACCAGGCTTTGGTGAGAACAGTATGGTGCCACCGCTGTAAGACTGACTTCCCCCACAACAAGGGCCATGGTATACCTCTGGCAGAGAAACAGGAAAACCTGTCAGCCAAGTATCTCAGCTTAATATAAAGCACCTCATGGGCTTGTGCATGCACATCCACACACATCCATACATGCTATCCTGTCCCTTTGATTAAACCAATTTTGTACCCATGATGCATTCTTTAATGAAGAGAGACAAGATCCCAAGGCTGGTGTTCTTGGACAGACCCTTCTTCTCTTACCTGGTTTGCAAGGGTGGTGCTGAGTAGAATCTGGGATCTGGGGTCAGAAGGAATGGGAGCAGGATCCTGGTTGTAACTTTGACTCACTGTTCAACCTGGGGCTGATCTTCTGTTACCAACACAGAAAATGGAAATGCCCCCAAATCGTTCACAGCAGTATCGTGGGCCTGAGAAGAGTCAAGGCTATGAAAGCTCCTGGTAAACCATAAAGTGTGGCTCCAGCAGGAGTTATAAATACAGATGGTTACTCCGGGGACCTTCTGGGAAGCTCGTTCAGGGGACCCTGGTGGTCACATGTATGCACACACGGCTGCCAGCCTACCTTTCTCAAAGGCGGCCACGCCCACATCATTTGTCCACTCAGAAAGCCAGGACAACTTCCCCAGACTCATTCACAACCATTTGTGACCTTCCAAGGACAGACAAGCCTCACCAGCCAGACTGACCCTGTCATGATTTACCTGACAGACCATCGCTTTCTTCCTCGCCTGCCTTTCCCCACCGAGAATGCCCTGCCCCACCTCCTCCACCTGCACAATTTCAGCGCAACAGAAGCCTACCCATCCTTCTGGGCATGGTTTTAATGCCACCACTTCCAGGGACTCGTCCCAATCAGGGGATTGTTCTCTTACCCTCTCCCAACAGAAGGGATTTCCTCGCCTCTGAATTCACTTCATCTGGCCTTCTCTTGTTGGATCTATTTTCTACATTAAAGCTCATTAGGGGTATGCTCTATCTTCCTTTACCAGAGTGTGAATTCAAGACCAAGTTCTCGGTTTCACTGTTCTCCTCCCTACCCCCCCCCCCCCACCGCCGGAACCTTGCACAATTCCTAACTCCAGCAAGGTTTTGGTGCTGAATGAAACAATGAATGAAGGTACTCCTACGTCCAAACACAAAAATCAAAGTGGTCTGGGGGAATTCATTCTTTTATCTTGGGTGTTGGCTTGATAAAAAAAAAAATTAATGCAGCATGTGAAGCACAGACAGAAGACCTAAGGTATGTCTGCAAGTGGAGATCACTGGAAAATGAGTAGCACAGAGGTGGAAAGTCAACCCTGTCATGTGAAATCACATACTGCATGGGTTGGCAATGAGCAACAATCAATTAACCACAAAGTTCAGGACATATTTAAAAGGTAGCCAGAGTTATAGGGTATAGCTAATAAAAATCATAGTCATCATGAGCTGACTTAATTTTTTTATTGTTTTACACCTATTCTTCTAGGATACTCAGGCAAACATCCAACCTCCAAAGGATGATCTGAGAATGAGAGAGAAGAGTGTTGGAAACATCCGAGGTTGGAAAATGGAAGTTCTAGCTCAAGCTCTGCAAACAGTTGGGTATGTAGACACGTCAGAACAATGTCCCTTAGGTCCCCTCTGTCCTCCTGTAAATCACAGTTAGAGCAGGTGGTCCTACGTGACCCTTAGATTAAAGAAGATGTGCAACTTTCCCACCTGCCGCCCCAATGCCTTTGGCCAATTCCAATGGATGTATAACAAAAGGCCCTCTGGGTTTACTTGAACATTAGTCAACTTGACAGTAGTGCACTGTTGGCCAAAACGAGGTTTCCTGATGACAGTTGTGGAATAAGGGCCCTGAGAAACAGAGAGGGCTGCCAGCAACTCATGATCCAGGGTCTGTCTTTCAGTTTGGGATGTGATAGCCCCCGGATATCCTAGGCTGGTGGGTCAAAATCAGTGGCCCTGGGTTGGAGTTCCTTGCTTTGCTGTCTTGTCTCTTAGAGGCTCCGCTTTCCCACAGAGAAACTGAGGTAATGTCTTTAAATCAGGGTCCTGTGATTGTGTGTTCGCTGAGCTGGCCACCAACACCCCTCGGCTGTCCCCTGAGCCCAGTGGTGAGCAACCATCGGCAGAGGTGGAAGACAAACAGGAATGCCCTCCCACCCTCTGCCACCCACTGACCAGCGCAAACACAGTGCTCCTCCCTCACAGCAAGTAATTAGATGTTCCCAGGGTGGCCTGTAAATTCCTAACTTCCCTCTTTGGGAGGTAGGAAGGAAAGAGATTGCTAGTGAACATTTCTTTATTTTTCTGCCTGGGGGCAAGTGTGTATTGAGAGATGGCGTGTGTGTAAGCACCCCTCTCCCACCCTGTGACTTACCCGCCAGGGTGTTTGCACACCAGATGATCCCTGCAGGAAAAGGCAAGTCCCCAGCTGCTGTGGAATTTTAAGAGATCTCCCTGGAATGCCCTTATGGGATGTCTGGTTCTAATTGCCTTCGTCAGCCAGAGCTGGCGAGCTGGCAGGAGCAATGAGAGGTGAAATTGAACAGATTCCAGTTCACATCAGACCCCCCAGCCCTGCCAGAGTCCCGCAAGGGCCAGAAAAGAAAACACATGTGGCCATGGTGATGGGTGTGGTGGAAAAACTCTAGACTGGAAATCGGAAGGCCCAGATCCCCAGCTCTGCACTGCCACTAACGCCCTTCGTGCTTTGGACCCGGGGCCTCCCTTCCTGGGGCCTCCAGCTTCCTCATTTGCTAAATGAGTGGTGAGGACTGGCTGGCCTCCAAGGCCTCTTACCAGTCTCAGATTCAGGGACAGAAACGTCAAGCTCTCGTTGAGGAGTTTGGTGGGGCATTTTCTTTTGAACTTGAAAACCAGATGCTCGGCGTTTTTAGATCTTTAAGAAGAAGAGGGACAGGGAGAGGATTTCATTCCCACCCACTCTGTGCCAGCCCCAGCCCCATTCTTTCCTCTCTCCTTGGCCAGGGAGGGCTGGAGATGGGACAATTGACCCCAGCCAGAAAGGAGACAGAGATCTGGTAGTTCCTTAGTGCCCCCTATAGGCCCAAAGGGCAGTCCCGCAAAAGCTGGAGTTGTCTAGGGCTACTTGCACCCTGGGCCCCAAAGCTTCTTCTCCTGCACGGTCATGGGGGTCCGCATTGGCCACTAATTTGTGGGGGAATTCCTCTCTCTTTCTAGCCTGCTGCTTTAAAACTCAGATGAAAACCGCTGATATAATGGCCACTACAGACGGGGGTTGAACATCTCTAGGGCACCTGTGGTTTGGCACAGCCCAGCAAGGGTCACCAAGTGTAGAGTACCACAGGCTTCAGGCTCAACCCACCTCTGCCCCCGCCATCCTTCTCTCCCCACTAACACCACAGCTGATGCCTGCGCATCTCCAGTGCCTAGGAGCTCACTACTCTGTGAGTCAGCATGAATCAGTGAGCCATTTTGTTTGGTTAGTAACAGAGTCCAAGTCACAAGGTGGGGGATTTATTGGCTCATCTAAAAGGTGTCTTTGAGGATAGGCTGCAGTCCACAAAAGCATCAGGCGCTAGGACGTCTAGATTTTTCCTCAGCCATTTCTAAAACATGACTTCCTCGCGGCTCCAGAAACCAAGATGACCACTTAAGTTCTAGCCAGCACCTCTGCCCTCTGGAGAGGAGGAAGGAGGCGGTCCCTCCCCACCAGGTCAGCCCCCCTTGAAGACCTAGCTACTGACTTTTGCTGGCATCTCAGTGACCACTCCAGCTGCAGGGATGCCAGGGAGTTGGGCTCATTGCCACTTCAAGTAAAACTGGAGTCTGTCACCAAAGAAGAAAAGGACCTTGGATACTGGGTCAACATGTGTTGAGAGAAGCCCTGAATGGGGGTGGGGCTCCGCAGTTGTCTCTGTGGATGCTGGATCCCTTCTGTCCGCAGAGAAGACAAGGAGCTTTCTTGTGCCGGCTCACCAGGGACTGCTCACCTGATCCAAGAGAACTCCTCACCTGCCCACACAAGATCGGTCTCCTGCCAAGCTGGTGGGGAGAGATAGGATCTGCCAGATCGCTCTCTCCCTGAAGATGATGCCAGGGAAGTGAAACCTCCAAGGTGCCCTGAGCCAGGCCTCTCCGGTACTTTCCCTAGAGAGAACTCTGCCAGCTGACCTGCCAGGACCCAAGCCCAGCTCCAGACACGGCCCCTGAGGCCCTCTCCTCCTGGTCCTGGATGAGTGGACAGCTCCTTCCCGGTGGGCTCCAGTGGCTTCGTTCCAGTAACCCATGCTGTGTCCTGGGGGAGATTCCCAGCCCACAGGAGGATGTGCCCTCCACTCCAGGAAGAGTTCGTTGCTTTCTCCCCAGATTTGCTCCTCTGGGAGTCAATGCCACTCATCAGCTCCAAAGGCAAACCCTCACATGTTTAAATTTGATATTTAAGATGGTAGACAAAGAATGTGGAGCAAACAAAGACTGACTTGGCCCTGAGGCTAACTTCATAATTAGCTGCTTTCTGGTTTTCTGGTCGCAGAGGCTCCTGGTTCTTCAGGCTTGGAGAGGAAGCTCGTCCCCCACTCTGTCTCCAGGCTCTGCACCACCTGATAAGTGCGACTTCTCCCCCTCAGGAGACCCACAGGCATTGCCTGACGTTTTATTCTTGGACTCCTGGAAGGCCACTTCCCTGTGAAGGAAGACAAGGCCCGGGAAGGACGTCGTTGACCCTGGACCAAGGCGTGTAGGTAGAAGGACCAGGTGGAGAGAGGATTTCTCTGGGGGCAGGGGGAGGAGGCAGGAGAGAGGCTGCACCGGAAAACCACTTTCTAAATCTCCCAGGGGAGCTTCAGACTTCACAGTGTGTCTCAATCGGTATTTCTTTTTATTTCAATGGCCATCTATCTAATTCAATAACCACACCAACCATTTGTTACAATAAACTTCATTCTCTTTAGAGAGCATTATTTGAAGCAGGCTTCAGTTTTCGCCCCCCTAGTGAGACACGGCCTAACAATACGTCTTCCTCCTCCCCGTCACGCTCATCCATTCACTGCTCTCATGAGACTGAATGCATTTGAAGAGAGAAGCCCTTAACCATACGATTAAAGCAGGATTTCCCTTTAAGATGGAGTTTCCAGGAATGAACCGTGTTTAAAAGCGGAGACCACCTCTCTGGGAATGTGAGGGAGAGGAATAATCAGCTTCAATTTGTGAAGAACCATTTATCATGAATGCTCGAAAGCTATGTTTCAGATCTTTTCTCCGGTATGACTAAGTTATTGCACGTACATCATGGAAGGCTTCTAGATTCCCAGGCTCTGCAGACAACCCCCACCCCCGGAGGCTAGATATTTCCATTTCTTATAATATACTTAGGCAAAGACAGAGTGTCATTCTTAGTACTTGACTAGCTGGAATTTTTGCTTTTTTGTGTTTTTTGTTTTTGTGCTGTTTAATGCTAGGTATTGAATGAATGCCTTGGAACGCTGAAAGTCCTAATAGCAGGTTGAATTATCACTGCTTTGCAGTCAGGGAAACTAAAAGAAAGTTTTAAAAAATGGGCAGGTACGTTTTCTGTCTTCAGTTCAAGGTGGAAGCCGGAAGTGAAGTCCCATGACTGCCTCACACCGACGGCATGAGGTCTTCCTAGGACATCTGTGTATATTGAAATTATTATTGAGAAAACCAGCCAAGATTCTCTTCTCTCAGAAACTCAGCTCGAAGGCCTCCAAAGCACAAAATCAGAAGAGCTGAGATGAAGCAGCCACTTGGTTTGAACAAGTAATTTCAATTCCTGGATGATTATTTTCTTTATGAAGTAGGGTCACGTCTCCCAAAGATCAGTGCCAAGTCCTCTCAATTCCTGGGAAAGGCACATGGGAGATGTGAATAAGAACGTTGGTACAGTAATCTCTTAAGATCTACATGGGGATTATTTGTGTAACAAACCGTGGCTGAGGGTTTCGTCTGCATTGTGTTTTAGGGTTCCAGGTGGGGTTCAGGTTTGACCACTGGTAGGGGGTCAACTTAAATCCCCATTCATAAACTGGAAGACAGGAATGCTCAGTAAAAATAGAAGAGAAAAGTGGTTTTGGTGTACTGACCTGTGTATTTTTAAAAAGGAAAAAAGAGTATGAATCCACATATACATATTTACTTGTATTAAATGTGTGAATTTTAAACCATGAGAATGTATTACCTTTTTTTTTTTAAGTTTTTATTTCTTTATTTGAGAGACAGAGAGAGAAAGCATGAACAGGTGAGGGGCAGAGAGAGAAGAGAGAGCGAGAATCCCAAGTAGGCTCTGCGCTGCCAGCGTGGAACCCAAAGTGGTGCTCGAACTCCCGAACCGTGAAATCATGACATGAGCCAAAGTCAGACGCTTAACGGACCAAGCCACCCAGGTGCCTCTGTATTACCTATTTATTAAAGAATAAATAACATGACACTGAAAGCATAATGAGACCTACTCCAAATGGCAGAGTTGGGGGTTCAGAGGCAAGGAGGTTGGGAAGCAGGATGAGGGGGGCACTGTCTCAACCAGGACAGCTGATGGCTGTGATGTCCACCGACCCCAGAGTGGGCTCCTTCTGCGCTGAGCACTCCCAGGGGCCACGGTCAGTGTGTGTCCAGGACTCAAGGCTCATGTTAGTTCCTCAAGTAAGAAAAGAAGGAGCCACATCGGTTCCTAGCTGGTGTGTGATGTTTTTAAAGCAAAGCAACAAGAATGAATAAGTCCCTGTCTGAGAACTTTACTGCAGAAAAATGGAGACCAACCAGAGGGTGTTCCAGAAGCTGGCCAGGATGGACTAGGACCTGGACGCACGTGCTGGAAGGGAGAGCTAGAGACAGCAGCACGTAGCCTGGAGACCAGAGGGTTTGCAGAAGCAGGAGCCCTGTCTTCAGGCACACGATGGGAAGCCGGAAGATGGGCTAGATGACAGAGCCCAAGCGGAGTGTATGTCTCGGGCGAGTTCACAGCTCTCTGAGCTGCCTTTCCTCATCTGCGGCAAGGAGACAGCAACACTGATGATAATAATAGTACTCCCTGGGTTTTCTCATTCGCCAAATAACATAGGCGAGATGTCTAGCACTTAGTAGGTGCTCTCAGAGCCTTCTGAGCCCCATCTGTGTACATGTATTTACTCTCCAAGCAAATCAGTCCAGGGTGGCTCCAAATGGGTGAAAGCTGCAGGGAAAGGGACTTGGACTCCTTTAGGAAAGCCTTTGCCATAGGACTGCTCAAGGTTACGGCAAATCTTTCTCAATGGGCATCGCAGACATAATGGTGCTTTATAGGAAGAAACTGAAGGCGCTGTCTTGACTGTCTCTAAGTTTGCCAAAAAGGAGGGGGATCAGAGCCCCCCGGGGCACTTTCTCCCCATGCTCCTCTCTGTTCCCGGCCCTCCTCCAACCAGCTTTCTCCCAGAAAGGCTCAATTAAGAAGGCATCTGCAGACCTCTCTGTGGCTGGCACTACCACATTTTTTGCATTCCCTGCGTCCACTCCTGGAGCTGTGAGATGTGTGTGCCTCTTACCTACCTCAGGAGAAAAGGACACGGGTCCCATGACCCAGACCAAGAGGGATTTTTCTGCTTCGACCTCACAGTTCCAGCTCGTAGGATTTTCTCCAGGTCCTAGCGCTGACCCCGAGAGATAGGAGTATCTTCTTAAACAGAATGTTCTGAATTGTGGGTAGACTCCCCAGGACTTCTGAGCTGACCATGTTGTGTGCTCACGGGGATTTCAGGATAAACGGAGTCTGATCCCTGACCTGGGGTAACCACAGTCAAGACACTAATATATGAACTACTGATGCCTGTGACTCCCACTGGGAAAGCTGTGACAGATGCAGGAGGCTGCGGGTCGTGGAGCCCCAAGGAGGGTGCTGGTGATTAATCCCGACATGAAGCTCACAGGTCAGCCCTGGCTGCACACAATAGGGGGGGGCTGAAACTGGGGTTCAGAGCTGAGTCAGAGGCTGGGAAGATGGACATGATTTCAATGCTGTTGTTGGCTTCACTTCTGGTCTGTGAATCCTTTCGTTCTCCTGGGTTTTCACACCAGTGAAAGCATTTCCCCTTCCAGGGTGTGACCTGGCCTTGCTTCAGACACCCCGTTTGGGTGGGGCCTTGCAGGAAGGACTATTCAGGCCGCCAGAGCCGAAGCTGGCCGGACCCTGCCCAGATCCTCCCGATACCCCAGGGACCGGCTGCCCCCCTTCCCCTCTCCTCTTTCCCCTCCAGTGCCTCGTCTGGGGAAACGTATCCAAGTTCCAAGCAGTAAATTTAAGGCCTTGGCAGGCCTCCCACAGATGACTCCCAAATTATCCCATTCCAGGGGTGGGGGTGGGGAGGCCAGGAGTTCAGGCTGGAGGACTCGGCCCGGTCGTCCGAGAGCTGCGGGCGCCACCTGCTGGCGGAATGGAGCAGCCGGCCTTGGAATGGGTGGGAGGTGTGCAGTCGGGGAGAGGAGTTGGGGAGAGTGATGAGCCTGGTCTCTGACAGCGAAGGGAATTCACTGTGCGACAGACCCCAGACAGAGAAAGGAGAGCAAGGGCATGTGCATATTCATGCACGTGTGTGTGCCCGCGATTGCGCCTGTGCAGATCCCTCCACCGTGACTGACCCCAGGCTGGGCTGAGGGTGTTAGGGCGGCTGCGCTAGGAGGGTGTGTGCCCGTTTTCTGTTCTATTGTTCTGTAGGGTGCGTATATGGAACTGTCTCCAGAGCAAAAAGACAGTAAATAAGAAGGTAATCAGGCCCAGATGTATCCCTCCAAGGGAAGTTCCAGATGTCCTGTCCTTAATCCTCAGCCCAAACATGGGTGATGTGTGAGATTCAGTTGATTCAGTTTTCAGCTGGGGAGAGTGAGACTCAGCGTGGTCAGGTCCCAGAGTGAGGACACCCGCTTAACTACAAGCATCGAATGACCTGGGCATAAACACCCTGGAGGTCATCCTGACCATTGGCAGAATAAAAACCATGAATTCAGTGAAGAAAAAGCAAAAGAGGGATCAAATTAGATTATGTTTAAAGTCTCCAGCCGTGAGTTCTGATGGACAAGCCCCAGGCCCCCGGCCCCAGTATTCATGCCAGGAGGATCCCGGGCAGAGGCTCCCTGTCCTGCCCTGATTCTGTCTCACCTCTTCTCTATTTACTCTCCTGAAGGAATTTCCTAACCCATAAATCTTGAGAGATTTATTATTTCCTGCGGCTCCCTCTGTTGGAAAATGTGGCTTTCCAGTTCTGGACTCAGAACCACACCGGGATCACGGCTCTCAAGTGGGAGCAGTGGAAATTCTCCTGGATACTGGTTGGGAGGAGGACACCAGCCTTCCGTTGCCCCCCAAAAGGGCACCAAGGACACTACTTACTTTTCCTGGCCGCCCAGCCAATGCTGCTAGAATAACCAGAAGTTTCTCTCTGCAAGTCAGGGTAAGAGCAGCCAAATCTCAAGGGTTGAGTTCCTGTCCACATACCACCTGGAAGAAGGAGGGGCCCTGGGTCTCCCCATCTTTCCCCCCAGACCGCTGGCTCTGGCTCTGGTCTTTTCCCTTCCCTGGGAGGAAAATCTTCCTGAAACGTAAAATCCTGCAGGCAATGCCTCCTTTTTGCCAACCACGTCTACAGGGTCTTCAAGCTGCTCAAGACATGACCCCCACCTTTCTCTAACGCACAGCCTTCTTGCCGTGTTTTCACACATACACTAAGTTCCAGCCACACAGTCCCTTCCCTGTTTCTGGTCCTGCCTCCCCTCTCCCCCTGTGCTGCTCTGCCTTTACACTGGCCCGGCTGTCACCTCTGCTTCCTTCAACCCTATATGCTCTTTCCTCGACCTCCAAATATTTCAGTATTTTGTTTTCCAAAGGCCTATTTCAAAGGTCATCTTCTCCTGGAAGCTCTCAGGGATTTCCTCCATTCCAACAAAACAGAAGTGCGTTGGCGTGTCCTAGTGTGTATTTAGTCTGTCGCTCATCAGGTTCTTGTAGACTGCCTTATTTTACAGCCCCATGCTCACATGGAATGCACCCCCTCTTAAAGTCCGAGCACCCCAAAGGCAGGGTCAGCATCTCGTTCATCTCTTCTAGCCTCTTCCTCACTCCCCGCCCCCGTCCGATGCCCAGCACTCTTCCCAGCAGTCAGGACGCTCTGGGGAGGGCGGGGGGCGGGGGGGACTTGGAAGTGGTATGCAGATAAGCCGATATTCTGACTTTTCCAATCTCAGGAGAGAGCACGGCAGCCCGGAGCACTGGTTTGTGGGACGTGTCTGTGCTGTGAGGTGGCTGTCAGGATGGGGCACAGAGGCCTCATTCCAGAGCTGAGGACCTGCACGGAGGAGCAAGGAACATGAGCCCTCAGCAGTCAGACCTGGAGAACTCCAGAAGGACATCTCAACCCACTGCACCGTCCACTGGGGATGGAGAGGGAAGGTGTTCTCACTACACTGGTCTAGATATGGGAATCAGGGCACCTGGGTGGCTCAATTGGTTAAGCACCTGACTCTTGATTTCGGCTTAGGTCATGATCTCACCAGGTCATGAGTTCGAGCCTCGCATCGGGCTCTGTGCTGTTGGTGTGGAACCTGCTTGGGACTCTCTCTCTCAAAATAAATAAGTAAACTTTAAAAAGAGAGAGAGAGAGAGAGATGGGGGTCAGGAGACAGTTTCTAGGCCTGGCTTTGCTGTCCACCCTGCGCAAGTCTCTTCCCCATCTGCATGATATGGGCTGGCCTGGAAAATCGCTGATGCCTTGGCTGGACCCACACCTGGAATCACAAGGACACACATCAGGCAAATGACTCCTCATCTGAAGACCTTCACACACTTTGTCGTCATGGTTCTAAAATGGAGTCATCTGGAGTGTGTAGATATCAACCAGTTTCAGTCACCCAGAGTTTTCATGAAGGACCTCCAAACAACAAATCAGTTCTTTCCAGACCCGTTGAGATTAATAGCTGCCATTTTCTGTGTGTGAAACGTGAGATGTGAGGAGAATGCATATTTTCAGAGCCAAGATTTCATTTCCCTTAAATAATTTATTTTTTTCTGATTCTAAGAGTGATACATATTTATTACCAGCAAATATTGGAAAAAAATAGAAAACTATGAAAAAGAAAACAAAAGACCCCCAGATTTCTACTCCTCAAGGATCATTACGAACATTTCAGTGTAAATTCTTCCAGATATTCGTGTAGACACAGTTATGGAGATAACCTTTGCAAAACTAGTATCATGCAAGAGATGCAATTTAGAAATCCTGAATTTTTGCATAAGAAAAGAGTACATTTTCATGCCTACAATATTCTTTGGTGGTTGTTTCTTTTTTACTTTATTTATTTATTTTGAGGGAGAGGAAGTGTATGCACATGTGCAAAAGGGGGAGAAAGAATTTCAAGCAGGTTCTGTGATATCAGTGCTTGGAGCCCGATGCAGGGTTCAATCCCATGAACCTTGAGATCATGACCTGAGCCAAAAACAAGAGTCATGAGCCACCTAGGTGCCCCCATTTTTAAAAAATAGGCTCCAGGGTTGCTTGGGTGGCTCAGCTGGTTAAGCATCCAGGTTCAGCTCAGGTCATGATCTCACGGTTCGTGGGTTCGAGCCCCGCGTTGGGCTCTGTGCTGACAGCTAGCTCAGAGCCTGGAGCCTGCTTCAGATTCTGCGTTTCCCTCTCTCTCTGCCCCTCCCCTGCTCATGCTGTCTCTCTGTCTCTCAAAAATAATAAAAAAAACATTAAAAAAATAAAAATAAAATAAAAATAGGCTCCACATCCAATGTGGGCCTTGAACTCACAACCCTAAGATCAAATGTCAAATGCTCTACTGACTCAGCCAGTCGGGTACCCCTATGGTGTTATTTTTAATGGTTTCATAGTATCCCATTAAATAGCTATACTATATTTTACTTAACCAATCCTTATGGTCTCATAAATAGCCCTATATGTGTTTGTCTAATTTCCTCCTTGGGTTCTGTTCTTCAAAAGAGAAATATTGGGAAGAAATTCCCAGTAATGACAGACTTTCTGAATATTTCTAATATTTCAAAACTCTTCTTCCCCACTGACCCCCTTGCTGTGGCTAAGTCACCCAGCCTGTCTCTGGGATTCTCGACTCACTGAATGATGGGATGTCAAAACCGGAAGGGACCTTAGGCCAGAAGATTTACAGATCGTTTAACAGATGGGAAAACAGAGGTCCAAAAAGGGCAAGTGCCTTTCTGCAGTTCCCAACGGGATCTGGCGGCAGAGTCAGAGCAGGGGCCTGGCTCCCTGCCTAGCGAGGTGCTCTGCGTTACTCTGCCTGCCTGACATTTAACCTGGATCCTGAATTACATCAATTCGGAGCACCCTTCTCAGGGTTTTAAATGTATAGGCAGCAAAATCTGGGCATTAGCTAAGTTGGCATTTATACCAGAGAAAGGTCTAGGCTAACTCCCTGTGTTAAATATAAACATCACCAGCTGGGAAACCACTTGTTCATTATCTCCACAAACAGAAACCCTCTCCTAGGGATGAAATGTTGGGTTTTGGGATCAAGATGGTGAAAATGGCTCTCAGGGCTGGGCCTCCCTTAAATTGGATTTTTTAGGGAACTGTTATGAAGTGGCATCAACACTTAGGCATTTAGATACTTTCATTAAAAATGGGGCGCCTGGCTGGCTCAGTTGGTGGAGCGTATGACTCTTGATCTCAGGGTTGTGGCTTCGTTGAGCACGGAGATTACGTAAAACTAAAATCTTGACAATATAAATGAATGAATGAATGAATGAATGAATGAATGAATGAATGAATAAAACAATGGAAGACGGATCCAGAGTCTGAGGCCCAGGGTGAGTGTGGTAAGCCCACATCTTGTGAATCCAAATAGCCCTGCCTGTCCTAGGTAAATTCCTGACAGCTCTGGAGAAAGCCTTCCTTCCAGGGGAAGAGAGCAGGCTGGGGAGTCCCTGCTTATGCTAACGAGGCACTAAATTAGTGCATTACATGCCTCATTTAGCACGACTGTGCAAAATCTAAAAGTCCTAATAAATTTTCCTTCTGGGGTCAGGAATCATAAAAGGATTGATGATCAACCATTAATTAGCAGAGAAATTAAGGCTTGGACGGGTTCTGTTCTAGCCCTGCCTTCCCTCAAATGCCACAATTTGTTCAAAATGCTTTTTGCAAAGCAGTCTTTCTTAGATGGGGGTGGGAGGGGAGTATGTAGCATCAGCCAGGAGAGATGCTTCCCTTCCTCAGGGTGACAGCACTTGCAGAGAAGGGACTGTTCTAGAAGAAGATTAGCCCTGGGCATTTTGTCAAGGGAGAGGGACCTTGCTTTTTTTACTTACTTATTTTTCCTGTTAGCCTTAGTATAAGATATATGTCTTACACTGAGAGCAACTTTCAGAAAAGGGCATTCTTCTCTGTTATTTGCACTAAAACGCAGTCCCTCTTAAGGGCCTCAATGGCATCTGAACTTTACCAGATGCTGCAAAACAGCCCCTCCTGGGATGAAGGGAAGTCAATCTTGTCGGAGTTTGCCAGTGACTCCCGAGGACAGAGCTCTGACAGTTCATTGCTGCTTTCCTTTCCCTTCCTTTTCAGGGTGTGTATATATATATATATATATATATATATATATATATATATCACAGAAAGCTGGGTGTATTTATATACTTCTCAGCCGAACGTCTCGAACTTTCTGGAGATCTCTCTGCTGCTGTCGCTAACCCCAGCTTGGGTGCCTTCGCGTGCCCACTGGGAATGAAGTGGACACTTGGTTATGAAACAGAAAGTGCCTTTAGTGACACTACAGAGGTTAACTTGTCAGATGATAAGCCTCCGGGGCCTGCAGGGGCAGGTGAGTGTCCCCAGGGAGCCAGGGAGGCTGACCCCGAGGCTTTCCATCCATCACCAGATCTCCCAGGCGGCTGCAAATAAATTTAAACAAAAGCCCAGAGGAAGGTTCAGCTCATTTAAATCCTCGTGTGTTTCGGTCATGGCTTTGGAGGTCTAAATACACCCAGATGTTTTCAACTTTTCCCCTGTTGTATCTAATCACCAGAACAACCGGGGGCTTCTGTGCCTCCCTGCACAGCCCCTGCAGGGGCAACCAGAGAGCCTAATTAAAAGGGTTCTCTTTTGTTTCTCTAATAGCTCTCAGCCCTGGGGAGCCCAGAGCATTTGGTCAACAAGAGAAATTCTAATGTTTAAGGCCCCACAAGAGACAACTGCTGCTTGGCCCCATAGGGACCTGGGGTGGGGGCGGGAGGTGGGGAGGGGGGCCCAGAGGATGAAGGGAGAAAAGCAGCAGGGCCCGGGTCCTGGGGAGCATCCCCTGTGATGAGTCTGGATGGGGCCATCAGTGGGAAGGGGGATGGAGCCTGCCAGGGCCCAAGATCCAGTTCCCAGGAGCAGTGACAGGAGCTGGGGCTGGACCCTCGTTTGTCTTAAGGGCTGGCTTCCTTCTTTCTAGGGGCTCAGCAGAACTGTCCCCTCTGTCCCCTTGTGTCCCACCAGCAGTTGCTGCCCAGTTCCAGCCCTGGAGCGGCTTTAGTGGGGTTCTCCCTCCAGTCTCCACCACGGCCTGGAATCACTGCTGGCCCAAGGCCTTCCGCACACCACTGCTTGAATGATCTTCACCAGACACAGACCGGCTCACTCCTGGGCTCATAACCCATGCCTGGTTTACCCTTGCCTCTAGGATAAAAAGCAAAGTTGCAATCTTCTGGCCCTAGCCTCCCGTTTCCCCGGTCCCCCTACCCCTTATCTCACTGCATTAATTGTTCTTCAAGGCACCCCTGTCTTTCTTCTTGCTGTGCTTCCTATGTGCAAAGCATTTCCCACAGTTGGGCCTGGAAAGCACAGAGTTTGACCTTCAAAAGCATATCAAGTGGCCTCTCCATGGGGCAAGGAGGGTCCTGCCCCCCTCCCTTCTTCACATCCCACTCTATTGAAATGATCACTGTGTGTATTTTCTCTCCAAATGGTCAGCTCTGTGAAAGGAGGGGATACATCTTATTCAACCTGATGCCTCCTCTCCTGGGCACAGAGTCATGAGCTCTGTAAGTACTGACACAAAAGCAGGGAAATCCTGGAGGACTATTTCGCAGGAATTTCCTGGGTCACTGAAGGCAATCTTTAACCTTGGTCACTGGTCCTACTCTCCAGATCACTCCTAGTTTGATGTCAATGTTTTGAGGGGCCCAACACTGCAGCACAGGGCCCGGCAGGACACAAGGTCCCTTCAGCCCAGACCACGGCTGGAACCCCACTCCTGCTTTCCTTCAACACTCCTTGTCCAGAGGCACCTACAGGACAGGCCAAAACTGAGTCTCAGAGTAGGGCCGCCGAACACCCCAGCTTAGAATGCATGTGGATGAGAACACCATGCCTGGACCCCACCTCAGACCAATTAATCACAGGCTTTGGGATGAGGCCCAGGCCTGAGTGTTTCTAAGCTCTCGATGTGCTGTCAAAATTGAAAATCACAACTTCAGTCCAAAGGAGTGAAACCCTTGCAATCCACTTTAGAACTCTCAAGAACGTAGCCAAAGCAGTCTTTCCTGGAGGGTTCCGTGGTATATGGTTGCCCCTAACCCTCTCAGCTGTGTGAAGGCGTCAGATAGAGCCAGGACAAGTGGCTTCGCCTTATCCAAAGCCCGCTGACTCCTTGGTCATAAAAAAAGAAAGGGTAGAAGAGGAATTAAGAAAAGCTCCTTCGGATCGGAACTGTTCAAAACCGCACACGAACAGGGCTCAAAGGACTGGGATTTAAGCTCACGCGTCACCACTTCCTCGCTTTGGACAACTTCTCTGAGTGTTGCTTTCCTTGTCTGTAAAATGGGTTTAGCAGTGGTTCCTATCAAGCAGTAGATTGTGAAGATTGGGTAGAAGGTAGGCAAGCATTCTGTGACCATAAAGAAAAGATGTTAGTTGTTATTATTTTTGGTGTTATAATTATACATTTCTGAGAGACACAACCCATGTCTTATTCATTTCTGTACACTTAGACGAGACTCCTGTGTGGGGCCCATGTCCTACCCAGAGTGCGGATTGAGAATGTGAATGAATGCATGGATGAGATCAAGAGTAAGTTAACAAATGAATAAGTGAATGAATAGGTGCATGAACACTGGATTCTGCATCCCCTAATCCCCACACCAGATCTCTGCAGAGCAGAGACAAAGCTTGTCCCCTCCCCTGCCTCCCAGCCTTCGGCTGACAGGACCCACACATGGAGCAGCTTAACAGAGAAGCAAACATCTGGGGGCCAGAAGCACACAAACCACCCTGGACGCGATCCCGGAGCTCAGGAAATGTATGTAGCTCGGCAGTTCTCATACTGTCCTCATGCCCTTCCCTCTACAAAGCTGCTGTCATTGGGCAGGAGCCGGCCATGGCCAAATGGACAAAAACAGGGGTCAGGGCAGGGAGCAGGAGGAAATGGGTGGCCTCCCTCAGTGACTCCAGGGCCCTGGAGTGAAAAAGCTCTGGCCCATAAGTAGAGGCCACCAAACACAGTGGCACGGGGCAGGGCCACTGCAGTCTCAGAAAAAGAGTGCTGGACTTGGAATCAGAGGGCCCAGCTTAAGTCGGGGGACCCCCACTCATCTTCCACATAGCCTTGGACAAATCACCTAAGCCTTTTGTGAAGGGGAGCTACTGACTCCTGAATCACAGGGCTGTGACACGTATATGGGGGAAAAAAATCTGTCTGGACACTCCTGGCATGACACCTGGCTTTCAACCTTCATTCATTGGTTCTTCAACAAAATTCGTTTGAGGGGACTGTCCAAGTCCCAGACACTGTTCCGGACACAAGGCACTCAGTAAATCCTTCCTCCCTCCCTCCCTACCTCCCTCCTTTCCTTTTTTCTCAGAGTGGGAAGAGGACTTGAGTATTATTTGGCTTTAACATAAAGACCCAAACCAATGAAATGATCATTGTGTCCCCTAAGAGAGTGACTCCCGTGGCACCCGAGAGGGAAGAGGCAGAGTGGAGAGCTACGCAAATACACACTGACTGCCACAGACAGAAAAGCATACACATCCCCAAGGTTTCTCTCAACAGACTGGAAAAGGGCAAATCAAATCAAAACCCTTGATTGGAGAAGCCCGCCCTTGGCTAGAGGGGAGCCTCGGCGGGGCCAGATGTGTCTGCCCGTCCAGCGGGGCTGGGGGACTTCTGTGGACACTCCTCCGTGTTCCACGTTATCTCCCGTTTCCTTTGGGAGCCCCGGAGACACAGCCTTCCCAAAGCAGCCTCCGAGGTGGCCTGTGAAGCTTTTGTCCTTCACAGCAGAGAAATTTCTGCTTCAGTGGCTCCAAACAAGGCTTGCATTAACTCCAGGCCTGTGAGGAGAGCACGTGCAACAAAACCCAACACCGTGTCCCAGCCCTCAGACAAGCACAGAAACAAATGGTGCAGGAATTTTTCAGAATAGAATCATCCGCTCAATGTCACTGCATACATTTACCTACCTCAGTGCCTATTCACAGCCCCCTTTAAAGGGGGATATCAATAGAGATGGATCAGACAACATCTCTATGGCAACACCTCCGCTGAAAAATGGTGGTGTCCCAGCAAGAGGAACGATGACCACTTTTTTTTTTTTTTTTCAAAATATTCGCAAATACAACACTCCTCACCCTGAAGGACCCCTTGGCTCCTGGGACTCAGAGTTGTGTTTAAAACAATAGCCTAGGAGCTCATGACAAGACTAATTAGGGGCACAGAGGGGACATGCAAACTCAGGACCGAGAGTTTGCACAAAGAATTAAGACCTGAGGCCTTGGGACACTGGAATTTGTCAACAAAACTAACATTCTCTTTCCTGGAAACTCTCGAGCTGAAGGAGTTTACGAGGACCTTATTTTAAGTGTCCAACTTCAGGACGGGGAGTGAGAGATGGTCAAAACAAACAGTCACCACCACCAGGCCTCTAACAGGATACTAGATCCAGCAGGGCATTGGAACCATTCCACTGGCGAACAGTGATGCCCCCCCACCCCCGCCATTCTGTGAGCCATCCCAGATGGAGATTTGCAGAAGCCGTGGCCTCCCCACCTCAAAATCAGGAGCCTTCAAGGGGCTTTGTGGTTCTAAAGGGCTGTGATGGGGGAAGCCAGAAATACGTACCAAGAACCATCACCACCATCACCATAATCATAATACAAGTGACAATAAAAGAAGAAGAGGCATGGATGCCATTGACATTCTTACACAGTGAATGCTTCGGAAAGAGATTGGGCGCTGTCTCAGGAAAGCGGTTTTCCAACTGCCAGAAAGGATAAGAAGAGGAAAACTGTGACTTCCTTGCTTCCTCCTGGTTACCTTGTGTGTCATCGGATGGAACTGGAAGAAGGAAGACCTAGGTGGGGGAGTTCACTGGGCAGACAGGCTCCGTTCCATTGGTCCCTGTGTGCTTCCTGTGTGACCTTAGGCAAGTCATTAACCTTGCTTGCCTCTCCGGCTCCTTCCATAAAATGTGAAGCACTTGTGGATTGCTGGACTCAAGATTCTAAAGCAAGTACACAGTTCGTGTACAGCGTCCTTGACCCCCCCCCCCCACCACAAGTAGGAAATGAGCTGTAGGGGCGGAGCGTCAGGTGGAGGATGTGTGAGTGGAGGCTCACTGCGACCCCAGTGTTTGGACTCCGGAGCTTTGAGTAGCCTTCTTTTAAGAAACCTTGACAGTGGAAAATGGTCTGGTCTGTGGTTGATGGTACCATCATCCATGTTGCCATTGGAGGCCAAGTTCTGGGGCGAAGCTTTGCCCAGCCCACAGCTTGCTTGCAGCTGCGCACCCTGTGCCTCCCCAGCTCTCGCCAGATGGGCCAGGCTCTGTAGGGCCCCGGCCTGACTCTGCTTTTTCCCTTTCTTTCCTTTCTGTTCATTCTTTCTGAATAGATACTTTTTTTTTTAATTTTAATATTTTTAATATTTTTTATTTATTTTTGAGAGAGAGAGAGAGACAGTGTAAGCAGGGGAGGGTCAGAGAGAAAGGGAGACACAGAATCTGAAGCAAGCTCCAGGCTCTGAGCTAGCTGTCAGCACAGAGCCGGATGCGGGGCTCGAACCCATGAACAGTGAGATCATGACCTGAGCTGAAGTCAGACGCTTACCCGACTAAGCCACCCAGGTGCCCCCGAATAGATACTATTTTTAGGCAGGTGCAAGAATTTGTTTCTTTACAATAATTTGTTTTTTAATTTTCAGGAGTCACAAGAAAAATCTCTTGTTTTATTTCTTATTGAGAAGCTCTTAAAGTGGAACACATACTAATTAGAACATTAAGATCATTCCTTTTCAGGGACCTATATTTCAAAACAATAATCTCTTATAGAATTTAAAAATTCTATTTACAGTTAAAATATCTATTTTATATCCATTTGACACATAACAAATATTAATTTCACTAATATATATTGATTTCTCTATCTCACTAATATATTGTGTAACTAATATATATTCACTGGGATTTCTGCAAGGGCTACAGGAATATAAGGTCTTAAAACATCTAATTAAATATAAAAGAACAATGCTTTTAAGTTCAAAAGTAGTTGGTATCATTGTGCTCACTCCATGAATTTTCATCTTATTTTAATGAATTCCCTCTCTGACATGATTATAATATAAAGGCTTTAATAAACTACATTTGTTTAAAAGGCTGATATTAAATGTTATAATATCATTATACATCTTTGCTCTTTTAATGTTACTTTTTTTTTAATGTTTAATGTTTTATTTATTTTTGATACAGAGAGAGACAGAGCATGAGAGGGGGAGGGGCAGAGAGAGAAGGAGACACAGAACCGAAAGCAGGCTCCAGGCTCTGAGCTAGCTGTTAGCACAGAGCCCGACGCGGGGCTCGAACCCACGAACGTGAGATCTGACCTGAGCCGAAGTCGGAGGCTTAACCGACTGAGCCACCCAGGCGCCCCTAATGTTACTTTTTTAATGTTTATTTTGAGAGAGAGACAGAGACAGAGCATGAGTGAGGGAGGGGCAGAGAGAGAAAGGGAGACACAGAATCTGAAGCAGGCTCCAGGCTCTGAACTGTCAGCGCAGAGCCCAAAGTGGGGCTCAAACCCACAAACCATCAGATCATGACCTTTACTTTTTAGAGCCAAATCAAACTTTTCATCATTTTTATTCTGTGGGGAATCAGTTTCAGGCCCGAAGAGAAGTATGTGACTGTGTGGTTCATATCCATGGATGATAAACACATGATGACAGTCCTGTGTTTCAACCTTGCATTGTGTTCCCTGAACTGGTGACAATTGTCATCTCTGCAGGGTTGAGCACTTCTCATCATCAGCTTGGCAAAATGAGTCCCTGCACTTCTGTTTATTTTTTGTTTCTGAGGGTGTTTGTGGTATTTGTGGAGGTCTCTGTGTCTCACTGTCCTGGCCCCTTGCCCTCTGCCACCAACAAGGAAACAGAAGGAAGATCATGGTCTGAGGTCACATCAAAAAGTGTCAATGCACAGGCCCCCTTGAGTTTTCTGGGCACCACCACGTCTTCTCACAAGTCTTCAGAAGTCCCAGGGGATCCTCATGAGCACAGGAGCCATCAGTTTAGAAAGAAAGTTAAGGGGTGCCTGGGTGGCTTAGTCAGTTGAGCATCCGGTTTCGGCTCAGGTCATGATCTCACAGATCGTGAGTTCAAGCCCTGCGTCAGGCTCTGTGCTGACAGGTCAGAGCCTGGAGTCTGCTTCGGAGTCTGTGACTCCCTCTCCCTGAGTCCCTCCCCGACTCAAGCTCTGTCTCTCTCTGTTTCTCAAAAGTAAATAAACATTTAAAAAAAAATAAAAAAACAAAAAAGAAAATCACACAACAAAGTTAGGATCAGCAGCTTAAGAAAAGCATTGTGTACTCATATGCTAACAACTGGGTATAAGTTTATGAATCTGTAAGTGTGTGGGTGTGAAGGTGGAGGGGTGTCCAATGTTAAGGAATGTATAGCCCTATGACGCTCTCTCTTGATACAACTTCATCCAAATAGCCGGGCAAGATCTTGCAGATCATAAATCTCACTTTACAGATGGCAAAACTGAGGCCCAGCGGAGGCTGTAACTTGCCCAAGTTCATTTGGCAAGCGAGACTAGAAGCCAGGTGTGCTGGCTCTACACCAAGGTTACATTTTGTTTTGGGAATAACCCCATCATCTCCGTCATGGGCAGTACTAGATTCCTATGCTGTAGTTTTCACACCAGGGATTGTGATTAGGGTCACAGCCAATCTAAATTTACTGAGATTTACAAAATCCATTTTTGCCCTCGGTAATATCCTGCTGACCTAGGCAGTGAGCCTCGAGGGTCAAATAAATAATGGATGAGGAAGTGACTTGCAAAGTGATCGTTGATGAGCAGTTACTAAGCACTGCTGCTCTGGTGCTTCCGAGGGCCCCTGGTCACACGGATGCAGGAGCAGCTTCTCCCCACACAGCTGATGGTGCTGACTCAGCTCTGCAGTCCTGGAGCCAGAAACAGAGAGGCTGTGTTGGAGGGGAGGATGGAGAAAATCCGTGTGGCCATTTGGAAGCCAGAAGCATTTCAATGCAGCCAGAAGAAGAAAATACAAAGAAGCACACATCTTTCTGTTTGTTTTCTTCTTAATTACCAAGTAACATCTAGCACAGTAATCCCTTCCGCACCCAGGAGGCTTGAGAATGGGGGTGGGTGCATAGGCTCCAGCATGGGTGAGGGCCAGGATGTCTGTGACACAGACTGCCTGGTGCATGTGGGTGTATTGAAACAGCCGCTTCGGAGCAGCCAGGTCCCAATGGCTGCAACACTGGCTTACAGCTTTGTTCTGACTACAGGCAGTCCCCCACGCGAGCCCCTGCCTCACTGGGCTCACTTCCACACTGTAAGGGGGACCAGCTGTGATGGCTAGGGTAAGTCAGGCTATGAATGCAGTTGCTGAAATAGAAATGATAGAAAAGCGTTAAAGGAGAAACCAACTAGCAGGAAGCGCCCCAGCCAGAGACCTGTGTCCGTGCCCTCACCATGCCTCTCAGGGAGCCCTAGATGCTCATGTCCCCTCTCTAGACCTCTAAAAACTGGAGACAATAATCCCAGTCCTGCCAAGCTCCCGCAGCTGCTGGGAGGTCACTTGGAAAGGCTATACCAAGAATCATTAGGTGGGAGAACATTTTCACTTACTTCCAACAAGCATGTCTGAGTTCTTTTCATGTGCCTCCCCCTGTGAGGGCATAAGGGATACAGAGATCAAGAAGACACGCCTTGCTGAAGCAGAGCCTTACGCCCACAACGTGGTAAGTGTGAGGGTTACATGCCTAAGCAGAGTCGCACCTGTGTGTTCCTGAGCCCAGTTCGCCTGTGGAGGAGAAACTCTTTGGGGGCAGACGCGTGGGCTTTATTTCTCCAAGCCCACAGATGAATGCTTACGGGGAGAGGGAAAGCTTCCAGCATGGAAGAGGCCTCAGGGTGGGAACAGGAGGGGGGTAAGAGGGGGGTGTGAGCGGGGGCTGGCTAATCCACCTGTAGTACTAATTTTATTTCAATCTGTATAACAGACCATGCTAACTAATTTGATCCTCAAAAAGTAGGTTCTGTTATTGCCCCATTCTATGGATGAGCAGACTGAGGCATGGAGAAGTTAAGATTCTTGCCCGTCACAGAGTTAACTAGTAAGTGACAGGGCAGGTGTTCCCACCCAGGCTCCAAAGAGGTTCTATAAAAGGCTATGTGTGTGCCAATCAGAAGAACCACAGAGGCTAGAGATGGTATCACATGAGAAAAAGAGATCTGTGGTTTTAATGTTGTCATTTTGGTTTTTATTGGAAAATTGAGTAAGTGTTTTAAAAATAAGTTACCAGGGTGGAGGTGGCAGAGAAACTTGTGTTCAGCCTTAAAACTGCTACTTCTGGAGCATCTAGCTGGTTGGAGGCTGACTCACACAAGAGCTAGAGCATAGGGCATGAATGCCGTTCCCCCAGAGAAAGGTATAGATAAACCTGATGCAGAGATGGGGTAGGCCATGACCTTGGGTCTCCTATGGTCTTCACGGAGTGAAGAAGTAGGTGGGGGCCTTATACATGCCAGCTGGGCCCTGCCATGAGAGCCCCTGGAAACACCCCAGCTATGCCTGGGGCCCACCATCCTCAGCCTGTACGGCCACCAGCTTTACTTCTTTTGCAGCACCACAGAATTCAGAGTCGTGCTGGACAGCAGCAAAAGCTCACTGGCCAGCACCATTGCCCCAGTGAAGGGGCATGTCTACCCAGCAGCTTCTCCCCATCATGGTCCAATTCCATGACCTGCTCAAACCCATGACAAAGCCCACTGACCCTGAGAAACCAGCAAGAGGGGAAAGGGTGGTTACACTCCATGGTGGTGGTAAAACCTAGTCTCCACTTCACTTGTTTCTGCCTTTGCCGTTAAAGGCATTTGAGTGAATGGAGAAGAAAATGAGAAACAAGAAAGCAAGACGACTCCACTCTGAAGTCTGAAATGGGAACAGAAGGTCAGATTCGAGATAGCTGGGTCACCAGTGATTGTTTGATCACAAACCCTACGTCCTCTGGTGGACAAATGGTACTTCAAGGCCACCGGGAAGCAGAGATAGGGGAGCCATTCGGAGCTGTCTGGCTGTCACTCTATCCTCGCTCTTGAATGACACTCTCTTGAGCCCTCACCACAGAGCCCAGGCGCCCAACTGGCCTGGCTCCCCTGTTCCTCCTGCCAAGGCTCTGATGTGCCCAGATCCCCCGCACAGACTCCTGGGGATAATGTCAGGATGATACCTCTTCTACTTTGACCTTACTGAAGCCATTGCCTTCTGCTGGGCAGATGGGATCTTTGCAGTCCTTTCCCCAGAGGCCTCCGGGATGGGCCCGGCTGAGGAAGGTAACCTCCTTTTAAGCTTAGCCTTTCTGCTGTTAGGCCAGTGGGTAATAAGGTCACAGTCACTGTACCAGGTTCCACACTGCTTTGAGGAAACGCTGACGCTACCTTGAGCCATGGCTCCTGAGGCTTAAGGTGCAGCCTGAAGTCTATCAAGACATAGGATCAATGCCACCTCTTCCATGAAGCTATTGCCAATCCCCCAAAGCCACCACAAAGACTGAATGTCTCTCTCCCTGCTCTCTGCTCCATTATTGCACTTTGAACTCATATTTATAGCACTTCTAAGTATACTGTGTATTTAAAAAAATTTTTTTAATGTTTTATTTATTTTTGATACAGAGAGAGACAGAGCATGAGTGGGGGAGGGGCAGAGAGAGAAGGAGACACAGAACCCGAAGCAGGCTCCAGGCTCTGAGCTGTCAGCACAGAACCCGACATGGGGCTTGAACTCATGGGCTGTGAGACCATGATCTGAGCTGAAGTTGAACGCTTAACCAAGTGAGCCACCCAGGCGCCCCTAAGTCTACTTTGTATTAAAGGTAGGTGTTTGCATGCTCAATTCCGGCACCAATTCTAGGGTGCGGGTTCCCCCCCTCCCCACCAAACCATCCTCAGACACCAGCTGGGTGTCCTACAACGTGTGTCAATTCTGATATATCAGAGTCCATAGGTTAAGGGCTTGGCCTCACGGTCTCACGAGACTACCCAGTTCAGGTGCCAACTGCAAGTCCACGTTGTTACCTGTGCTTATGACAGAGTATAAATGATAACTCTGCTATACATCAGAGATTCCCATGACCCCATCCTTGGGTTCAATTAATTTGCTAGAAGAGCTCACAGAACTCAGGAAACCAGTTACTTACTAAATGACAAACTTATTACACAAGATATTAAAAGATACTCATCAGTAGCCAGATGAAGAGATATACAGGGCAATGTCCTGAACAAAGGAGCTTCTGTTCCATGGAGTTTGGGGTCCAGCATGGTGACACATGGAGGTGTTCTGGTTAGCCAACCTGGAAGCCCTCTGAGCCCCATCCTTCTGGGTTTTTATGGAGGCTTCATTACATAAGCACAATTGATTGTATCATTGGCCATTGGTGATTGAATTCAATCTCCAGACCCTCACTTCTCTCCAGAAATCAGAGGCTGGGACTGAAAGTTCCAACCCTATACTCACATGGCAACCTACTCTTTAAGTGAGGTCCAAAACTCACCTCCACAAAATAGCAAAAGATACCTTCCTTGCTCTCATCACAGGAAATTCCAAGGGTTTTGGGAGCTCTGTGCCAGGAACTGGGATGAAGACCAAAGACATATTTCTTCTCAGCAAACACTGAATGACTAAATTAGTAAAAGAACAGGTGCTGTAAATGCCACATTTCCCTAACTTCCTAGATACCTGTGTGAGGGAAATCTTTCATTCATTCAACAAGTATGTATGGAGCCCTACTATGTGCCAGGCACTGTTCTTGGTTATAGAAGGAAACAAAACAGTGCATATCCTCATAAGATTTATAGTTGAGAGGAGGAGAACAAACAATATGGATGGGGGAAAACAAGTATGCACAATATATAGACTGAGAGCAAAAACTAGAGTAGAAACAAGCAATGGAGAAAAATAAAGCAGGAATAGGAGATAGAGCTGGGATGGTGGCAAGGAGGATATGGGCTGGACTTTTATCTGCGGAGGTCAAAGAAGTCTTTACTGAAAAAATAACATTTGAGAAAATACCTGAAAGATGTAAGAGAGTGAGATACATGGATATCTAGGAGAAGAACCTCTGAGACAGAGAACCGTATGTGCAAAGACCCTGAGGCAGGAAGATGCCATACATCTCAAGGAACATCCAGGAGTTCAGTGCAGTGGAGTAGAATAGGTCAAGGAGATAACAATGGGAGGTGAAACCTGAGAGGTAATGAGGGCGCAGGTCATAAAGTGCCTGGTTGGTGTTATTAGTAAAAAAGGAAGTCATCAGGGAGTTTTAATAAGGAACAACATTATCTGACTTAGGTTTTGTCAGGATCACTCAGGCTATTGCATGGAGAATACACTGAAGCAGGGCAGTGCAGAAAGCTGAGAGACCAGTGTTGTGATAATCTGGGTGGACAATACTGGTGAGTTAAGAGAGGCTGACAGCATTGCCAATGGTATGAGGCAAAGGGACTCTGGTGCATTTTTCAGAGAGATACAATAGAGGTTGAAATTGGATGTAGCACATAGGAAGAAAAAGAGCAGTGTGGGTGAAGAGGTGGGGGCAGGGATTTTTGAGTATGGTAGGGGTGCAAGCAAGAATTGGAGGAGTGGAATTTGGTGTTGGGGTGAGAAGGCAAATCTTTTAAGGTGTTGGGTAGGACAGGGAAGGAGAAAAGGAGGGTGATAGTCAAAGGTCATTTGAGGTCCTGTTTACGATTTCTATTTAGGCTATTGATGGGGCTCTCACAAAAGGAAGGCTGAGGGAACAGGAGAGGAAGTGACTGGAGTAATATTCTTTGGTAGGATCTGGTTATCCTTTCTTGGGCTGCCTGGACTCAGAGGACCTCTCCTTTTCTGGATTTGTGATCCCCCCAACAGCTCTCTCCCCGGGGCCCACTCCAACAGAGGTCTTCAGATCTCTTCTGATTCTGCAGTAGCTTGTCGCCAGCCCAGCAATTTGGTAGGTCAGCAGTGCTCCACCTGGAGGAGGCAGAGCTGAAGGAAGAAAGGCCACTTCTCCATCAAGGCCCACCTTCCCTCTCTCTGCCCAACTCCAAGAATCCTGGACTGGAGAAAAAGACCCTGAGAATCTTCTAGAACAACACCATCTCTTTACCTGTTCTGAGAATCAGACACTCTGAAAGGCCTCCCTCCCTCTAAGAATGACATTCCTCTTCACACAGAAGCAGATTTAGGGTCAAGTATGATGAAAAGGTTGTCTTGTTCCACTGTCTCCACACTTTGAGTGACATCAGTTGTTGATTTCCAGTTTCCTTAAGGACACCCAGAAGGTTTCTCCTGCCCCATGTAAACTCCTTCATGTCAAATGTATCCAGCAAGTCCTCATCACCTCTGACCCCATCTTAGCTGATGTCGCAAGAAGATGTTAGAAGGTGCCCAGTTCCTGTGTAAGAGTTGATGGTCAATAAAGATGGATGCCTTCCTCTGTTTTCATAACACTATGCCTTATATATTTGAAGTAATGCATGGCCAATGCCTTGTTGTATAAAATTTAAGACGTATTAGGATAGGAATAGCCAACAACTTGGTGACGGTTACAATTAGCAGTCAGTGTCATCAGGGTTCCAGTGGCCAGAGCTGTGTCTGCTCATGCGACAGGTGTTTATAGGGGTCGTGCTAGAAACATACATAGGAATTTAAAAAGACTTAAAAAATTTTTTTAATGTTTGTTTATTTTTGAGAGAGAAAGAGATACAAAGTGCAAATGGGGAAGGGCAGAGAGAGAGGCGGAGACACAGAATCCAAAGCAGGCTCCAGGCTCTGAGCTATAGGCATAGGGCCCAATGCGGGGCTTGAACCCACAAACCGTGAGATCATGATCTGAGCTGGTCAGATGCTTAACCGGAGGAGCCACCCAGGTGCCCCTAAAGGACTTTATAGAACCTTTGCAAGGGCAACTTTATGTCCCCTTAAATAGCATTTTAAAGAAATTTTTGAATTTTTTCCTTCACCAAATACAACTCTCATCCTAGGATACAAATCATGGTCATGAATCGTTTGTTTCTATATTTATTTATTGAACTTGTAGATAAAGCCTATTATGAAAGGAGTTGTTTAAACTTGCCCAAAGGTCAGAGAAGAAACTGGAAGTCGAATACTGATGTCCTAAACCCCAGAAGAAGGTTTGGGCAGAAAAGTTCACTTTTACCCACTTTGTGGGGGAAAGTGGCTTTGTCACAAGCCCTCTCAGGGTGCTTGTTTGGTGTGCAAGTGTAGGCTTCTGTATGCATATTTCTAGAATTTTCTTCTGTTTCTGAAAGTGTACAAACAGATATTCTATATATCTACACATGTTTGTATACATTTTGAAATGTGCTGCTGTTTTAAAATAAGATACAAGTTATCTTATTCTAATGAGATATTCTATGGAACCTGGATGGCTCAGTCATTAGGCCTCTGACTTTGGCTCAGGTCATGATGTCACAGTTCACGAGTTCAAGTTCCATGTCAGCTGACACGAGCCCTGCTTTGGGTAAAACATGAGCCCCACTTCAGGTTAGCTCTGCTTCCCTCCCTCCCTCTCTCTCTCTCTCTCTCTCTCTGTGCCCTTGACTCACTTGCACCCTCTCTCTCTCTCAAAAAAAAAAAAAAAAGAATAAGATACGAGTAAGACAGAACAGTAGAGATGATCTATTCCAGCCCCTTATTTACAGATGGTAAAATCAGCCTCCTCAGTTTACACAACAGGTCGGAGACAGTGTGTACTCAGTCCTTGCAGCCTCTGGACTGCCTCCCTCTCCATCCTACCCTGATCCCCACTGCAGCCTTTGTTGATTCTAAGCAGTCATTGGACTTTTGACCAAAGTGTCATTGCCCTGGGAATTTCAAACTTTCCTAGGGAAGTGTTGCCCAAAAAGAAAGGCTTCTTTTCTGACCCTCTCCAACGACATGAGATTCAAGAGTCTCCTCCCCTTACTGGGCAGGATGAATGACTCAAGCCGTGAACCCAGCTGTTGGCAGGGGCAGGTGGGGAGAGGGAGCGGAGGGGGACAGACGAACAGTGACAGCCTGAACTGGAGGTAGGTGTCTTGGGAGGCAGTCATCATAATACTCCTTACTCACTAGGTGCCCTTGGATTCATTCAGTCTCATCTTGGTCCCTAGATCAAGTTTCCCCACCCACAAGTTGAGACATTTTGACGAGTAGTCCTTAGTGTTCTGTGTCCAGGGCTCCATCAATCCAGGAGCGGCCTGCTTCTGTTCTGTTCCCACTGCCACCATATAAGAAGGCAGGATGTTCGCCGGACCGCATGTGAAGTCCTGTGTGCCGAGAGTTATGAAAACTTGCACACGCCCAGCCCTCCCTCCCGTAGAGACGAAGAAGCCTTCCCCTGGTACATGCCATGGGGAGGGAGGGCCGATGTGGGTGTGTGTCCTGGGGACAAGATTCAGTGTGTCACAAAAGCCCCAGTGGAAAGAAAGCTCGGACACACACTTGCCCAGGTCTCGTTAGCAGCATCCTTCAGCTGATTCTCCAAGAACAACTTCTGTTTCCAGCAAAAAGCAGCCCTTCCTAGTCATCTCTGGCCAAGAAGTCTTTGTGTCTTGTAGATTAAAAATTGGAGGGGTGCCTGGGTGGCTGAGTTGGTTAAGCATCCAACTTCAGCTCAGGTCAAGATCTCACAGTTTGTGAGTTCGAGCCCTGCGTTAAGTTTTATGCTGACGTCGCGGAGCTTGGAACTTGCTTCAGATTATGTCTCCCTCTCTCTCTGCCTCTCCCTCACTCATGCTCTGTCTCTCTCAAAAATAAATAAATATTAAAAAAAATTAAAACAAAACCCAAAAAGCTGAAGGTATTTAGGAACTAGTACTTTCTCTTCCAATTTGTTTAAACCCTTTTGGTCTAATTTCAGAGGAATCTGTTCATGTGTGGATTCGCTCACCTATTCATTCATCCAGTGAACAATTCTTTTTGTGCCAGTCACTTTGCTAAACACTGGAGCTACGGACAAGGGTCTTGCCCTCAAGGTGCTTACAGTCAATGATAAGCAGACTGATTATAAGTGGGGGAGACTGAAAATAAGCATCACCGGTGTCTGTATGATCACAAACGTCTTTAAGTGCACTGAGTACAAGTGGGCGGACTGAAAACAGCAATAACACGAAGGACTGATTGAAGCTGGGCGGTGAGGATGTGACATCTTATGCTAAGAAAGAATTTTGTGAGAACATACAGCACTTACTGTTATCCTAGAAATAGGGACTCTGGCAGAAAATGGTGAGTGTAAGGGGAGCAATGGTTTCCTGTGCTCTGACACCACATTTATTTCCTAGATGTGGGAAAGAAAATCAGAATAATAAGGCGGCCCCATGCTAAGCCCCTCCCTGTTTGGGAGTTTGCTGCCAGAGAAGATTTTGCTGAGCAATAAAGCCGCCATTTCTCTCTTCACAGTACATTTTGGCCAGTTTCTAGTTAATCCCCATAAGCTTTCTCAGTTAAGTCAGTCAGCCAAGCCGAATGATACACAATGTCTTGCTTTAAGCTAAGGGGACTTGTTAGAGAGTATGATGATACTTTAAGAGAAATCGAAGCCTTCCAACCCTTCCACTCTGCCATCGGGAGGGCTCATGTTGTAAAGAATTAAACTCACATGGGGTTTCTGTTTCTGGCCATGACAGAGTAACTGGCACATAACTTGCCCTCCCACTTTAAACAACTACAAACAGAGACAAAACATATGAGGCAACTGTTTTCTGACACTGAACAACAGGCAGCAGGAGACCGATTTTGGACAGAAGCGAACTATATGAGGACAGACCCATGGCCACCCCAGCTTTGTGCCCAGGAGAACCTTCTCTGCTGACTTAGAGCCCAAGCTGAATGGTGGTCTCTCTGAGCTGAGGAGGCAGAGACTGGAACTCCGAGCTACAGAAAGTGCTGAGATTTGTGGGGCAGGATATCAGGGGGAAAAGGGATTCACAGAAAGCCACACCCCTGCAGTCTGCAAGTGGTTGGACTGAGGGTCCGTAGCTGAGAACTGGAAGGCACAGATAAAAGCCAAGAATCCACAAGGTCGCAAATGTCACATGCTGCGGGGCAGAGAACCAAACAGAGAGGCCGCAAGTCCTGCTGTGCTGAGTGGAGACACCCTGAGGATTCATCTGAGACCCCAGGAAAGCTATGCCTTAAGATTAAGAACAAGGATCTAGAATTAGGGCCAAATCTAAAATGAAGCTTACAACAAAATCAGACTCACTCTCACAAAGAAAAAGGAGCCTGACAGGACCAAGACAATCTTCCAATCATTTAACTGCCTTCAGAAACAAAATGCAATGCCCTTCAAAGGAAGATGTCATAATCTGGACTTCCTACATCGTGTTATTCACATTGAGGACCATACAACCAAAAATTACCAAACATGTAAAGAAGTAGGAAAGTGGGACCCAACAAAATCAAGAGAAAAGAATCAATTTATAGAAATGAGCCCTAAGATGAAAGAGGTATTAGAATTAACAGACAAGACTTTGAATTTGAATAAACTATTAAAAGAAATGAGAAAATATTTTGATCTAAGCAATAATTAGAAACACATTAAATCAAAATTTGTGAAACTTCTGATTCCAGTCAGAACTTGCACTGGTCAAGATGATTAACAAGGACCAGATTTACTGTTACAGCTAAAATGACTAAACAACAAGAATAAAACCAGATAAGGTATAGAAAACAACAACACTCAAGACAGTGGACATCAGGCAGTGAAGGACAGTGATCCCTGAGAGACAGGAAATAAATGAGGTGCTCCTGCAATTGCCTCCAGCTTATTGCCTAAGCCAAGGCAAAGGGAAGGAGGGCCCAGGTAGAGCCTACGACTTCTCTGAATTGAGGAGATGGACGTGGGCATTCAAGAACACCAAATAGCTAGAGGTCATGCGGCAGAATACCGGAGAGGTAAGAGTTACATAAAGAACTCTGGAGAAGTGCCTTGGTAGCTCAGTGAGTTAAGCATCCAGTTCTTGATTTCAGCTCAGTTCACGATCTCATGGTTTGTGGGTTCAAGCCCCACATTGGGCTCTACACTGGTGGTGCAGAGCCTGCTTGCAATTCTCTCTCTCTCCCTCTATCTCTGTCCCTCCCTTGCTCATGTGCTCTGTCTGTCTCGAAAGAAAGGAAGAAAGAAAGAAAGAAAGAACGAACACTGGAGATTCTCAGAGTTCCCCCATGAACCTTTGAATACTGATCAGTGTATACATGTGAGAAAACCACAGATGTTGGGAAAGAATCTGCCAAAAGAACTAGTGAAGAGAAGCCAGAACTCACGTATGTTGAGAATAGTAACTGTTACCAAAAGTTATAATTTAAAAACCCCATAATTGTGAGGTTATTAATTGGAAGACAAAGAAAAGTCCATTGTAAAGGGTAAATCTGGCCCTTTTAGTCATCTTAACCAGAAAAAAGTAAAGTATAGAAAAAAGTAAAGTCTATAAAGAAAAAAGTAAAGACTAATACCCAACAAGATAAAATTTGCACTGGCATTGTGAGTTTCCTGAAAAGATGTGTGAAAATACAAGCCCTGATGAGGAAAAAATCTCTAAAATCAAAACTGACCCAAAAAGAAGTAATGTTAGTAAACAGAAACATCTAGCTATAGGATCAGTGTTTGACAAAGACGCTAAAGAAGATGAAAAGTGATCTCTAACGATGTTGGAACAACTGGACACCCACACGGGAAGCAAACCCTGATCTCCGTCTTACACAGCTCACAAAGATTTATTCAAGATGGACCTTAGACCTAAACCTAAAAACTAAAACTACAAAACCTCCAGGACCAAAGTAGGAGAATATTTTGGGAATTGAGGGGCTCACAAAATTTTCTTTGAGATGACACAAAAGTACTAGCCATGAAATTTAGAAATCAATAAACTTGATTTCATCAAAATTAAACTTTTCTGCTCATTGAAAGAAATTTTTCTTGAAATGTTTATTTATTTATTTTGAGAGAGAGAGAGAGAGAGAGAGAGAGAAAGAAGAGAGAGAGCATGTGCAGGGCAGGAGCAGAGAAAGGGGGAGAGAGAGAATCCCAAGCAGGTTCCACACTGTCAATGTAGAGCCTGACACAGGGCGCAAACCCACAAACAGTGAAACCACGATGTGAGGCAAAATCAAGATTCAGGCACTGAACCGGCTGAGCCGCCCGGTGCCCCTGACGCAGGACTTTTTAAAGGTTGCATGACACTCTTTCATATTGTGTTAACTGACCCGCTATCCTTGAATGTTAAGATCATTCCCATTTTTCAGTCTTACAAACAACATTGGGATGGTGTCTCTGTGCATAAATCCTTGACATTTCTTCAGGTGATCTTAGGAGGAAAAAAATGCCTCTCTTTGATATTTTTGTTTGAGGACGCTTTTGGACAGTGAATTAGCAGAAAATGTGTAAATGACAGTGTGTGTGAGAGGAACATGTGACTGTCCCCCATGGAACCGAGAGAGGCTGGGAGGGCAGAACAGCAAGGAAGGAGCGGCTTGGGGGGGCGGGGAGCTGGCAGGGGGGAAAGAGGAGAGTGTGCAGGACTCGGTCTCAGTGGCGAGCGGAGTTCAAATAAGGCCATGCCTGTAATCAGAACAGAGATTAGAAGTACGTGGTGGCTGCCATGTTCCCATGGCTGACCGACTTTACTCCTCTGTGCCTCCATTTCCTCTTTACAAAGAGCTTAGAGACAGTACCTGATTCTGTAGCACTGTGTGTCAAGTGCCCTACATAAGTGCTTGGTAAAGTGTGACTTCTGGGGTAGGGGTGGGGGGCTGAGAAGGGCCCTGGTAGGAAGTCTGTGCTCTAGAGCACACAAAATGGAGCCTTTGATTCCCTCCACCAGGGACGGAGACTGACAACATCGCCCTGGAGCCAGCTTCTCTCAGAGTAAATCTGGAGGCCTGGGGGTGGGGGGTGCCCAGCTGCCTTGCTCCCTGACTCCGGCCCCTGGCTCCAGGATCAGCTGTGAGAAAGGAAACACACAACTAGGAGCCGGAAGGCGGTGGCTCCCCCTTCCATCAGTTCTCCCAGGGCACCAGGCACCGCTTACGAAGCAGTTTATGTCATTAGGCGTCTCTCTGGGGAACAGGGGAACCAGAGGACATTGTAGATAATGAAGATCTATTGCATAAGCAGAAAGCTCAATGGTTAAATGCCTCCCCCTGCTGCCACTCCCGGGGGGCCCCCACCCCTGCAGCCCTGTCTCCTTTTCATTAGCTGTGTGAGAGGGTTCAACATGGATTTTATTTTCTCGATCCTTGTGGGAAAAGACATTGACTCAGGCTTAAAGGGCCTCTGTGCCTCTGTTCCCTGAGGCTGGCTGAGAGCTGGGTCCCACTCCAAGAGGCGAGTTCTGCCAGGCCCAAGCCGGACTGCTGGCCAATGCTGAGGCAAGCCGCTGGGCACATTTCTGACCCACCTCGCTTCCCTTACTGGGCCTGTGAGGTCAAGGACAGTGCCTGCTCTCCGGCCCCTCCAACCACCCAGCACTGCCCTCTAAAGCAAGGGGCCATCTCCCAATGGGAGCCAGGATCTGCTGCTCCCTAGGTTTCTTCATCTTGAAAACAGGACAGGGGCCCCTGGGTGGCTCAGTTGGTTAGGCTCCCAACTTTGAGTCAGGTCATGATCTCATGGTTTGTGGGTTCAAGCCTTGTGTTGGGCTCTGTGTTGACAGCTCAGAGCCTGGAGTCTGTTTGAGATTCTGTGTCTCCCTCTTTCTGCTCTTCCTCTAATGGTATTCTGTCTCTCTCCCTTTCTCTCTGCCTCTCCCCCACTTGTGCTCTCTCTCTCTCTCTCTCTCTCTCAAAAATAAATAGACATTAAAAAAAACACAGGGCAAAGATGAAATACATGAAGTCTCAGAGCCTTTTCATCTGAAGGCACTGATGGTTCAGGCAGCATCCTGAGGCAGGGTGGGCTCGGGTTGGGTGAAGTCAGCAGGGGAGAATGTGGGGCGGGGTGAAGTGCTTGGCCCCCAGGCCAGCGGCACATCTCCAGCAACGGGCCACTCACTCTTTGATAGGGACTGTCTGGCATCATGATTGAAGAGAAATAGGTGAAAAGCTCCCTGCTAGTTTCAAGCACATATTTCTCCAAGCCTCTAACAAGTGGTTTGGAGGCTCTGTGCCACTTCTAGCCCTCTCTGGCCTCCTTTGCCTGTCTGCCTTGTATCTTGCTTACCAGCGTATTCAAGTAAACCAAACTTCAGGGATGTCATCGGGTCTCCCCCACCCACTGTGTTTATTCCATTCTTTACTTAACACCCCATCTCCCTCCACCCCCTGCACTCCCCACTCCTCCACCATCTTCACTCTTAGACCAGAACCCGGCAATTATATGAGACTGCATTGTAGTCACCCTGAGTTTGCTTTCACAGGAAAAGTAAATGTCTACAGTCCCTCCGGTAGAATAATGACATTATTGGCATAATTGCCTAAAGCAAAATTTTAGGAAAAGTGCTTTTCTTTTGAACCTGGTAAACCATCTAGCTCTAAGGTAGAGAGACTAAAGCAGAAATACTACAGCTGGAAAATTATTCTCATACCACACCCACGAAGTGTGCTAAGAACCGGAAGGAGAGAAATGAACAAGATGCGGATTATTTGGGCTAGAGAAGCATACCCAGCCCACGGCGCTCAAACCAGGAGGACTGTGAAGGTGGCGGGGTGCAGGCAGGGAAGAGGACTGAGACACTGCCCTTGCCACTCAGAGGAATTTGTCCATAATCCAGAGCTTCTCAACGTGAGCACTTGTAACATTTTTGACAAGTAATTCTTTGTTGTGGGGGGAGGAGCTTTCTTGTGTGTCGTAGGGTGTTCAGTGGAATTGCTGACCTCCACCCACCAGATACCTGCAGTCCCTTCTTCCAACTGTGACAGCCAAAAACGTTTTCAGTTTAAGGACTGGTAACTGCGTCCCAGAGGACAGGCGAGATTTGCAGGGAGACAGAAAACTCCTCATTTACTCTAGCTCAGTCAGCTTATTAGAAGGTGTTGCAGTTCATATGTACCCAATTAGGTGGATTTAGTAATTATTTTAAATAGCAGATGGTAAGAAACGATAAAGACCCTATGGGTTAACTCATGGAAAAGCACTTAAAAGTGAGGTACACATTTTTTTCTCTTATAAAAAGACAAATTATTCTAAATTTCCCCTTTTCTGTGGTAGGTAGTATGGCAACAACATGCCTCCTAGTAGATGTTTTCAATATACACTCAATCCATCCCTCCAAAAAAAACAAAAGCAAGGGCGCCTTAGTGGCTCAGTCAGTTGAGTGTCCAACTCTTGATTTCAGCTCAGGTCATGACCCCAGGGCTGTGAGATCGAGCCCCCAACTGGGCTCCATGATTGGCATTCTTTCTCTCTCTTCCTCTGTCCTCTTCCTCCTCTCTCTCTCTCATGCAAGCATGCACAAATAAATAAAAATTTAAAAATAAAAACAAACATGGTGCTATTTAACAATGAAGTGAAAACATGACTGCTTTTAGAAAGAAATTCGTGCTATGGCGTTTCTGACAATTTAGCTAGAAAACTTGAAGATTCCTCCTTCTGAAAACCATCTAGACATCTTGGGTAAAATACAGCATGCACATCTTTAGATTCTGAACTAAGCCAACCTGAAAGTAAAGGAAAGCTCCAGGAGCCCAAACGGAAGAGGGAGTTCGTGCTGAAGGGGCAGCTGTTCTTGAGAGTGGCTATCAAGCTCCCAAAGGTAAGTCCCAGGGAGCCTGCGCTGGAGAAGACTAGACGTTCTGCCAGAGAATGCTGGGAGATTGGGGCTGGGGCCCATGTGCAGTGGGAAGCCTTGGGGGCTATGGTCTCAGCAGAAGGCTGGGCTGAAACAAAGCGGCCTATTGGTCAAAGGAAGATGAAAATGACCCTTATCTGCATGAGGGGTTAAAGTCACACAATCTACGTTGGCGGGAACCCTCAAGCAGAAGAATTAACTTTAAAATGGTCTGGGGTTGGGGTGCCAGGGTGGCTCAGTGGTTGAGAGACCTACTCTTGATTTTCGCTCAGGTCATGATCTTCCAGTTTGTGAGATGGAGCTTTATGGGGGACTCTGTGCTGACAGATCGAAGCTTGCTTGGGATTCTCTCTCCCTTTCTCTGCTCCTCCCCTGTTTGTACTCTCTCAAAATAAACAAATAGACATTTAAAAATAAAATGAAATAAGGTGATCTGGGGTTACAGCATCCCAGGATATGCATTGCCTTCTGTCAGGATGCATTTATAACCCAGACCTCTTGGGTTCCCACAAAAAAACCTAGCTGAGCATGTGATTGTGGGAGTTCACAACTCCAAATCTTAAAATACCAACCACTATAAACAAAAACCAAAAGAAACAACAAACAGCCTAATTAACTCCCACGGGCTTCGTATATATCAATTACATGACATGGATAAGTATGTTTTAATAAAATTAAAGCAAATGCTTTAGGAAATAAATAAAGGGATTAAAAAACATGAGCAAAGAACAAAATACTCTCAAAAAGGCCCAGGCATCTGTGGCAAACAACAAAAAACAATTCTAAACTTAAGAAAATAGAATTATTGTAGTTAAAAACTAAATGGATGAGAAAAAAAAGACCTAGATGGACATTAAACATTAAATAGGCATAGCCAAAGAAAGAAAGTGTGAACTAAGAAATAGATTGAAAGAAATATGCAAAAACAAATTTTTGGATCAACAAAAAAGACCAAGTGCTAAAAGAAAACAATTGTCTACCTTTGATTGTAAATGAAACTAAAATATCATTCAAGGAAGAGAATAAAATACATTTTTGGATGAATAAAACTTGAGAAATTTTGCCATAAGTAGAATAGCTACTAAAGGATCTTCTAAAAAAGTACTATTTCACAGGAGGAAAACATTCCTGCCAGGAAGTTTCTGAGCTTCAAGAAGGAATCAGTTTCCATTTAGAATAAAGATTCCTTTAATAGTTCCTAATTTATTAAGTTTATATACAAATTTATGTTACTTTGTAATTTAAATGCAGTGCTAAGACTTGAAAAATAAATATTAGAAGTTAGAGACTTGTTTTTGCCATTTACTATATTAAAATTTTAGACCTTTCACTTTTTTTATTTGTTAGAGCTTTTAAATAAAGGAGGAAAAAAGAAAAGAAACAAAGAAAAAATAGAGTGTGAAGACCATTTATTTTGTTTTGTGTATTTATTTTTGAGAGAGACAGAGAGAGAGAGAGAACATGAGTGGGGAACAGCAGACAGCCCAACACAGGGCTTGAACTCCTGAACCATAGATCATGACCTGAGCCGAAGTCAGACGCTTACCTGACTGAGCCACCCAGGTGCCCTATGAATATTGTTTTCAAACAAACCTTTATTTGGTTATTTGCCAACCATACAGATTGGCAAGGAAGAAATAAAACTGTCTTTGTTTGCAGATGATAAGATTGTAGACAATCTAAAAGAATTGACAAAGCAACAACAACAACAGCAAATCCCCAAAAACCATAAACATCTCCTGGAACTAATAAGTCAAAACAGCAAAGGTAGATATACAGTCAATAGCTTTACTATAAACCAGCAGGGAATAATTGAAATTTGAAATTAAAAACATAAGACTACTCACATTAGAACCTAAAAATAAAAATAAAATACTTAGGTATGAACCTAACAAAACATGTATAAGATATAAATAAAGAAAAGTACAAAATCCTGATGAAAGAAAGCAAAGAAAAACTAAATGGAGAGACATCTCATGTTTATGGATAAGAAGATTCAATTGTTGGGGCGCCTGGGTGGCTCAGTCGATTAAGCATCTGGCTTCGGCTCAGGTCATGATCTCACAGTTCATGGGTTCAAGCCCCGTGTCGGGCTCTGTGCTGTCGGCTAGCTCAGAGCCTGGAGCCTGCTTCGGATTCTGTGTCTCCCTCTCTCTCTGACCCTCCCCTGCTCACGCTGTCTCTCTCTGTCTCTCAAAGGTAAATAAAAAGCATTTAAAAAATTAAAAAAAAAAAGATTCAATTGTCAATATGTCATTTTCCCCCCAATTTGATTCAATGCAATTTCAATCAAAGTGCCAGAAAGTTATTCTGTGGCTATCAACAAATTGATTCTAAAGTCTACGTGAAAAGGCAAAGTGTAGTGTGCACAATATATTGAAGGAGAAGAACAAATTCAGAAGATTGATATTGTCTGGCTTCAAGACTTAGTATAAAACTACAATAATCAAGACAGAGTGATATTGATGAAAAAATAGACAAGCTGATCAATGGAACAAATAAATAGAGAGCCCCGACATAGACCTCCATGAATATAGTCAAATGATCTTTGTCAAGAGAACAAAGAAAACACAATGGGGAAAAGATCATCTTTTCAACAAATGGTCCTGGAACTGGGCATCCTTATGCAAAATACTGAATCTAGACCCAGACTTGACATTGGTCACAAAAATTAACTCAGAGTGGATCACAGATTTAAATGTAAAAGGCAAAACTCCTAGGAGATAACAGAGGAGAAAATTTAAATGACCATGGGTTTGCAATGACTTTCTGGATAAAACAAAAGCGTGATCCATGAAACAAACAATTGATAAGCTGGACTTCATTAAAATTAAAAACTTCTGCTCTGTAAAAGACTGAGGATAAAATCCACAGGCTAGCAAAAAAATTTGCAAAAGACACTTTTGATAAAGACTGGTATCCAAAATATACAAAGAATTCTGAAAACTCAACAATAAGAAAAGGAACAACTTGATTAAAAAGTGGGCAAAAGATCTGAAAAGAAATCTCAGCAAAAAAGACATACAGATAGTAAAAAAGCAGATGAAAAGATACTCAACACCATAAGTCATTGGGAATTGCAAATTAAAACAACGAGATACCTTGTTAGAATGGTGAAAATCAAAAGTTAACAACAGCAAATGCTGAGAAGAATGTGGAGCAACAGGAACGCTCATCCGCTGCTGGGTGGAATGCAAAGTGGCACAGCCACTTTGGAAGACATTCTGGTAGTTTCTTATAAAGCTAAACATCATCTTTCCTTACAATCCAGCAATCACGCTCCTGGGTATTTAGCCAAATAAGTTAAGCATTTAAGCACACTGATGTTTCTAGCAGCCCTATTCATAATTGCCAAGATGTCTTTCGGTAGGTGAATAGATAAACAAATGGTTATATACCCAATTTGCTGTATACAACCGTTATTCACTGATGAGAAGAAGTGAGTTCTTAAATTCTAAGAAGACATAATAGGGTCTTTAATGCAAGTTGCTAAGCAAAAGAAGCCAGTCTGAAAAGGCTACATACCTCATGATTCCGACTCTGTGACATTCTGGGAAAGGCAAAGCTGTGAAGACAGTAAGAACACACGTGGTTGCAGGGGTATGGGGGAAGGAGGGAGGGAGGGATGCACAGGTGGAGTTCAGAGGATTTTTAGGACAGTGGAACTGTTCTGTAAGACACTCTAGTGATGGATCCGTGACACTATGCATTTTTCACCTTCCACAATACTGACAATACAAGGAGCAAACATTAAGCTGGGGACTTGAGCTATTAACAATCAAACTGATATGACTGCATGGTTGTAACAAGCGTACCACTCCAAGCAAGGGGAAGCTGTGTGCAAGGTGGGGGGTTCACAAGAGGGTACCGGCGAACTCTGTACTTTCTGTCCAGTTGTTCTGGAAACTTCAAACTACTCTAAAATATCTACTCTATTTTAAAAACAACTATTAGAATAAATGAAGGAGCACCTGGGTGGCTTAGTTGGTTAAGCATCTGACATCGGTTCAGGTCATGATCTTGCAGTTTGTGAGTTCACGCCCCGCATCAGGCTCTGTGCTGACAGCTCAGAGCCTGGAGCCTGCTTCAGATTCTGTGTCTCTCTCCCTCTGCCCCTCCCCTGCTCAAACTCTGTCTCTCTCTCTCTCTCTCTTTCTCAAAAATAGATTAAAAATTTTTTTTAAATTAAAAAAGAAAGAATAAATGAATTCAACAAACTTACAAGATAGTAGATCAATATACAAAACTCAATTGTATTTCTATGGAATGGTAAGAAACAATCTGAAAATGCAGTCGTGATGGCTCTAATTCAACCCCTCAGGAGCCACATGTTGGCAGGTGACCACTCTGTGGGGCAGCACAGATCCAGAATATTCCCATCGTTCCAGAAGATGCTGTTGGACAGCCCCACCCTTGCACAAAACAAGGGTTCAGGAACCTCACCTGAAAAAGGGGGCTGTGACTATTCAGCAAAATGTTGTCTAGGACTGAAAAGTGTTAGGTAAGTGGTGGTAATGTTCTGATGAACAAATGAGAAGCAAGTTGTGTGGGTTGTGGGAAAGAGTCCCGGCCTGGTGACCCCCAGGGCTACCACTAGCCCGCAGTGTCGCCTTGGGTCATTTATTCCCCCTACCTTGGGTCAGCATCTTTGTCTGGAGAAAACAAGCCTTGGACCAGATGCTTAAGACCGGTTCCAACATCTGAAGAGCCTATGAAGCAAAGGATCTTTCAATGGTAAGTGATTACAGAAATGTCTCAATCCGTCTTCCCCATGGAGGGACGCAATCGTGCTAACATACAGAGAAAAGGGATGGGAGGAAATAACCATTTTGCCTCCTTTTTATGAAAGGTCCTAGAATTCTTGGTGAAATTTACCAGCTACAAACAAAAATGATTCACTCTTTCAATATATTGAGGAAGGAAGAAAGAAAGGGCAAGAGGTTGGGGCGGAGGGAGAGGGAAAAGCATATAAATTTACAGGTTGCCTCAACCTGTTCTAGCTGGCAGCTGGCGTGGAGGGGCTGGGGACACTTGACCTCGATACATCTTCTGAACAAAGTGGGAGGGAAGGGCTTCCTGCCATCCTTTGTCATCAAGCAGGCCAAGCCTGGCTAATGGGAGCTGTCACCTGGGCCTTTCCAGGTCAGAAACGAAGAACAGCAATTAACTCCTTGCGGAGGCCTACGGCCCTGAGCAGGCCCTGCTAGGCCAGGTAACTAAATCATTAAAGACACAGTTCTTTTCAGTGATAAATTGTGCAGGTGCGTGAAACCCGCTGCTGGCCATTAATCTGGGCTAATCAGGTTGAAAGCTCGGTTGTTTTATTTCGTAATTAACGGGTTAGGTGAAAAACGCGATCCATGGCCTGGGGCGTGTCTGTAGAGCACAGTCCGGGAGGAGAGAATGGCGAGCTGCGGGGATTCTCTGGAGAGCCACTCAGCCTTGTGCAATTACAGCCATTGGCAAACGGTGAAAAATGACCCTGGGCTCGTATTGACACCCAGGAAAGAAACATTCCTGCCAACAGCCCAGGCGGCGTCTTGAAGGCCGATAATTGCTCTCTCCCTCCCTTCCCCGCAGGACGGGCCTAAGCCAAACCCAAGGCTTCAGAGACCCGTGTTGGTTTTGCGGGCACACGTGGCTCCTTGGGGTAGCAGAGAGTGTGCGCTGGGAAGTGGTGCAGAAATGGGGGCCCCAAGAGGAAGGGGAGGGAGAGGGTGGGAGAGACGAATGGTTCCGGCTGAACCTGTGGGTGTCTTGGTGCTCAGGGATGGCCTAGAGAAAGCAGCAACTTGGCAAGGGGTCAGAAGGTTCTGGAGCTCAGATGTGGGGTGGAGCTGCTGCCACCCAGGAGAGTGTGCAGAGAGGCCTGGCTCTGGGCCCTGGGGGAGGCCCCAGCTGGAGGCCCGAGCCCATCCCCTGCCCAGTCCCCTCACATGGCTCTGCCACTTACTTGCTTCCCTTACTCTTGCTCCACATCGAGTCACCAGAGACCGAGCCCTGCCTGCTCCCCCTTCACCTCCTGTTCTCCTGCTCCAAGGCCTGCTGTCCACATCAGGGGGCACTGTCACCTCTGTAGCAGAGTCGGTTGCAATCACTGTTTACAGGGTCTGCCCATGTCCATTCATCAGTCTCATCTGGCCTCCTTTCATAAAGCCAGGGTGATGTTTCTGAAGACCTAAAATTCTTAGGATCAGGGTGCCTGGGTGGCTCAGGCTGTTAAGCGTCTGACGGCAGCTCATGATCTCGTGGTTCCTGAGTTTGAGTCCCGCCTTGGGCTCTGTGCTGAGAGTTCAGAGCCTGGAGCCTGCTTCAGATTCTGTATCTCCCTCTTTCTCAGCCTCTCCTACACTCGTGCTCTGTCTCTCTTAAAAATAATCATTTTTTAAAAAAAGGATCTAGGAATCTTTGTGAGGAAATCCAATCAGCAGGAATCAGTTCCTGTGATGCTTTGGAAGGCGTTCTGGTCATGGAGGAACCAGTTCTCAGTGGGCCAGGAATTCTGGGACTGGCCGGCTTCCAGTCAGTTCGTTGCCAAGTCAAGATGTGCCAGGCTTCAAATGGTTTCATCTCCTTCCAGACTTGAGGCTAAGCCACATGCAGCGAACCAGATGCAGCGCCAGGTCGGATATCCAAGGGGCAGCTGAGGTGGCCTCTAGAGGACTGTGAAGGCTCCAGGGCCCCCGCTTGCCCTGGGACTGGGCCCTGGATGTCACATGGAGGACATACTGCAAGTGCCCGCTACTCCTTCCAGGCTAGCCATGCAACAGAGGGGAAATTCCCACTGTCTTCTTCTTACAGAGAAGCCTATCTTCCCTCAAAGACATGCATCTTTTGTAGCCCTTATTCTCTGGCTGAGCAAGGGAAGGTAATCGCCAGTCGGGTCTCATTTGACAAGAACATCAATGGTACTAGCCCTTGGCAAAGTGGAACCTCTCTGCACCCTGGAGATGGAAGGGTACTTGGTTGGAGATTTCCCATGAAGGTAGGTGTTAGCATATTAAGGCTGAGAGTCTGGACTACGGAAGCATCCTCCCAAGTTTGAGTCCAGGCTCTGTGACCTGTCACCTTGGCGACCCTGGGCACATCTCTTAATTTCCCTGTACCTTCATTTTCTCATCTGTACTAATGGGAACAATAACAGTACTTCCTTCATAGAGTTCTGTATCACATGTGCTTGGAACATAGCACTGGTTCAGTGTCAATTACTAATTCACGTTACTGACAGTCCTGACACCTGCTCGCCCAGTGCGTGAGTCCTCACTATGACTGATGTGCAGTTAGTGTCCACTCGACCACTTCTAGCCACAGGAAGCTCAGCACCTTTCAAGGTTGCTCTTACACTTGCCGGACAACTCTGATCATTGGGTGGCCCTTCCATCTCCACGCAGCAATTTAAAAGTACCTGTGGGAAGCCTACATTCACTTGAATGAAAGATATCTGACATACAGCCAACGAAAAAGATGGAGCTGCAGAACAGTTCATGCATAAAGACACAGGGTTTGCGCCACTCACCCCTGAGACAGCTCAGGGACTGAGGGCAGATACTGGTCCCTCCCATCTGGGTGATTGGATTCCAAAAGGAATCAGAGGAATTCCCCCCCCCCCACTCCCCCCCTTGGTGGTGTTTTAGGCATCAGAGCAGATTGGTAGTAACAGAGGAGAGTTTAGGTGGGGAGGTTCCCGCTGGCTAAATTGCCCAGCTGCAATTTACCTAATCCAGTCTCAAATGAGGTCAGTCCCAGATCCTGACCAAAGGAAACTCACTGACTTGAAGAGGTGGTTTTGATAATGTTCTGAATGAAGCTCAGGGTCCAGAACTGATGGGAGTTCTCAAATCATTAAAAAATTCCCTAAATTCTCAACAGTTGGTCAAGCATCTCTTAGAGGAAATAGGACACATGTAGGTCAGGACAATCCCAGCACTCTGCGAGACTCACTGGGAGCCTCGTGTTATCCTCAGGATGGCCCAGACCTCTCCTCTGCCCCTCTGCTCTCCCCACCACAGGGGAATCAGATTTCCTCCCTGTAACCACTAAGCCTGGGGAGACTCGGAATAGTATTATGTAACCACTTAATTAGCATAGAGAGAATGCCTACCTTGTCTGGAGGAGTTTCTGTGGGTCAGTGGAAGTCTTGCAAACCTGGGCCACAGGACTGTGCAAAACTCTACCACACTGTTTACTTTATTGCATCTTAAAATAAGCCATGTAATTGGTGTATTTGCCTCCCATTTTACAAAGGAGGAAACTGACGCAAGGAGAGGGAAGGAACTTGCTTAAGGTCCCACAGCCACTGAGGGCAGATGTGGGTGTATGCCGGGTCTCCCAACTCCTCACTGAATGTTCTCCTGGCCCCTCTGGCCCTTAGAACCTTCCTCATTTCCTCCTGTCTTTGCTCCTGAGCCACTTCTGCTGTCCCTTTCAAGTATCTGCCAACCTTCAACACCAGGAGGGAAGAGAAATCTATTTTAAGAGCAGGAAAGTGAAAGAAAAGCATGACAGAACAGAGAACTATTCGAAGTCCAGGGGAGCAACAGCAGCAAACACAAGCAGGAGGCTTGTTCTTCCTATGAAAGCCCCAGATGGTCAAAGCTGAGTCTGAGAGGAAGACAAAGGTCCTTCTGATGGCTGCGAGCTGGTCCCTCTACTCGGAGCTCAAGGAGGTCTGCTGATGAAGCTTCACAATGGGACTGACTACAAGGGTAAAGGGATGGTCAGGCCTCCCCTGGGCCCATGGTCCTGACACCAAGGCCACACAGGCACCGTAGAGCCTTTAAGTCCTACTTTGAAGAAGGGCAGAGATGCAGCTAAAATCAGGGAGGAGTCATGGACCATGGCCACCATGCCAGCCTCATCCAACAGTATCGTTTTAAAGAAACACAGACTGAGAGAGAGGGAGAGAGAGAGAGAGACTGAGAAGAAGGGAGGGAGAAAAAGGGAGGGAAAGAGGGAGAGGAAACCCGTCACGGGACAGTCCCTGTGCCTACACCTTGCCCACTGGCCCCAGCCCTCAGCATCCTGGAAGGTGGCCCAGGCATTCTCACTCTGACAAGCGGGGACTCACTCCACTCTGAGAAGCTGAAGGAGAGGTTTCCAGTTCTTTCTCCTAAAGAGAGGTTCTTTCAGGGCTTTCATTTCCACATGTGTGGAACAAGGGACTGAAGGAAATTTCCAGTCTCTGCTCTGCTCCAGGAGACATATGTGAGATTATACCCCCAAAAGAGGCCGCTCCTTTATCAAGCACTGAAACAAGAAAATGTTCTATTTGTCTGTGACAGCTTCAAGTGTGTCTGTGTCTCCCAAAGTCAGCGGCACTCAATTACCAGATTAATATAATAATCTAGGTGAGAGTTCCAATGCCTTTCCTTTAATTCAGCTAAAGCTCTGCCTGGATGCTCCTATGGATTCCTCCAGGTCTGAAAGTGCCCATCATAGGTCCTGGGGGCAAGTTTCCATGGCTGAGAGATAGCCTTTTGTTAGGAATCTTTATAAACTTTAAGACTATATGAAAAGATGCATATGAGCATACACCCGCACACATTTGTTCAGCAAAATGTTCCCTGTGTCATTGGCACAGTTTCTGAGCTTGGTGGCATGCCGGCTGACAGTCTCATGGGGGATGCAGACAAGATGAGCAAACAGAAAGTGACATCAGAAGCCAACATGGACATGACCTGTGCCTTGATCCTTTGGGCATTTGGGATCACGTTTGAACACAGGAGAGTTCGGCTAAAAATAGGAAATTCATACTGGCCTGTTCATAGGGCTGTGAAGGAGGTCACAGGGACCCCATGGGCAGCCCAGGAGAGTTTTCCTCCCACTGACCCCACCGGGCCCCTCACCCCCTGCTCGGATCACGTGCAGCTCCCTGGGGACCCCATTGTCTGCACAGATGAGCCCGGGTTCTTTTGGGAAACCCGTCCTGGGAATGGAATGGGAGATTTCAACCGTGGAGTTGGACTTTTGTGTTAATACAACCGTGTTTTGTTTGGGAGTTTTGTCTTTTTTCAAATAACACCACACAGAGAACCCTATGAAAGTCCCAGGCTATGGCAGACAGACGCATCGTTTCTTTTTATTCTATCAGCCAAGGGAAAAAAAGTTAGAGAGAGAAAAGAAAGGGACGAAAGGAAAAGGAAGCCCCCTAGAGCCTCCTCTTGTCCTTCTCATTAGCCTCGTGGGTCTGCACAATTAAATCTCAATAGCTCCTTCCAGGGGTTTGTGGGGCTCAATGAGGACAGTCGCTCTGGCACTCAGAAGAACCTTCCGGAACCTTCCTTTCCACATGCCCGCAGATCTCTCGCTGATTGCCCCTTCTGGCCTGCACCTAGCCAGACTGACTGCCCCTGAGGAGTGGGTCATGTTCCTGGCCACGGGGGAGCCCTCCTGGGCCCGAGGTGGTCCAGCCTCCAGTTGGGAAGAGCTGCTGGCCTATGAAGAGTGCACAAGCTGGCCACTGTTGTCACTTGCCTTTTGTGTGGCTGAAAAGAGAGTTCAACCCAAGTGTTGTGCTGTTTTATAACAGGAAAAAGGAAATGGCTTGCTTGGGTCTTTCCACACCCCTCCACACACACACATTAAGGATCAATCTAAGGACCCATTGGACATCATATGCTTTCAAAACCGTTTACTATTTTCTATTTTAAAAAATCGCAAATTTCAATTCATCTGATAATAAAATTAAGAACACAGAAGGATCTATATATAAAACCACAGTCTCCCTGGTGCTGTAAGCAGGGAAGGGCAGAAAGACATCAGGGAAGGGGACCATGCAGGTGTGAATGCAAAATGGCGGCCCGTTATACTGCAGCCAAGAGGACACACCAGGAATGTTTGGACAAGAAGACTGAGCTGTGTTTGAAGAGGCTTCATGTGGGTATTAGCAAAGCCCTTGAGGATTTTTTAAAATATTTATTTATTTTGGAGAGAAAGAGCACAAGAAGGGGAGGGGCAGAGAGAGAGGGGGACAAAGGATCTCATGCAGGCTCTGTGAAGACAGCAGAGAGTCTGATGTGGAGCTCTGACCCACAACCCTAGGATCATGACCTGAGCTGAAGTAGGATGCTTAACCAAGTGAGCCACCCTGGCGCCCCAAGCTCTTGAGGATTTTCGAGCCAAGAGGTGACATGTTGTGAGCATAGTTGGTACAACAGGATGTGTTGGGGGAAGGAGATAAGGCGAGGGCCCCATGAGCAGGCAGCAGTATAGTCGTAGTAGTAGCCAGGCGGGTGGAGTGCAGACTGGGTTGTGGCAACAGCAACGAGAGAGAAGATTCAGACTCCACTCCCTACCCCTTGAAGGAAGGGGCCTCTGCAGATGTCTATCTGGTGGGGAAGGAAGGAAGGACAGGAAGCAGCACCCACAGTGCCCAGGGTGAGTCATCTGTTATCCCAGGGCACCCCCGTCCATACATGGCATTGTAACTCTCCATGGCTTGTTCATCTCCCACATTTCTTGTAAAGGTTGCATAGCAACACCAGATACCCAATACCTAGCCCATGGAAGGTGCTAATGAATATACGTGTGGGATGAGTGAGAGTGGCTCAGACTTGCATGGAACCTTCAGAAGAGCCCATTTGTGGGAGCTAGGGCAACTTGTTTGTGAGGGAGCTACATTTCAGACAGTGTGGCCCCTTGGGTCTTCCTGCACCCCAACAAGTTTCCAGCTGCCCTTCTTCATGATGCTTTGCCCTGGCTCTTCCCATCTGATGCAGGTCCCATGACAACACAAGACCAGCCTGGGCTCAGCCCTGCTCACCACTGATGGCCATTGTGGCCAGATTTGTGAAGGGTCTAGTGTGTGCTAGACCCAGGTGCCGTGACATACATCATCTCATCTAATTTCATCTCACCTTTATGGGGGATCCTTTAAAAGAGTTATAATCCCATTTATCAGAGATAGGAACTGGGGCCCAGAAAAGGTCAGTAGCTCGCTCAAGACTACACAAGGAGACACAATGAGGCCGAATCACTATGCTGTGAAGAGCTTGAGGCCAAGACTGCATTGTGCTCACTGCCCCACACCCTACCCACACTATGCAATTTTGAGTATTTGTTGAATGAATGCATGAAAAGAGATTCTTTTGACTCCAAATCTTGAATACATTGCCTCCATTGCCTCATCTGGAAATAGTATGAACCTCACAGGCTTGGTGTGAAGTCAAAAATGGGTCCTAGCAATACGTTTGGTAAACAGAGGGATATGTAAGCCCTTTTCTCTCAAAAGCCTCCAAGTCCCAGACCGCAGATAATGCTTACAGATATCATTTTCAAGATGTTTGGCCTTCAGGGCTCAGTCTCATCCGGCCTCATTTGTGGGTCTGCTCTGATACCTAAAGCTGCACTGACACTTACTACCAGGCAAACAGCAAACCTCCCATGAGAAGCTGAACAAACTTTCTTTAAGGAGTGTCCAACGCCTGCTTCTGACTCTCGGCCACCACCTGCCCCGACCACACCTCTCGGCTCTTCCCCAACCCCGTTCAGCAGCCCTTTGTCAAGGAACTCAGAAGGGAGCAGTTAACTGAAGGGGACATCTTTGTGGCCAGAATAAGTTAGCATCGGGGCTGGGTCTCCACCAGCCCTGCTCAAGTTTCAGCTGCCGTGGCCACACAGAGCAGGCCTTGTTCGCTCATGAAAGTTCTAGTCTGTTTTGTTCCAGGGACATGAAGGCTCAGCAGGGCCTTTGTGGCCAAAGAAACCTCCTGGACAATAGGGCCACCCTCCTCCAAAGTGCTTGCCCCACCTTGGAGGGAGGGCCTAGGCTCGCCAGCCGCTGGCTGCCCAGCACTTGTGGATGTGGAAAGTTCCATGAAGCCCGGGAGAAACAGAGGACTCAGGTCTCTACTGGGCCAGGTTCCTTTTTAGGCCAAGTCACAACCTGAGGGCAAGCGGCCTTGTGCCAATGACAACCGTATCCCCTGGGGGACAAGATGGGCAATCTAAAGCCAGTTGAGCTGTCTCACTCAGAAGCTGCCTTTTCCTGCAGCTAATGACCCCTCTTCATCTAAAGTGCCGAGACTATTCTATGATGAAACACAGAGGGCGCAGTGGGGAAAGGTAAGGGTGAAATTTAATGAGCATTTACTGATGCCAAATGGTATGGGAAGTGTTTTAATGACAGTTAATATGTATTAAGCGCCTACTATGTCCCAGACATTCTGGTAAGCAATTTATATGTATTATTTCATTCTTGGTTCCCAACAGTCTTACAAAGAGGGAAGGCATATTATCATCCTTATTTCACAGATGACAATGCTGAGATTCAGAGAGGCTAAGTGACGTGCCTGAGGTCTGCAAGTGGTGAGCTAGGATTTAAATGTGGGATTTGAATCTATGTCTGTGCTACAGAGTGGTCTATATTCCTTTTCTTTTTTTTTTTTTTAAAGTTTATTTATTTATTTTAAGAGAGAGAGAGACAGAGTAAGCGGGGAAGAGGTAGAGAGAGGTAGAGACAGAATCCCAAGCAGTCTCCATGCTGTCGATGTAGAGCCTTAAGCAGGGCTCAAACTCACAAACCATGAGACTGTGACCTGAGCCAAGATCAAGCGTCAGATGTTTAACCGACTGAGCCGCGCAGGTGCTCTTATATTCTTTTTCTTTATTGATGTGCAACTAACATACAATGTACCACAACTGATCATTTTCGGGATCTATGAGACTGTCACCACTCAAGTTGGTGAACATATTCATTTGCTCAAAAGTTCCTTTGTGCCTCTTTGTAGCACCTTCACCCTATCCCCCAGCAACCACAGATCTGTTCTCACCATGTATTCGTTTGCAATTCCTAGGATGTACAATTCCCAGAGCCATACAGTATATACTTTTTTTTCACATGTGGGTTCTTTCACTTGGTATAATCATTTTAAGATTCACTCGTGTTGTTGCATACATCACTAATCTGTTCCTTTTGATTGGCAAATAGTGTTCCATTGCATAGATACACCAGAGTTTGTTTGTACATTTCTCTGCTGGTGGACATTGGGGTCTGACTAGTTTCTGGCTGTTAGGAATAAAGCTGTTATGAACATATGTATACAAATCTTGTATAGACACATGCTTTCATTTTTCTTGGGTGGAAACCTGGGAATAAAATGACTAGATTGTATGGTAGGTTATATATTTAAACATTTTAAGATATGGCCAACTGTTTTCCAAAGTGGTTATAGCGTTTTACATTTCCACCAATGGTATATGAAGATTCCAATTGCTCCAACCCTCTATCGACATTGGTGTGATCAGTCTTTAATGTTAGCCTTTCTAATAGGTGTGCTGTGTAGTGAAACCTCATCTTTTCATGTGCTTATTTGCTATCACATACTTTCTTTGCTGAAATGCCCATTCGAATCTATTGCCCACATTTTTACTGAGTTGTTTGAGTTCTTATGATTAAGTTTTGAGAGTTCTTAATATATGCTAAATACAAGACCTTTATCAGATATAGGATTTGCAAATCTTTTCTCCCAGGCTGTGGCTTGTCTTTTCACTCTCTTAACAACTTCAGAAGAGCAGAAGTTATAAATTTTGATAATGCCTCATTTATCAATTTGTTCTTTTATGGATGGTACTTTAGTTGTCATATCCAATAAATGCTTGCCTACTTCAAGATTGCAAAGATTTTTTTCCTTTGTTTTCTTCTAGAAATTTTATAGTTATGGTTTTCACAGTTATGTCTCACTCTCCTGCCCAAACACAAGCAATGACTCTCAATGCCACTAATATTATGTTAACTCATGGGGTTGTGGATATTTAGAGTAGAAAGAGACCTTAGACATCATGTATAAAAAAACAGTAAAGAAGCCATGTTGAACACTCTTGTTTCTGATGTGAGAGCTAATTGTCAAGGAGAGGAAATGACTTTGATGCAAAAAGATCTGTAACTCCACCTGTCTTAGGAATTCTGGTTTTGTTTTATTTAGTTTTGAGCTTAATGGCAGGATTTGTATTGCAATCCCAGCCTAATACTTTTCCCTCTAAAACTGTAAAAGAGTCACTCTGTCCTTCAAGGCTCTCCTCACTTGCATTCCAGCCCACTTTCTGTCTTTCCACCAAACTGCAGGCAGCTGGTGTCCATACCAGCAGGACCTTTGCTGACCTCTGTGCCTTGGTTCCTGCTGGTCCCTCTGTCAATGGTGAAAGCTCCTTTTTCTCTTTGCATCTATTTCTTCCTGAAATACCTTCACTCCTATCACTTGAGGCTGATCTTAAATACCACCTCTTCCATTAAACCATCCCTGATTCCTCCCGATAGGCATTAAGTTCTTGGTTCACCACTCCAAGTTCCCACCATCCTGGGTCTGATATGAAAAATACACTGAAAGGAATTAGAGCAGATTATTGATTACAGAGGAGATTAGTGAGTTTGATGACATAGCAACAGAACACCAAATGAAAGCCAAATCTGAACCCAGAGATAAAAAGAGAACAGGAAAAAATAAACACACCATCAATGAGTTGTGAGACAGCTCCAAGTGGCCTAATATACATGTAATTGGGTCACAGAAGAAGAGAGGGTGCTCAAGAAAATACTGAAGAAATAATGGCTAAAGTTTTTGTATATTAAATTAAAAAAACTATGTACCCTCAGATCAAAGGTCAACAAACCCCCAAGCACAAGAAATTTGTAAAGAAAAGTACAAGGCATATCCTAATCAAATAGCTTAAAACCAGTGGTAGAAAGAAAAAAAAAACAAATTAAAGCAGTTAGGGGGGAAAAAAGGCCCAGTTTGTAAAAAAAGGAACAAAAAATGACAGCAGACATCACATAGAAAACAATGCAAGTCAGAAGAAAGTGAAGGAACATCTTTACAGTTCTGAAAAAGAAAACCAACTTGGAATTCTATACCCAGAGAAAGTATCTTTCAAAAAAGAAAGTGTAATAAAGACTTCTTGAAACGTATAAAAGCTGAAAGGACTCAGCAGCAGCAGGATGACACTATACAAAATATCAAGGGAGATGGATGAAAAAGGGCACGAGGTGGGCATCAGGATCTACAGAAAGGAATGGAAAACACCAGAAGGACAAACATGGGTAAGTGCACATAATTTTTCAAAATTACTTAAATCCCTTTCATAGATGATTTAAAAAAAAAGAATTGCCAGCTTTTCAATGTATTGGAGAATTTGTAACATATGTTGAAGTAAATGTACAATGGGAGAGCATAAAATGGCAGTGTTCTCTGTAAGGTTCTTATGTTATGCATGCAGTATAATATCATTTGAGTGAAAGATGTTCACCATAAACCCAAAGCTAACATTAAACATCAAAACAAAGAGGTATAGCTAATATGTTGATAAAGGAAATAAAATGGAATAATAAACTGTATTCAATTATTTCCAAAAAAGGAGGAAAAGGGGAACAAAAAGTCAGTCAGACAAGTAGAAAATATCAAGATGACAGATTTAAATGGCAAGATTTAAGCTCAACTTATCAATAACCACATTCAATGAAAATGGTCTAAATTCCTGAATTCAAAGGCAATATATAAACAAATATTTTAGACTTTGAGCAATTGATAAGTCTGGGTGAAATGTACATGAAATTATTGTCACTTTTCTTGTAATCTTTCTGTAAACACGGGTAGAGGTATGCTCTGGAAAGAACACTGGGCAGGGAATCAAGGGACCTGATTCCATTTCTACCATGTATTTGACTTGACTTTTCTGAGACTCCGGTTTCTGAAATGGGCATGACAAACCATACATCATCGAGTGATTATAAGAATACATTGTCAAGTCATGGGTGCTCCATGAAAGCCATCTGAAACCTGCAAGCTGAAGCAGAGAAGAACCTTGTCTCTTGAGCCAAGGCTAAGTTCAGGCCAGAACCAGGATGCTGCCAGGCACAGGCGATGCTAAGCTCCTGGCCCATCTGCTGTGCTTGCCCACCTCCAGGGCATCCTTTCTGATGGCTTTATCTGGGAACCATTCGAATGCGGACCACACCAATGCTCCTCCCCTCCCCCACACCAACACCGAGGGTGGGTATGTCCAGCCACCGACAAAGCATGACCCCCATGTTGGTCCCATCAGCTTCATTCCACAGTGATGGTCAGGCCGTGACCCTTATCGTTTCACACTTGGACCATGGTGAAACACTCGTAAAGCTCACCCAGCCTCCGCTTCTAGTCTGACTTCCAGCTCCTCATGTCCAAATTCACTCTCCACTCCATATTGTGGTCAAGATGATCTTTTAATAAAGAAATTCTGATTATGCCTTCTCTTGCTCAAAATTCTTCAATGGCTTCCCATCACCCTCAGGCTAAACTCAGCTTGTCACAAGGTAACCCAAACGTAACTCTTTTTTTTAAATTTATTAAAAATGTTTGATTATTTTTGAGAGAGACCACACACAAGTGGGGCAGGGACAAAGAAAGAAGGGGAGAGAGGTTCCAGAGCAGGGTCCACATGCTGACATCAGAGAGCCTGACGTGGGGCTTGAACTCTCGAACTTGAGATCATGACCGAAGCTGAAGTCAGACGCTTAATTGACTGAGCTATCCAGGCACCCCTGGAACGTGACTCTTTAACAATCTCATCATCCAGCTTTCCTCCCTTGACAAAGACACAGACTCGGTTCTAATAACCCAGGCCAGCTGCTGCTACCGAACTCCCATGTGATGTTTTGTGAGCACCTGTTATGCACCCTGCTAGGTGCATTTCACTGTAAGCTTTCCCAGCCTTCACAACAATTAAGTAAGAGCTTACTAGGCCAAAGGGAAGATATGATGGTTCATGTTTTGAAGGATTTCTTCAGCTCAGCTCACATGCCTCTTCTTTCACAGAGCCCATCTAGGTTGGATCTGCTCTCTTCTTGCTCCTTTTCAGAGAGCTGGTTGTCTAAAGTTATTTCTTGACCTGGATCCAGGATTATTACTCTCTTCCTCAAGTCTACCCCGAACCAAACAGTGTGAGCCTCTCGAGCTGAGGGCGCACGTTCTGTTCATCTCTGTTTCCCCAGGCCAGGAGTCGGAACTGAATGGAACGGAACTTGATGCCTGTTGACAGCTCCTTCCAGGGCTTCTTGTGAGCCTGCGCAGATTTAGCACCTTGCCTGCCCCCCAAGTTTCCAGCTTTTAGGGAGTCCAGTGACAGGGTCTGGGGTGTTGCTAGCATGTGTCTTGGAGGGAAGTGCAGCAAAGGCCTCAAGACAAGGGGAATGTTCCCAAGATTTTGGGGGCTGTAGGGCATCTGGGTCCCCACATGGAGGCCCCTGTGGTGCTGGTCTCTGCTATGTCCCTCTGCCTTTAGTGGGCAGTGTCTCTTGACACCCAGGAAATTGGGATCCTTCCTGTGTGTCCAGAAGAGAGGGCGGGGCTCGCTGGGAGCCAGACTCTGAATTGGGGCAAGCAGGAGATCCAGAGACCCCGTCACTGACCCAGCTGGGCAGCAGAGACAAAGACTCTCCAGCCTCTTGGCCAAGGATGTCACGTGGGGCAACACGGTCCAAAACTTAGAGCTCAAGAGAGGGGTATGCAGGCTTGTTGTGATCATGGAAAGGGCCGATTCCGTGAGAGCCCTGGGGTTAGGGTGAGGGGCAGAGACTGAAGTGAATGCAGGGACAAGAAGGTGAAATGGAGAATTCTCATGATGGGAACAGTCATTTTGGCTGGTGTGTGTGTGTGTGTGTGTGTGTGTGTGTGTGTGTTCCCTTGGAAAGGGGGGTTGGCAGTCGTGATCCTGTGTGTGTGTTTGTGTATGTGTGGCTTCATAAGCAATGAAGTTCATTATACTTCTTCCAGGATGGACTGGATATGGCAGATTGGAGGGAGCCTGCCCCCAGACACTCTCCACAGTCTCAAGCAAGTCCCCTCCCATCTTGGGGCTCAGTTTCCTCACCTGTGCATGAGGAAGTCGAACACCCAGCTCTGGCATGCTTATTTTGGTCACCCATTTTAAGCTCCCTTAGATCTCCCAACCCTCAGAAGACTTGCACACCAGTCTTTAGGTATGCAAAAGGGGTGGGGTGCCCCATAGCAGAGTGTAGCCAGAGGGAGGTACCCCTCCCCTCTCTGTCTGCCCTGAGCAGGTGTCAGGCAGGAGAATGGACCAGACTCAGGACTGGAATAAACCAGGTGTATTCTGGTGGGGTGGAGGGAATCCTGACGTTTCTGGACGGTGGGAGGGAAGGGGGAGGTATGGTGAGGCATGGAGGACAGCTGTCAACTTCTCTGGATGTAGCACCTAACCCCGTGCATTGCCCCTGGCTTAGAGACAGCCCTCCTGTCCTCAGCGTGCTCAAGGCAGGACAGTGGAGCCAGGTAGCACACTGGTACTGCAAGTACCCCAAGAGACATGTGACCCGTTCTGTACCTTCACAGGGTTGACCCCAATGCTGGCGCAGGGACGGGCATGCCCAAGTTAGGGCAGAGCTGAGACAAGTCCACACCGGGCTGTATTGTAAGCAGGCCCTGCAGGGCAAGCACATAGCAGGCTGGTTTCAAATGCCAAGGGAAGTTTTCAAAATCATGAGGCTTAAGACAAGCGAAGCTACCGTGTGTGCTGGGAGTCAGAAGAGCGCTCCCCCTTGCAGGAGGTGATGCTGGAGGGGTCGCAGGGGGACTTGTGGGAGGCTGGGAATCTTCAGGTTCTTGACCCACTTGTATAGGGGTGTGGTCATTTGTGGAAATCCAATATGCTATAGAGATGATGTGTGCGTTCTGCTTCAATCAAAATAGTTCTTTTAAAAGAATGAACTGAAAAGAGAGGAAAGGAAGCACGTGGCTCGGAGGCCGTGTTCAGCACCCCCACCCCCGGGGGCATGCAGTGGGAGAGGGCTCACGCGGCTAACTCCCCCAGCTGTCCCCCTGGGAGGGGGAGAGGGGGATGTCGCTGGGCCGGCCGCCCGCACATATTGGCAGAGCAAACACACGGGCCTCCCCGCGACACTGGCCCCTCTGTGTACACAGGGTGTTAGGCCAGCCTCCACCGAGTTGCACTTCATGGTGACAAAGACAACAATGCCACCATCTCGTAACTGTCAACAGCATCGCCGCACTCAAGTCTTTGGTCCAATATTTGCAGAGGCCCGAGGAGCCATGTCTACTCTGCAATATTGACTTCGATTCCCCACTTTCGGGAAAACTTGGAGGACCGGGTCCCGCCTGCCCACCTGCCCCAGCCACGGGCGGGATGTGGGGGAGGGTGGGGTCTTAGAAGACCCGCCCTGTTGGTTTCCAGGCTGTTGTCCCTGTGGCCTGGGAAGCAGGCCGTGGCCCAGAGTCAGGGGTTTCCTGCAGCCGGTGTAACTGAGAGACCCGCAGAGGACGCAGTGGCCAACCCCGAGCATGAACTTCACAGTCTTCGACCCAAGTTTCCAGAAATGGCAATGAGAAAGGTTTTCTGGGTTTTTTTTTTTTGTTTTTTTGTTTTTGTTTTTTTTTCCTGATGAAGTTTTCTTTTTCATAACTGGGTGAAACCCTGAACGGTGCCAAACATGTTAACCTCTGGTTCAGGGTTTTACGTCCCCCCGCCTCCCCATAACTTCAGACTGAGACACTTTCCCATTGATGAACACAAGAGACTACTTTCCAGAAGCTTGGCCTCCTTTGTGAGCTCGGGGCCCCAGCAGCGGCCGTGCCCTGTGACCTCCCGGCTCCCAGCCTTGCCGTCAGCTGGAGAGAGAGGGGCCCGCCTGCGTCAGCTGGACAAACGAGGGCCTGAGACTGCTTTCCACGAGGCGCTGACCCCTCACTGCAGGTGCCTGTCCCCAGGGCAGCCTTGCTGCCTGGTCGGGTGGCCACTTGCTTGGACATCTCTGCTCTCTCTGGGTGACTTTTTTTCCCATTTGCTCGGAAGAGACTCCTTGCCCTGCCCGCTCTCTGCCTCCAGGGCCCACACATTCAGCGAGGCCTCCAATAACCATTAATTTAGCCAATTTCCTGGGCCACACCGTCCCCCCGGGGACCCCACTTTGGTGGGCAGCAGCGGAACAAGACCCCCTGCTGTTTGCCTTCCCTTTTAATTACACGGGACAAGCTTCCTCAGGCTGACTTTGGGAGGCAAGCCCTGGGCCGGCCTGGCTGCCCTCACGAAACAATGCACACATGTTCCGGAGAATTCCCTCCTCGCCTAATCCGGGCAGGGAAGAAAAGGGCTTTTCTTCTTGTTGTCAAAGGGGGTCTTCGATGCTAAGATACCATTTTGTGTCTCAAGTCATGTCACGGGACTTCTGCCTCGGCCTCGCTGCCTGCTCTTTAGAAATGAAAGACACAGTCCTTGCTTCACCTCAGGACAAGTGCCCCCCACCCTGCCCTCCTCTGAAAATAAAGGGGGTTGGGGGCCCAGGGAAGCAGGAAAAGCTCCCAACTCCCACTGTTCCTTTCTCATCCTGGCAACCTCGGCTTTCTGGACTATTTGCCCAAAGGATGAGTAGGGGAGGGCTGAGCCTCACCTGCTGATCTCAAGGGTCATGAATATTCTTATAATCCCCTGGCAAGAAGGGCCCTTTCATTAGAGGAGAAGGCCCTGGCGGCCTGAGGGCCTGGCCTCCCCCTCTTACCACCTCCTACCACCCGCTCACTCGCCTCCTGCCTGCTCTCCTGCTCCTCGGCCTCTGGGCCCGGCTAGTTTCTCTACTCGAGGCACAGGTTGGATGGAGAGCCAGATTTTCATAACGCATTGTTATGCTTCTCCCCTCACTGCTCCGTGTTCCTATTCTACAGACGAAGCAAAGGGAGTAACAAAGAAACTCCAGATACACAGCGTGCTGCTTAGAAGGGAGTGGGTTTCAGTACACGGGGGAGGACAAACTCACGGCATCCCTGGTCGTTGAATGTACTCATGTTGATACCTTTTACTTTTATTTGACAAAGGGATTGGAGGGAGCTTTTGGAAATACCAAAGATCTACAAAAATTCAGATGGAGAAATCAAAGATAATTGGGGCAAACTGGAACCAAGGCAGGGAGAGCTTAATACCACAGACAAGTAAACGTAAGTTTTCATTCGGGAGTGAGGATAAGCTAAGAATTTAACTTCGGGCTCATCAGCAGCCAAAGAAAAGGGAGAAAAATGATCCATAGACAGTCACAGCATACCAGTGGCTCCCTGACACTGAGGGCAGAAAGGCTTTATCAATATGAGTTCTTAAACAAACAAAAATTCCTGTGTGCTGCATTAAACACGTCATCCCTAATATAACGGTATCCTTAAGCTGTGCTTTAAAATGTTTTAATGTGCAACTCACACACCAACTATCACTGACATTTGCTAGACTGCTTTCTAACATTTGGCAATGATTTAAAATATATCTTGAGTTGAGGCTAGGAAACTAAGAGGTAATTCTCTGGGGAGTGCATTGATCGCTTCAGATATTTTAAACAAAGAGTCTGATCCTGTAGCTAAGCCTCATAGTACAAAGCAGTGCTTTTCAAAGTTTTAATCTCTTAAAAATTATTGAGTGCCCCAAAGAAAATTATCTTTAGGTGCGTTATGTGTATTGATATTTAGTATTTGATATAATATTTGATATTGGTGTATTTGAAATTGAAACAGGAGAGCCTGGGTGGCTTAGTCAGTTAAGCGTTGGACTCTTGATATCAACTCAGGTCATGATCTCATGGTTTGCGAGTTCAAGCCCCACTTTGGGTCTATGCCTGCTTGGGATTCTCTCCCTCTTGCCCTTCCTCTCTGCCCCTCCCTCACTTGCACTGCCTCTCTCTCTCTCTCTCTCTCTCCTGAAAATAAGCTTAAAAAATGTAAAAAAGATTTAAAATATATACAAATTAATTAATTAAAATAATAAAACAGTTTCATGTTAACATAAATTACATTTCTTATAAAACTCAAAAAGTATAGCAATAACATTAGCTTTCTTTACATTTTTAGCAATTCTCTTTAACGTCTGGCTTGAGAGAAGATAACTGGATTCTTAGGTTTACTTCCACATTCACTCTATTACAATATATTGTTTTGGTTGAGGCATATGAAGAAAACTTGGTCTCACACAGTGATGTAATTAGAAAAGAGAAGGAGAATGTAATAGCTTTTCCAGGTAATTGTGAATCTCCATGGATACTATAGCAACACTTGACAAAAGGTTAGTTGAGATGTGGAATCTGAAGCCATAGCCATGAACTTTTCATACGCTGTGATGTAAAATCCATTGGTCTACCTTCCCCTGGAAGGGGTCTTTCCCCATGTTCAATTTGCTCCCATTGTGCAATAGCCATATGGAAATTACTGGTTTCCTTGGTTTTGTGGATCTTCCGATGCATTTCTTTTTACAATATCAAAAAGATACATTCATCTAAGTCATGGGAATAAGAGACACAGCATAGGGAAAGTAGTCAATGTCATTGTAATAAGGGTGCGTGGTGACAGACGGTAGCTACACTTGTGGTGAGCACAGTATAGAGAAGTTGAATCCCTATGTTGTATATCTGAAACTAATGTAATATTGCATATCAACTATACTAAAAAAACCTTGCTAAAATAAAAGCATGCTTCTAAAAATTAAAAAAAAAAGGGAGACCCCTTAGGTGGCGCAGTCAGTTAAGCATCCAAATCCTGCTCAGGTCGTGATCTTGTGGGTTAAGAATTTAAGCCCCGTTTTGGGTTCTGTGCCGACAGCTCAGAGACTGGAGTCTGCTTCAGATTCTGTATCTCTCTCTTTCTCTGCTCCTTTCAAGCTCATGCTCTGTTTCTCTCTCTCTCAAAATAAATAAACATAAAAAATAAATTAAAAAAGGTACATTCATCAAAATACCATCCACCTTACAGAAAATTATTGACAAGTTGTCAAGCTCATTATATTTTTCCAGGATTCCGACTTTTGCTTAAATGTATCACCTTTATTATTGACAATGAATATAACAGAGTTGTTGGCCTTGAAATGGCAGGCTCACCTTGTTTATTTTTGAGAAAACGTCTCCCATAGGACTACGTTTGGATTACCATAGTTCATCAGTCATTCTAAGCAAAATAGTGTTCCTCGAAATCAAATAACTGCACAGGTATTCTTCTCCATGATGACCTTCCTATTTTGGGGTGCTGAGTGTTTTATGTGAACCTCCTAATTTATCACACAGAGCATTTCAAAGATTTAATAAAACTAAAAATCAACAAAACAATAGCCGCACAAATTAATAAATGACTGATTTTTGTTATTTCATCGAGCCATGTACTAAGTAGAACTGGTGTCTTCTTTTCTCTAAACGGTGAGTGCATGGCGGGGAAGACCGCATGATACACGCGAGCCCAGGCTGATGCCATCGCCCCGATCTGTGCTCTGCAGCATTATCCACCATGACTTTCGCACCACCAGTGGATAGCAACCTGGTGAAAGGGCTATCATTATAAAGTTGTGTTGACCTTGTGAGCACTGAAAGGGTCTTGAAGACCCCCAGGGTCCACAGGCCAGCTTTGGCCAACCGCGGTGCTGAGGCAGAGCTGGCATCCAAGAAGGCGGTGACTGGACGAGAGACTCTCGAGACGCCAAAGCAGAAAGGGCAAAGATTTCCTTCTGAAAATGCTTTCTGTGTTGAGTGCAGCTCTAACAGCTCAAAGAATTATGAGTGCATCCTGTGCTGAAGTAATAAAGAGTTCGGAAGTTTAGTGCTAGAATCAGATGATGCGACTGAGGTTAGATAAGCACTTAAAACATGTCAATAACTGAATTCTACTCATTGAATCACAATGCAATTGATATGTTTTGAAGATCAAATGAGATGATAGCTCTGAAAGCTATGACCTGAGCTGAAATCAAGAGTTGAATGCTTAACCTACAGAATCACCGAAGTTTTATTTTCTATTTTTTAAAAAATATTTTTAATGTTTGTTTATTTTTGAGAGAGACATAATGTGAGCAGGGGAGGGGCAGAGAGAGAGAGGGAGACATAGAATCTGAAGTTGTCTTCAGGCTCTGAGCTGTCAGCCCAGAGCCCAATGTGGGGCCTGAACCCACGAACTGCAAGATCATGACCTGAGCTGATGCTGGCCACCTAACTGACTGAACCACCTGGGAGCCCCTATTTTGTTTAAGGGTAGTTTTATTTATAAGAGGCAGTTTTATATAAAAATAGAATCAAAGTTTTCACAAATTTCAGCATTACAAAGACCTTTAGTGAATATCCAATCAAACCCTCTATTTTATGAGAAAATTAAGACCAAAGATGAAAAAGACTTTCTAAGTTACAACAAATTCTGATTATGGGTCCATTTTTTTGCCAATTGAAGTGAAAAGTTAATTGTTTATACCAGAGAGCAAATGGAAGGAGAGGTCAGACACACACATGCACATGTGCATGCACACATACACACGTGCATGTACACATGCACTCACATAGAAACTTGATGTTAAGTTTGTTTGTAACTCGGTGTCTACATACTGTATGTTTTATAGACACAATCAATTTACTCATTTAAACAGTTTTTCCATCTATGTGATGTGCTAAGTGTTAGGGATATGGGAATAAAGAACACACAGTCCCTTCCCTGAGGTTTTCCAGTCTTGTGAAGAAACGTGTGAGTGGATCAGCACCCCCAGGACCCGCTGCTGTGTTAGGATAGGCATGTGCTTAAGGCGCATTGAACTCGGGTGGGAGACGGGGGTGGGGGGCGAGGGGGAGGAAGGGGTCACAGAAGTTCCCCAGAGGAAGTGGCGCTGGCTAGATTGAGGTCCCCAGGGGAGTGGGACGGTCACCAGAGCAGGCAGGCCATTGCAGACTGAGCAGTGCAGGCAGGAAGGCGGCATTCTGGGGCTCTAGCCAGAGATGTGGGGTGAGGGGCAGGCTTAGGTTTGCTGTTAGAGAGGGTGGGCAGGTCCTTTATCAGGAGGAGTTGTGAGCTCAAGATTTTGAACTTTACTTTGAAAGCTATCTGGAGACAGTTTTAATTAAGTGATCACATTTGCATGTTAGACACAGCACTCAGGCAAGAGTGTGGAGGATGGACGGGGGAGAGGCGACAATGAAGGTCCGTGGTGGCAGTGGTGTGAGATATGGAGGCCCGCTGGGATGTGCAGAAGTCATAGGATGGCGACACAAGACAGCAAGATGAAAACTATAGGAATCAGCCATTGGGTTTGTGGCCTGTATCCAGGAAAGAGAGATTCCTACTTGTCTGTCTCGTGTACCTGTCAGTGTCTGTCACCAAAGGTGACCTGTGGAGCAAGGACAGGCTTAACAGGAAGTACTGGTTGCATGGTGGACAGGCTGAGTGCACGGTCGGTGGGACATGCGAGTGAGCAGCTGGAGATGGGAGGTTGGGGGCATGGAGACAGGACCTGGCCGGAGCCAGAGAGGACAGTCACCTGCAGACATGGCAGGGAGTTGACCAGCCAGGGAGAACGTGAGACTGAGGAAAGTGCACTGAAGGGGCGCTCAGGAAACACCACCTCTTAGGAAGGTCTGCCAACAGTACGCACGATCAGCTGCCAGGAAACCAGGAGAAAGTGGAGTCGTGCAAGTACAGAAGCCAAAGAAATAGGGGTTTACAGAGAGAGAGAGAGGGAGAGAGGGAGAAACGGGTGTCACAGCCTCAAGGGGTCAAGCTAAGTAAGGATAAGAGTGGCTGGGGATCCGCAAGTGGGGTCAGGGGTGGCCTCAGTGAGGGGTGTGTGCGGGAGGCGCCCGGCTGGTTGAAGAAAACACGAGCTGGGAGTGAGCTGAACAGTGAACGGCAGGGGATTTTCTTCTGAGGAACTTGGCCATGAATGAAAGGCTGAACCGTGCACACTTTACAGACGTACAGGCTTCACAGAAGGCACCAATTTATTTCTCCATCCTGGGAATCAAGGGTGTTTTCAAAGTTCAATTGCCTTATTTCCGAATAAGTATATCCCGAGTACCCTGAGCCATAAGGGTGGTGTAAAAATGAGAATAAAGGAGTGGCGCCTGGGTGGCTCAGTCGGTTGAGTGTCCGGCTTCGGCTCAGGTCATGATCTCATGGTTCATGGGTTTGAACCCGGTGTTGGGCTCTGTGCTGACAGCTAGCTCAGAGCCTGGAGCCTGCTTCAGATTCTGTATCTCCCCCTCTAGCTGACCCTCCCTTGCTCGCGCTCTCTCTGTCTCTCAAAAATAAATAAAAAAACATTGAAAAACTTTACCAAAAAATGAGAGTAAAGGAAAGAAAACCACTCAGTAACAAAGCACCGCACAGAATCATCTATAAGACTGCACATCCCAGCTTCCTTACCTGCGCGTGGTGGCTCAAGCAGAGCCTGGAAAGCAGGGCCATTAGTAGATAATAAGGCAATCCCTTTTCTGCCTGGTCGTTGAACCCAAGGTTCACACAGCTCGCACCGTGCCCTCCCTCAGGCAGCCAATCAATAGTCTCTTTGGAAACCTACTTTGGATTGACGTCTCGTCTCTTTGTTCTTCAGTGTTCCAGTGCAGACTGGCCCAGGCTCGTGCCCTTTGCCCCTGGCAGGGAGGAGCTGCCCGATGTGAGCTGATTCGGTGGCAGTCAGGGGTCTCCCAGGATGGGGCTGCCTGGTTCCCAAGGACTTGGGTGTGGAGCCCAGGCACCAGGGAACCAGCAAAACTGCTTCTATTTGCAAACATTCCCAAGGAAGCAGGACCCCTCTTCCCCAACGGCTGCCAAAGGCCAGCCTTCTGAATGCACCACCTCTTAGAGTTTCTCTGACGTCCTTTGGTGATATGACGTCTTTCTCGTGCATTCTTCGGTGCGAGGCGGGCCACTTATGGTCGAGGAACGATTTATAATATAGGGTGGTGGTGAAGTGCGAAGACCAGGAATGAGATTTCCGGGGTGGAAGTCCCAGCTTTGCCACTTACAAGCTAAGCAACATCTGACGACGTCCCCTGCCTTTTTCCCCCTCTGTAAAATGGGGAGAATAACAGTATTTCTCAGGGTTGTGGGCATTAACAACAGTCACATAGATTAAGTGCTTACAATGCAAACACTCAGAATATGTTACCCGTCATTATTTAGGGCTCAAGACAGAAACATCCTCTGCCTGGTTTGGGGGCAAGTATTAGAACACTTCTCACTTAAAAAAGAATGTAACCTGGAAAATATCTTGCCTGATTCAGTAGGATGATGGTGCGTTTTCCCTTGGTTTCTCTAGATGCCAAGTTTAATCAGTGGCAGGAGCTGGAAGAAACCTGTGGGAATATCCAGGTCATTGTCCGTTCACACATCTGGTCTGGAGAGGAAGTGGCTCTAACGAGGTCCACTTGTCGTGTGGGTGGCAGAGCATGATTAATCAGAGGCATGAGTCTTGTGCCTCGTGGGCGTGTGCTCTGCGTTTGCCCCTCTGAAGGTACAAACGCCGGTTTGAACTCGGTGTGTGCGCCTACGTCATAGCCTTCCCCTTCTCAGCAGCCTCCTTCTTTCCTGATAGAATTTCTCCAAATAGGATGGCTTTCTCTGGAACCAGCAATGAATGCTTTGGTACAAATCCAGGAAATATACACATATACACACCCAGTAGACGAGTGACTCTCCCTTAGGGTAACGTACCCTTCAGGTAGTGAGCTGATTTTATTCAAGCTGAGCAGCAAATAGAAAATAATTACCAGAATTTTGGACTACTTCTTCCTCCATAAACCTTAAAAATAGAATGTGCTCTGAATACTCAGGATTCACTTAAAAGGTGTCAAGGTGTCATACGGGCCACTTTCCCCAGCTCAAGTTCACCGGTGTGACTTGAAAACGTTTGACGTTGAGAACAAAAAACTTTTATATAAATGTGGGCATCCTTCCAACTTGCGAGCCTTGGAACGTCAGGGAACCTCTCTGAACAGGCTTTGACCCACTGGTACAATGTTGATGCTGCCTATGTCAGGAAGTAAGAGTAAGTAAGGTAAACTGCCTGAAATATAGTTAATAAATGGGATTTTCTCTTCTGTCCAACTTCATCAGAGATGAAGTTCAAGCTCCATTCATCTAAATGAAGCTGGAAAATCCCTACATCAGTAAGCATGAGCAGAAATCACGTGGTCTTCAGAAGCTCTTAGTAGTATTGTCACTCAGGTCCACGGAGGCCAGTGGTGGACAGGACACTGCAGTTCAAATGAGACTTTTCCCATGGTGACCCACCGTTGGGCGGGATGCTGGTTCCATCTGACTCAATACGGGTTAAGATTTTTAAATTAGCTGCTCACATTTAAAAGGAGGGAGGTTTCCTATAAATATCCAGATCCTCTACTTCTTTTATAAAATGCCTGACTTTGGAGGGACTGAATTTGTGGCCTGATTTCCATCTTCTGGGAATGGAAACAGTATGGTAGTTCCCCCCCTGCAAAACAGCAGGGGGTACATTCCAAGACCCCTGGTGGATGCCTGACTGCAGGTAGCACAGAACCCTAAGATAACATAGATACTAAGTTCTGTCCTCTACCTGTGATATAGTTTATAAATTAAACACAATAACAATAACCAATAAACCAATAAACACAACCATCAATAAACAACAATAACAATAGTAAAATAGAACAATTATAACAATATACTGTAATAAGTTATGTGAATGTGGTCTTCTTTCTCCCTCTTAAAATATCTTCCTGGACTGGCGATGGGATAAGACGCCTACGTGATGGGGTGAGGGAGGTGAGTGGTGTAGGTACCGGGACATGGCGTTAGGGTACTACTGGCTTGAGGACGCCTCGGAGGGAGGACCATCCGGCTCCAGGCGGAGGTTGCCCCTGGGTCACTCTAATCTCAGATAACGGACTATACACCTTGTACTTGCCTGGCAATCAGGAAAGGAGGTTTCTAGCCCTGCCACTAGGGCTTGAACAGCTTATTTCTTCTCTCTGAACCTCTTCTTTTTCTTTTTTGCAAAACATGAGCTACCATTGTTCTAAACCCGTTATTTCACTTGCTAGATAAACAAAGGAAAGCTGAGGGTAAAAAAGTGATAGAAATCCTCTAGAAATCACACCATACTCAATACAGTTAGCCAGGTAGTGGAAGGCTTTAAAAATGCTTCTGAATATACGTATCTGGTTGCAGAGAAGATTATCTGAACTACAGGCATTAACAACAAAAGCCATGGTAGTTCAGGAAGAGGAAAGATATTTTTTACAGGAGAACTACTCTATTTTATATACAGGAAGAGCTTGGCTTTCCACTCCCAGATGGTAAACCTGCAGATGTGCTGCACATGCGTCTGTTCTAGAAACCTCCGTTGCCACATTCTCCGCTGGTAGTTGTGAGGAGGTTGGTTGAGCATGCCACGCCTGGTCCGTGGGGGCTTTCTGCTCGGTTGGCTTCAGACAAAGTTACCATTAACTCCCCAACCTGCAAGAAAATTATTTAACACAAAGGATTCCAAAATGTCCTCCTCTCCCCCTACAAGCCTGCAAACAAATGGTACAGGAATGAGGTCAGAAAGGAATCCCCCGCCTACCAGGCCTCTGAATTCATTTACCTACCTCAGAGCCCATTCAGGGAGAGGGGTGGACCCGGGGAACAAGAGATGCTCGGAGGCCAAGTGGAGTTTGGGGGTCGAGCGCTACATTACAAGATTTGACAGGCCTTTGCCAGCCTTCAGCTTCTTTGTGTCTGTCACATAATAGAGAAACACAAACTGAGCAGCACACGATCTGTGGTTACACCCTTGGACAGAGCACACTCTTTGCAAATGCTAATAGTATTGTAGCATCCTGTCACCCGGGAACACAAAAAAGGATGTTGATTTTCACATGAACCAGAACAGGCCCATTGTACACAAGTTTGTGACCAACTTGTACTATCTGCACATCAAAAGCCCGGCCAATCATAGGCTACACAGCTGGTGAATTGCACCGATGGGGGTGCCAACGGAGAGCAAGATCCAAATGCCCAATCCGTCCATACAGTGACAAACACAGCATTTTTGACGTGAATGAAACTACAGTCTCACGATCCTGGCTCAGTTAAGACCACGGCGATTGGCAAGTATAATTAGCGAGAACGTAAATGTCTTGGATGTTTAAAGAGAGAAATCTGAATGTATGAGCAGTTTTGCTGGTGCTGAGAGCCCCCAATATGGCAGAGGTAGTGGAGGGTGGGGGTGCTCAATTAAACGTTCATATTAAGGACGATCCGATACACGAAAGGATAAACTCCTGAGAAAGTTGGTGAGAAAAGTATCTATTTCCATGCCTATAGTCCTGAAAAACTAGAAACTCTTTGGCCGAGAAAGTTATATTTATGATAGCCTTAAAAATGAATTTAGTTAAAATTGTAAATGCTTCTGCTAATAGACTTTCTTTCAAGTGTTAAATTTATTAGAAATGGAAAGGCAGTCAGATTTTGGGAATATAAATTTTCAACCAAGGTTTTCAAAACGGGTAAAAATAATTCTGGATCTGAATAGTTGGGCTAACTCAAAAATATTTAGAGACTTAGCATAGGTAAGATGGAAAAATTAACATGATTAACATGTTGAGGAAAAATCACAAGGAACTCATTTTTATTCCTGAGATTTGAGGTCTGGGGCCGACATGAGATTAGAGCCCCCTGAATCGCAGTATCACCTTGTCCCCCACGACCCTGTAGGGACCCCCATTCATACAGTGCAGTAACAGCTTCATATAATTAGGGTTAGTCCTGGTACATTTCCTAGGTGTGTCAGTTTCCAGTGTACTCCTAATTTCATAAAAAAGTTTACTGTTCTAAAAGTATTTAGAGACAGCCTATTTTGCAAAGTGCACACAGGTTTGTATCCAGACTTGTTTTCAAATTTAGACTTTGCTACTCCTAAGAGTGACCTTGGGCAAGTTACTTATAACTTCTCTGAGCAACTTCCTCATCCATAAAATGGAAATAATACCGCCTGTGATGATGAATGCAAAACACAAGACATACTGGCTCCTTTGCTGTAGACTCAAGTTCTTTTCTTAACTCCAAATTTAAAAGAAAAACCAAAAATATTCACGGGGCCAATCTTTGGCAAGGTGAGATACTGCCCATTAAAAAGGCTTCAGGAGTTTCTAGACAGATCCCAAAATGCTAATGGCCAGTGACAGTCCACTTCTCTGCTGTGCGCTCAGGCCTGCAAAGGCCCTTATGATGGGCCCTTAGTAAGGAGTGTTACATCTGCCCCTCTTTCCCAATGCACCCCAGGTGCCTCCTCCTGTTAGTGCTGCTCAAGGAAGCAGGTTCCCTGTTGTCATTGGGTGTATGCTGTGTTCTTAAGGCACAGATAAGGCGGGTACAAGGGTGGGAACTTCCCACCTAAGCCCTCTAGATAAATACATCTCCTGATGGAGAAGTAGTAAGCACTGCACTTTGTTAATGATGGGTGACCATTTCCATGTTAGGACCTATGGAAAAGAGAGATTCAAAGAAAATGGAATGCAGGAAAATGGACAGGTTAATTCCTTAAGTTGAGAAGTCAGTTATTTTCAGCATTCCCTGCAGTTTAAGTAAAGAAACAGGTGAAGGTCTCGAGTTCCCTTTGACAGGAGAGCGGCATATCGATTTGTCGAGAGTGGAAGTTTTGCTGGCACGTAATTGTCTAGTAATCCTTATTTAATGAAGTTAAATGAGAACAGAGACGTGTCCTGAGGTTTTACTCCTGCAAAAGATCCTGTGTGTCTTCCTCAAATGGGCATATCATCTAGTATTTGTGAAGGCCAAGGGCATATTCTATAAACGAAGAGGTAGGTCAGTGTCAGTAGTCCAGGCAGTATTGCTTCACGATGACTTGGCTACTTCTCAGAACAACTTGAGGGAAGCAAGGAGATGAAGTCAGCCTACTCTCTACATTCTTTCTCACAAGTGCTAGGGGTCTCACGAGCTTCCAGCAAGCACCGGGTCATGTAAACCACGATCGTATCTTCTGACCAGTGGATAGAATTCTAATTTCCATGTTGTTGCTCTGTGACTTAGTCACTCCAAAAGTAAGCCGCAGAACGGATATGCTGCTTCAAACATTAAGTAGTGTGCCCTGTATTTGTAGCACGGCCGTTAGGTCTTCCTGCGGGAGGCAGCTGACAGCGTCACGCCATGGTGACTGGGTCCACAGTGGGGCCCCGTGCTCACCGGCTTTAAGAAACAGGATTGGGGCGCCTCCACTGAGCGTCCAGCTCTTGATATCAGCTCAGGTCCCATCAGCTGGAGCCCCACATCAGGCTCTGCGCTGAGCGTGGAGCCTGCTTAAGACTCTCTCCCTCTCTGTCCTTCTCCCTCACTCTCATGTGCTCTAAAAAATTTAAAAAACAACTCCCCACCCCGATTTTTGAATTTTCTCAAATACCTGGACAGGATTCAGGCCAACACCTGGACTAATTCATTAAAAACAAAACAGGTTAAGAATTCTTTCCCACAAAGAATGGACACGGATTTAAAAACATTTAAAAGTTATTTCTTCCTCAGTGACCTGACCCCAAATGAGCCTCAGCACTGGTCCTACAGAGCATGAATGGAACTCAAGGCTCTTGGGGAGTGATCATATACTCGCTTTCCATTTTCAAGCTTGCAGTAACTCAATTCTATGGTTTCAAGATGCATATTTAATCCAGTGCCTTATAATGTGCCTTTTCCTTACCCTTACTTTATAAAACTGTGAAGATCAGTTCTTTTTTCTTTTTTTAAATGTTTGTTTGTTTTTGAAGGAGAAAGAGAGAGAGAGAGAGAGCATGAGCCAGGCAGAGCAGAGAGGGAGACACAGAATCCGAAGCAAGCTCCAGGCTGAGCTGTCAGCACAGAGCCTGACGCAGGGCTCCAACTCATGAGCAGCGAGATCATGCTCTGAGCCGAAGTCGGCCGCTTAATGGACTGAGCCACCCAGGTGCCCCTAAAACTGTTGTCAGGGTAAAGATCACTCACATTTCAATGTTCCTGATAATATTCTGCATTTTAATCTTTGACAATTTTTGTTGTACTCATCTTTTCTACATCTATCTGCTTAGGTTAATATGTGCAGGAAGTGACCATTTTAGTTAGCACAAATTGGGTATGCTTGGTTATTTTAAAGCATGTTTTGTAATACGATTAAAATACATCTGTATTACTTACAAGCAAATGATAGCTACCTTCACTTGGATAAAGAGAATTTTTTACACACCTGAAACTAACATTAAGATGTCAACTATACTTCAATTAAAAAAACAATTTTTTAAGTTACTAATTCTTCAACTGGAAGCAAGAGAAGAAAACAAATTATTAAATTCTTCAAGCTTTTAAAAAAATTTAATGTTTATTTATTTTTGAGAGGCAGAGAGAGACAGCGTGAGCAGGGGAAAGTCAGAGAGGGAGATACAGACTCCGAAGACAGGCTCCAGGCTCTGACACGGGGCTGGAAGCCATGAACTGCGAGACCATGACCTGAGCTGAGGTGGGACACTTAAATGACTGACTGAGCCACCCAGGCACCCCCTTTTCAAGCTTTTTTGATACATGAGATTTTGAATTTGAAGTGTACAAAGGATAAAAAATTAACACGAGCTACTTTTTGGGCCTCATACTAAGACCTGTTAACAGCGATAAGTAAAGTAAAATACACGTGAACATGATTGAAACATATTCTTCTCTATAAACCTTCCAAAGGAATTCAGAGTCTCTTGACATTTATTCACCAGAAATAAGCCCTACTCCGGCCACCAGGTACTACTTATTGAAGCAATCATAACTTTGAGTCTCTCCTGGGTTTGACTACTGCCAGCCATATAAATCTTGCAGAAGAGAAGGCACACCTACGCTCTGCCTGATTTTATGTATCACATGATCAACAAGTATTTAATGAGCATCTTTATGTTTCCAGGAAGAAAACAAAAATGATTAATGAGTGTTCATCATAACGTGGTAGACAGAAGTCAGAGATCCTTACGCTGCCTTCCTCTTCTAAGATTTAGGTATGACTTTTTAGTTAGTCTCCTGTATAAAGGAACATGCTAGCATCATTAATGAAAACGATGGCCATGGCAGCAAAATCCAATTAAAAGACATTTTTAATGAGTTTTATCAAAGAAAATACCAAAATGTTTGACAAGTATCAAGATATGATAAAAAGGCATTATTTGACCATAATTACAGCTGTAAAATGTGAAGCATGTGAAATGTTAAGTATTCAGAGAAGAACCACATTAAGAGGCGTGTTAGACCAGAAATTTGGTTATATTGCAAAGGTCTCGTTCTCTCTCAGCCCCTCGTTAATACAGAGAAAACTTAAAAGATACTCTCCAAGACAGAATTAGAACATGATTTAAATTACTTTAATTACTAATCTACACAATCTACACAAATGACCTTAGATGAAGCACAGGCAAAATATAAACCGCAGTAACATCTGCATGTAGTGGGAAGGTTTTAAAAAAGGATACAGAGTTCATTCACAGCAAACAAGTAAAAACAAGGTTAAGTTTTAACTATTTAAACACAGAGCCATGATCATCCAAAAGTGAGTATATTTGCAAGCACATCCCTATATTGCTAAAGAACCATGAAAATATAGCAAACATGAGCTTCGAGGATGGAGATAAAAAGCATCATTTTGATCCCTCTTACTGGAAAACTAAAACATCGTACTTTTTTCTGCAGATAAATACATCTAAAATAAGTAGACATCAGATTATAAGCTAGCTAAGGAATTTATCGTTTAAGCCTACACTCTGACTCTCTTCATCATATGTAAAATTCCCAAATTGTAAGGCTAGGAAGCACTGCTCTCTGCAATGTCCCCTCCTCATTTTTTTACACTATTTATTTGTACTTGGAGGCTAAATTATTTGTGGGAAGGAGTCCATTGGAGTAAAGCCTGAAAAGGGGGGATAATACAAAGAGGAGAGAATACAGTTAAGCTACTACGAAAGGCTGATCACAACGCCTGTAGCCAGAGCCCCACTGACTCAGCGGAGAGGGAGCGAGAGACCCTTGTTTCCTCCTGGGCACTGCCTACCGAGTATGGCTTTCTAAAACGTATGCCCTGACCGGGTACAGTTTAGATCTAATCCATTTACAGCTGTTCAGTCTTCCATACAGAGCTTTGTTCATGCTATTCTTTGCAAATTCTGACGTGAAAAAATAAAGGATTCCTGGTCTACTTAGAATTTAACTCCTGTATGCTGAATTTCTGAAGCGATCTGTTTACATTTGAATCATTTGTCAGACACAACACACAGGGTTTACTGTTGAGAGTCCGAATTTTATTTTTTCTTTTAATAACATCTGAATCAACCTAGCTTTCAAGGATAAAAAAATAAAAACAAGGCATGCTTAGAATGAGATCAGCTAAAAAGGAAAAAAAAAATGTAGCTCACGAAAGAAAGAAGTCATATTACTGTGGGAATGTGGGGATGTCTGGACTCTTATTTGGGATTTTTATCATCTATTTATATGTTTAAATTACAGATACTGATCTCAGAGAAATGAAGATACCCCATCCCCATTTCTTAAACTTATACAAAGGGATGTGATAAAAAGACTGACTGAACATCAGCCTTTTGCTTGAGAAAAATCTACAGAAACACAGTTGAGGGCATTTCTCCCGCCCCCATCTGTAGCACATACAAATAACACAGTCGTATTTCTTTAGAAATAATTACGTAGTTGTAAAGTGGTTGTGTTTTACAACTACAAAAATAATGATTATATGGTGTCTGCTTCAATGCGGGGTCGTCACTAAGCACTGATTAGAGATAGCTAGTGAGGTCACCTTTACATTCGGCATGGACACCGGGGCAGCGGGCACTCTACTCCCTTGCTGTTCCCCTACTGGCCCTAGAGCTGAAAGACACGTGAAATGTTCTAGACTCCTCACCCATCAAGTAACAATGTGCACTGCTATCAGCTGTTTAAAACTGGGTCTACGTTTCTCATCAAACAGTATACAACAAATACACACTGAACTCTTGATTTCCGAAGTATTTTACAATAGCCTTCCAATCTTGTATATTAAGTGTCAGCAGATGTTGAGAGAAATCACAATGAAGAATACATTGAATGCTATATCAGGGGGAAAAAAAAACTAGGGCAAGGGAACTGTTAACAAAACATAATTCAAAAAAAAAAAAAAACCCTGTAAAGTTAACTGTAAAATAAAAACTGTCAAACAATGGGCATTTTTATTAGAATAATAAAGGCTTAATGAAATGGAAGCAAGGAGCAGAGATAAGTGACAAAGACATTTGAAGTAAAAAATGGTATACTTCTTTGCTTTAAAGTCCTTTAGCCAATAAAAAATATTTATGACACACACACAAATGCTGTGAAGGTATTGTCCCTGACCTACAATGAATCCAATTTTATGTTTCTCTTTATAAGCTCAGCTAAGAGGGAGATGGTCAACATTATTCTGTTGACAGAATTTCTACTTAAAATGCAGTCTTATGAAAGAGCCTTTTCCTGCTGCCTACCTGAAATGCTTGGCAGTCTAAATAAAACTAGTCAACTGATTATTCTTTATCTTCCCTATCCTGTGTCTCAACCCAACAGCTCTGTCAACAGGTAACCCCCTCCCCCCTCGTTAACCGAAAACCTGGCTCGCCTACACCACATCCCAAATGAATGAATTTCAAATGGACACAGAAAGTACAAAAACATCCCTGGAAGCAAACGGGTGACTTGCTGCTGACTTAGCTCCTAAGGCTACTCTCTAAGTGTCAACGATGGTTGAGAACTCATGCACTGCATGTGCATGGAATTGCTGCAGTCCAAATTGACCCATTTGAGGTGTTCTTCTGTTTATGAGTTCTCTTTCACATGATAAATGTAGACCAAATTTTCATAATCAGACAGTTTCTGGATAAAGATCATTACAGACACAGACAACAACTTAGCGGCTTACTATCGCTTTATATACAGTGGATAGCTTTACACAACACCTGGCATTTTTTCCCCAGAGAAGAAACGGACACTGAGTAACATCAGCTAACGAATTAGGTGAACGAGTGCCACCACAAATGGGACAAGCAGGAGAGCAAGTTTCTTATCTTCAAGGGCTCAACCTGATGGCCATACCACTTGTATTATCTCAATTTACTTTAATATGATAAAATAGGATTTTAATGGCATTTCCACTCTTTTTGGATTCAAAAGGCAATTAATGGTCAAAGTGCCTCTACTACGCGTAAATTATTTTTATCCCGTGACTTTATTTCATGTTTAGAAAGGTGGAATAGCAGAAGGAAAAAAAGGCAGGACGAAAGACTTTGGAGTTTTCTTTCTTCACATGTATGCAGAGGTGACTATATTATGAGTAGGATTCTGTAAAAATAAACACATTTAATAAATTAAGGTATGGGGAGACAAATGCAAAATTTCTAAATAAATGTTATTACTGCATGGTCATAAAAATACTGAAGCTTAACTGTTTGCTAGTTTTATGAAACTTAAAATATCACCTACGATAACTGTGACAATTTTATGAAACATCTGTGAATTAAAAAATAGTGTAATTAATTTTTTATGGAAAAAATTTAAAAACACATTAAAGTTGATCAGTAGAAGGAATCTGTGCTTGGCTGTGTTGGGTATAAACATCTTCAACAATTACCAGAATGAATGACTTAAAACTATCAGGTTGAAGAACTTGACACATGTTAAAACTATCATTAAGAAACTATTCTTCAGGGGTGCTCAGTTGGTTAAGTGTCATCTGACTCTTGGTTTTGGCTCAGGTCAAGATCTCACAGTTCGAGTTTGAGCCTTCCATTGGGCTCTGTGCTGACACTGAGGAGCCTGCTTGGGATTCTCTCTTTCCCTCTCTCTCTACCCCTCCCCTGGAAAAAAAAAGTGCTATTCTTTAAAGTGCTTAGTAACTTTTATAAAAAGGTCAGAATGAAGCAAGGCTACCATTATGCCACATTTATTCTTTTAAATGGATTTGCAGGGTACAAGATACATGATCTCGCCAATACTCTAATGGTTTACAGGGTTATTAAACCCAAGGACTGGGAGGGGCTGTAGACACTAAAGACAAGTAAAGAACACAGAAAGTTGGGGTGGTTTCCTTCTGGACACAGATCATCACAACTTAGCTCTTAGGACCGCCCTGGCCTCCACTTGAGCCAGGCTCTCTGGCAGGAAAAGGCACACTCCCAGCAGCAATGGTGACTAACCAGCTCAAGGTAGTGACTCTATTACGTAAAACAGTGGCTGGGCTTGGGCTTCCTCGTTTCATGAGAGAGAGAAAGGAAGCTTATATTTATAATGGGGTTTCTGTGATTTTCATGAACTTTCTTCCCCACAAAACCATACTTACAAACAAAAATAACAAGTGAACTTTGGTGCTGAAGAGGAGAATCTCTAAATCAAGAAGGCTCTCAAAACGTTTATTTCTAACATGAATTGTTGATAGTAATTATGACAACGAGGAAGGTATCATAACAACTTTATGGTTTTAAAAGGAAATTTTCATACACTGAAGTTGTAAAAAACATTTATGAACATAGACAGTTAAAAACAATATGAATTACTTTTGGACTTGTCAAAGATGATTGATATTTACTCTCTGGATACATTTTTGCATATATCCATATACACAACTGTCTTAACTTAGGGGAGAGAGACAAAACAAAGTAACACAGCATTACTGGAAAGCTTTCTAACTCCTCCCTCCCTCCCTGCTGGTATGCTGTTCTGAGGGATAAGGTCTGGGCTGCGCCGCCTTCTCTAGCTTGCTTTCTCCTACGTACTGTGCCTCCAGAGAGGAAAACACAGAGTGTGGTCACAGGGCCTTTTCTGAAATGAATGCAGCCAGGGAGGGAGTGTTCTCCTTTCCTACTCCTTCCAGTTCTGTGCCGCAGGCTGCCTACAGGGACAGGCTCACAGATAAAGTGATGAATTAAATAATTTAAAGAAATGATAATGTCTTAATCAGAGCACCTCCCTTCCCTTTCTCAACTTCGTCAATGAAAGCAAAAGACTGACCACTTATACTTCTTCAGCAATAATTAGCAGTTTACTGTGCTACTACGGGAAACCTATATTTAAATATACACTTTATTTGGAACATGCTTACAAGGCCAGGTTATAGAATTAGACAAGAGTCCACACATTCAGAACAGTATTCACTTCTAAGGCTATCCGAGTTACTTTAAACAGGAGAAATGGTTTTAAACATAAGAGAATAAAATCAAGAACAATTATTAAGATTATTAGTCAAGCCAAATAAAATGGTTTGCAAGTTAAATACAGCTAATTGTCCATTGAATATGAGCAATGGGGAATAAAATAATGAGGGCTACAGTTTGATTCTTTACATGCAGAAAACTTAGGAGCCACATGCATATTATGAAATATCTTAGTTTGTCACCTTTGCTCTGTTCAAATAAATTCTAGAGGATATTTTTAGTATAGCCAGAGGGCAATCACATATTCAAGAGGAACATTGCACATATGAAATTCATGGATTCCTGCCATTAAAATTATTTAATTACATTAAAATTATTATTCAGGAACAAGGAGGATACAGTCACATACAATGGTAAACTATAATAATAAATTTAAAAATATATTCCACATGTAGTCAGTACCAAGAAGGCTTTTACTAACTTATTACCATTTATTTCTCCTGATGAAGAGCTTCAATAAAAGCATCAAGTTTTTCTTGAATTTCTCGAACTTTCTCTGCGGAGATTTAAAAAGATTATTAAATTAGTTAAAAGTGAATTTATTTTTCAAAGGCATCACAAATCTTAGAAGAGAATTATTCAATAAGCTGTCTGGGGTAAACTATTTGGGAAAAGGGAAAAAAAAAATCACCTCGGCATCACATACCACCCTCTATCCAAAAAAATTTCAAATGGATTGTCACAGTAGATCTTAACAGTTTTTTGGTGGAAAGGGGAGGAATGTGGGTTTTGTGACTGACCCGCTGAGAATGTAGTAAGGACCATGGAATCTTACACAGAAAAATGGGTGTATACACACATGTATAATTGCATACAGAATTTTAAGGAGTTCTCAGATTCACTGGAGTCCAACCAAGGACTCAACAACATCTCAACAGAGGGAAGTATAAAATAATGAAACAATATTTAAAAAAATGTTTATTTCACTTGAGAAAGAGCGGGAGGCAGCACAGGTTGGGGGAGGGGCAGAGACAAAAGGAGACAGAGAATCCCAAGCAGGCTTCACACTCAGTGTGGAGCCTGATGCAGGGCTCGATTTCCCAACTATGAGATCACGACCTGAATGGAAATTGAGAGTTGGATGCTTGACTGACTGAGCCACACAGGCGCCCCAATGAAACCATTTTTAAAAATTAAAAAAGAATACAGGGAAGTATTTAACAGGCCTTCAACTGTAAAAAGACTTTCTAGGATAAATGGAGAAAGCTATGAAGGAAAAGATTACTAGTATGATCATGTTAAAATACACACTTTATATATCAAAAATGTCCCAAATTTAAAATACAAAAGAAATTGTATGAAATATTTGCAGCGAGTATTAAAAGCACAATAATACTTTAAAAACACATACAAAAATGTACTTTTCTAGGTATAAATGTATAAAGTTTATTTAAAAAAATTTTTTTTATTTTTACTATTTATTTTTGAGAGAGAAACAAAGCATGAGTAGGGGAGGAGCAGAGAGAGGGGAGACACAGAATCCGAAGCAGGCTCCAGGCTCTGAGCTGTCAGCACAGAGCCCTATGTGGGGCTCAAACTCAGAACTGTGAGATCATGACCTGAGCCGAAGACAGCTGCCTAACCAACTGAGCCACCCAGGTGCCCCTAAATGTATAAAGTTTAAAAGCACCACAGCCAGAGCCCCCTGGGTGACTCAGATGGTTAAGCATCTGATTTTGGCTCCGGTCATGATCTCATCACGGCTCATATAGAGCTTGTGGTAAGCCTAACAAATACTTTCATCTTTTAACACAATTTTATGTATCAGTGGGAATTACCAATTAAAGTGAAGTATCTGGTTCAAAGCTATTGATCTAGAGGCAAGACTGTAAAGCATTCTGCTTTATATCTATAGAAAAATCATATAAAGTACATTAACATTCAACATTTTATCTTTTAGGGGCGCCTGGGTGGCTCAGCCGGTTGAGCATCTGGCTTCGGCTCAGGTCATGATCTCACGGTTCGTGGGTTCAAGCCCCGTGTCAGGCTCTGAGCTGTCAGCCTGCTTCCAATTGGAGCCTACTTCCAATTCTGTGTCTCTCTCTCTCTCTGACCCTCCCCTGCTCACTGTCTCTCTCTGTCTCAAAAATAAAAAACAAACAAAAACCATTTTATCTCTTATATTAAAAATAATCTGCAACTGAAGACACAAAGTTCCTTTCTATCAGTGGGACAGCAGTTTTGATGAGCAGCCAATAAAAGAACTGGCCTTTTTAGGAATTCTCATGGCATTGCTGGAACCTGACAAAGCCTCTCTGGCTGCATGTAAAGAACAAAATGTCTGCATCTTCTTTTCCCAGTAATTTACCATTTCTATTTCTTGGTATTAGTCTGAGACAAACACCAAGTCTAGAGAGGAAAAAAAAAACCCTATTGTTTTAATTCAACTATTTACTAAGTAAACACGATAACAGTTATCACAGAGGCAATGGTAATTCCTTTTATGTAAATGTAAACTAGAGAAACCAGAAAAAATAATATCAACCTATCCCTTGGAAGTTTAGTCTGTATTTTCTGGTAGTCTGTATGATTTTTTAAGCCAACAGTCAAACCAGTAAACATACTTCCTTTCTCAAAATAAGGCCATATTCTTATTTTTAAAACTAGTTCATCTTGTTGCTTAGAAAGAGAGCTCACCTATTTTCTTCATGAGTATTTAGAGAGTTCTATTTAGTGGAGTTCATCAGCTGAAGAATTTCTTGAAAAGGGGGATAGTAAGAGAAATAGAGTTTCCTAAATTGCCTCACAGAATTTTGGCAATGAACAGGGCATTTAAAAATCATCTGGCTTGGGGTACCTGGGTTGCTCAGTCAGTTAAGCGTCTGGCTTCAGCTCAGGTCATGATCTCACAGTTCGTGGGTTCGAGCCCCACATCGGGCTCTGTGCTGACAGCTTGGAGCCTGGAGCCTGCTTTGGATTTTGTGTCTGCCTTTCTCTCTGCCTCTCCCTCACTCATGTGCGTGCATAATGTTTGTTGTTAAACAAACATTAAAAAATTAAAAAAATCATCTGGCTTAAATAGCATAACACATGGAAATCTAAACCAGGCACTTAAAGCCTTGGCAGCTCCTCTAAATGTTTCACTGATAACTAGTTCTACTTGGGAAGAGAGGAAATCGGATTCTGTTGGCTCCCCGATCTAAGTATGACCAGGCAGCTGCAGGGCCAGCTCTGTCCATCCTGTGCCCTGTCAATGACCTCCATCCTAAGCTGGACAATCTGGGAGTGGGTGGCACACAGCGTCACTCACAGGAGGGTTCCGAGCAAGAACTACTTGTATTGAAAGAGACCAAGAGCCACCCTGATGCAGGTGTCTGACTGTGAGGTCTGAATCAAATTCAAATTATTATAAAATTAGAGATAAGTGATATATTTTTTCTAAATAAAAGTAAAAAGACTATCTGATTAACTTTAATAAGAAAACCACAGAATAAAATTCCTTTTTCTTTTTTTTTTTTAAATGTTTATTTTTGAGAGTGAGAGTAAGAGAGAGCATGAGCAGGAGAGAAGCAGAGAGAGAGAGGGAAACACAGAATCTGAAGTAGGCTCCAGGCTCTGAATTGTCAGCAAAGAGCTAGACACGGGGTTCGAATCCACGAGCTGTGAGATCATGACCTGAGCTGAAGTTGGATGCTTAACCGATGAGACACTCAGGTGCCCTGCCAAATTTTCCTTTTAAAAAGCTGTTTTTTTCAAAATATTTTATAACTAGAATATTAGGACACCATGCCAATATACTCTGAAATGTGAAGAATGACAGAACGAACATTTAAGTAAGTTACTAGGAGGTAACGGGGGAAAGAAGAGGACATGAGAGGGTGTAGGTAAATGTGAAAAGATAAAAAGAAGGGGCACGTGGGTGGCTCACTCAGTTGAGCGTCTGACTCTTAACTGTCGTTCGTGATCTGATCTCAAGCTCGTGAGTTAGAGCCCTACATCGGGTTCTGTGAGGCTTGCTTAAGATTCGTTCTCTCTTTCTCTGCCCCTTCCCTGCTTGCTCTCTCTCTCTCTTAAAAAAAAAAAAAGAATTGTGATAAATGTACTTTTTATACTAAATTTAAAAATCCATTTTTTTGCTCCTTCATTTTATACAATGCACTTAATGGAGTGATATGGGGACACCGACGCTGCTTTGCCTTTGAGAAGAATTCCTGGGTCACTTCCTACCTACCTCATGCTGAGTCTATGAAGCTCTACTATGTTCGAGGTGACTTAACATCCCACATTTCACTTGGTCCTCAGACAGCCCTGAAGGCATCCCGGCCAAAGATGAGGACCTGAAGCCTGCAGAGTTAGCTCTGTGCACGTCTCTCTGATTTGGAAACATACTAGATCTGCTACCATATGGATGCTAAATGGTAACAAAACAAGTGCTATCATTTCAAGTATATTTGTTGTGAGTTCTACCTTCTATATGAAATAAGACATGCTGTGGTAAAAATTAGGAAATGGAATAGTTACCAAGTACCCTCCTAAGTCATGCTGTGTCTAGGAATAACTAAGAAACATATAATAAATATTATTACCTATAGAGGTGGCTAGATCAGTATATATTTGAAAAAAATCCTTGGAAAACAATACAAAAGTATGAACTGGACAAAAAAAGTTCTGCATCTTCAATGTCTTCAATGTCTACAACAATGTCTGACTCACTACACATGCTCAATAAATACCTGACAAATGATAAACCAAATTCCTAAAAATACAGTACAGAAAATGAAGGCTGTATGTTATTAAGAAGGAAAAGATCACTTGACAGACTTCCTGGGTGTCACACCAGTCACCAGGAGGGCAGAAGCCAGGAGCACGAGGGCGAGAGCCGGCCCGGGAACGGAAGGCAGGGACACACTGACAGTGAAGATCAAGTAAGCTGGTGGCTCACTCGAGCCACATAAGCCACATGGAGCAGAGAATACTCAGGTCTCACAATACAATAAGCGGAAAGAGAAATTTCAATTTAATTATTTCGCCTTATTCAGAAGACTAAAATATGCTGACTACACACACACATACACACACACACAGCTTCAGAAAGCAAACTGCTTTCATTCTTTGCAAAGAAGCTATATTACAAATCATAAAGAGCTTTATTTCCCATATTTGAGTTTCTTCATTTTAAATTCTGAGAGAAGTCTTCAGCACTTCCGATGTACCAACTATGCCATCTGGCTGCACACAGAAAACAAGAGTTATCCATAAAAATCAAAGTTCAATGTTAGCAACTAAAACTTCTATTTTCTGATCCCTCCAAATGAATGTCTCAGTGTTAACTAAAGTGTTTTCAAGTCCCAAAATCGTACTGCACTTAACTGTTTCGCCATTAGAAACTACTTGCCCACAGAAATGTGTGCACAGATTAGCAATGGGTAATTATAGAGCAAACTCCTTTTTCTATTAAATATTTGCCTTAAATATTTATAGCTAGAGAACTCTTAAAAATTTCAGATTAACTTGATAAATTAAACCAACTCAGAAAGGGATGAACAAACTCCTGTTTCTGTTTGAACTGCTATTTCTGTTCTGAAATAGGCAATTCTACATGTAGTGAATACTGAGTCTACTTTCCATTTATCCAATGTTTACTTAAAAGATGAACTATTTCAGACATCAATTCATTGTGCTTCTCGATTGAGTCATGAATATTCCCATAATCCCCACCCCATAAACCGTCCGTCTCCGTGAATGAAGGTCCTTCGCTTTTTTCTTTTCTTCAGATGACTTGACACCCATTCATGCTCTGGGTCTCTTTATCTCCGCATGAAATGATAGTGCCACTCTCAATTTCTTTCTGAGTCTTCTGATACTTGCTCTAAAAGTCTCAAATATAGACTAATCTGTAATTAGGTTTTGAATACACTGTGAATACCAAAAGGCCAAACCTGGGAGAAGGTTCACTTCAGTGGTTAATAACAGTTTAGAATAGGAACAAAGACTCACACACAAAACACTACCACATGCACCGAAATAAATCTTTTACAACTTTTGATGTTTTTAAAGAAAGCATGAAAGACAAACTGCAAACTTACTAATGCAGTATACCCTGAGCACACCCCACATCCACAGATCACAGTGTACCTGAGCAGAACTGCTTTATAACAAGCTGAACACACACCTAGAACGGGACTTGAGGACTCCCTGTAGGTGAGATTTGGCTGTAGAAGGGCTACTCACTAAAGGACTGAAAATTTTAAAAAGTTCTTAACAGGTAATATATGTCGCTCCTCAGAAGGCTGGCCTTTTATTAGAGAATCCTGCTGTAAGTGCTCTTCAGAAGTTCAGTATTGAAAGAGATTATCTAGAGTACACGAAATCAAGGACAGAAAACAAACAAAAAGGGCGACCCAGAGACAAGCTTTAAGATTCTCAAAAATACCTGAAATTTTAAGATTTAAGACAGTTAAAATCTTAGGTTTAGCACAAGAAAAAAATGTGCCGCTTTTACAGTTGAGAGGAAGAAGCAAAATGACAAAGGTATAGCAAATCTAACACTTTTTTAAATTTTTACTTTTTATTGAGAGACAGAGAGAGACACAGCATGAGCAGGGGAAGGGCAGAGAGAGAGAGAGAGGGAGACACAGAATCGGAAGCAGGCTCTAGCTCTGACTGAGCTGTCAGCACACAGACCAACATGGGGCTTGAACTCACGAACGGCGAGATCATGACCTGAGCCGAAGTGACGCTTAACCTGAGCCACCCAGGTGTCCCTAACACTTCTCTTCTGCATCTTTGCCCCATAGTTTTCTTCCCCTACAAAGAGACTTCTTTTATTTCTTGAGCTATGGTTATTTTTAAACAGACTCATTAACCAGGATGAACAGAATACTTCTGCTCCTGACAGAGGAAGGAGGCATCATTTCCTACATTCTGGAGAGCTGTCTGAGACTGGAATGGTAATTTCAAAGCCGGGTCGGGGTGCTGGCTTCTGGGGGTCTGCTGGAGGTGGTAGCAGAGTCCTGAGTTATTTTCATCATCTCAAAAGTTCAAATGGAACTCTTTCGCCAGAATTATATCTATTCTCAAAACAATTATTTAGACTGATTAGGAGATATAATTGTAACTATGTTTCTAATGAAAAAGAATGTTAAGTATATTACAATACACAGATCTTCTAAAACACACACTTCACAGGAATATACAATAACGAAAGGAGTGTTTGATGACAACAAATGTTAGAAATCTCTGGTCTAACACCCCAAATAATCAATGGGGTAGTAATTACATATGGCTTTTATAAAGATGAAAACATAATGAATTAATAGCTGTACGATAACATGGTCAGAGAACCAGGCTTCTAGACCCAGCTGCGCCTTTAACTTCACGGCCACAGTCATGTCACAACCCTGGTATCTTTATCTATAAAATGAGGGGATCTGTCCAGAAATCAAAGCCTTATTGCTTTAAGTTAAGACTGAAATGTACTATTCTAACTGATTATATGTTTTAACTGCATCTTTTTTAACTTAATTGTCTTGTTAACTCCTTAGTATTTTTTTATTATTTTGATGTTAAGCTCCTGGTAAAAATTCAATCGCAAATGACAATATTATTCTCACAGGACTACATAATTCATTTTAGAAAGATCAGTATTATACTGTTTTTTTCTAGGAATCAATGTGGGACTGCCTACCTGAATTACCTACACACAAAAAATCCCTGAGTCTAGCACAGAACTCACGATGCAATAGAGGTCCATGAACCCATCATTCATTCACCCACTGCTGAGGAATCTACTCATCCAATACATAATTCAAACATTAAAGATGACTATTTAAAAAAATTTGCTAACATCAGATCTCCACCGTCCCCCCAATATGATTTATTAAAAAAAGCTGCCTTAAGAAAGTCTGTGAGATAAATTACAGCTTAAGTCTGATGGATATATAAATAACGCAAAGTGACTTGTGAATAAATTCAGCTTTCTCTCTCCCTCTCTCTCTTTCTTTCTTTAACTCCTAACTGCAAGCATTTCTATCAGGCTCTTTTGGCTGATACAATCAAAACTTCTTAAAACACTTTCTTGATATATTAAAATTCTCCAAAAGGCTTTAGTATGAACGAACATAGAGTAGCTTACATTCAGGCTTCGACACTGACTGGGCCTTTCACTTCCATAAGTAGATGGCAATTGTAATTTCATCTCAGCTAACTATTAATGCTTATGGGTCTGCTTTTAATTAACAGAGTATCTCTACTCCAGGTGTTTGTCAATGTCAATGAGGGTGAAACCTTGAACTCTCTGCTACCTGATATTAAAAGGCTCAGAGCTAAAAGAGGAAATGATATTTATGGAAGATTGTACGGGGGACACTATATATTAGATACTATGCTAGATACTATGTAAATACATCTTTAGATAAGCCAAAGCAAGAGAGAGAGCAAGATGGGGAGAGGGGCAGAAAGAAGAGAGAATCCTAAGAGTCTGGGCGTAGTCCAATGTGGGGCTCGATCCCATGACCCTGGAATCATGAACTGAGCCAAAACCAAGAATCGGATGCGCAACTGGCTGAGCTCCCAGGCGCCCCTGGACTGCATCATTTGGACTTCACCTAGAACTGCTTATGTGATGAGCCTACCATGAGGAACATTATACTAAAGAGCTCCATGAAATTAATGATTATACGTAGTCATTTGGTTTACTCAATCATATAACTCAGCGTTCCTTCCGTGAGCGCAGATGAGATTTGTCTGTCTGATAGCCACTGTCTCTGCTTCCCGTTTTGCGGCAGCTGTCTAGGAAGCTCAGGCTACGTGTGCAGGTAACCTGCAGGATGTAAGCACCCCTGAAACAAGTACTTTGAGGGGTACCAATCTTATCCCAGGTTGCACATTATTTCTAATTGCCTGAACCTTCTCTTTCCTTCACTCAACTTTTCTATTTAGCATTTTTACGTTTTGCACAGGATAGGTCTTTGCCAGCTGCCTCAAACCTTTTTTGGAATAAGGCAGGGAATACAGAAGCTAACACACTAGTTCACAGAAGATGTACCACTAGAGAGTGGATTCATACAATATACCATAATACTTCAAAAGTGGTCTTTTTATGCTAGTAATGCTTTTAAAATCAGGAATTTTAAAACATTTTAGGGGGGGCCACTATTTGTCCCATTAACCTTCTTTTGGTAATTTCTGCATAGGAGAAAACAATTTTTATTTCTGCTCAATGCTTAGAAAATCCATTGACACAAATATGTATAAAGTGTTTCCATTCAGCAATGGAAGGAAAATAAACTTTTATGGGATACAGGATTGCCTTTTTAATGTAAAAGTTAGATTCTACCATAAGATTAATAATCGTCTACCATGAATTATTTTATGCTGTATCCAGTACAAAATATGCTCCATATTAATTACATCTATCAACTCAAATTACAGTGAAAAAAAATCTTTAAAAGTTATCTTATATGCTAGCTCATTAATGATACATTGCTTTATTCCCCCCTCAAAAGTTTAAATAAACACACTATTTCAAAATGAATACATTCCTTTTGTCTCCACAGAAAAATCGAATCACAAAAAAATTTAAATATGATTTAATTAGTTGAGATGATTAAAAAAGTCTAGCTTAATGACCCATAAAATATATGGCCCCAATCAATTAAGGTTTTAAAATAATCTATAATATTTTTCTCATTTCTCTTTTCTTCTTATGCTTAAAAGTATATCTTACTCTGAATTTTGTTAGGTGGAAAGAAGAAACATTTTAAGAAAAGGAAAACCACCCAGGCAGCCCTTAAAGAGACAGGACATCATTTATCACCTGCAAAGACAGATTTATAAGAAGAGGGCCCCTTCTGTTCCTTTAAGACTGCAAAACAGATGGGAAGTGAATGGACAGTCAATGGGACCAGAAAACACAAGGGAGGTGCTGCTGTATGTATGTTCCCAGCATAGGAAAGAGGTCAAGATTGTAACTGCATGACTGGGTCCTGGAAAGGGTCTTTCTTCAAGCTGTTACAAAGACAAACGCTGTTCCCCATCCTGCTGTCAAACTGTTATAAATATTGGTTTGTCAAAAGACCTTCCGTGCTGAAGCTTTAAAAAGGAGGCGTAACAGATGAATGAATCATGGGAATGATTCTTAAACAGTCAGCTCATTAATGTAACTTTTAAAGTAAAAGAAAATTATATGAGAACAGAGACTGTAATTCTGATTTATGAACCAAACGAAAAATATATGCAAAAAAATATGGAACTAAAATTTGCAGGTTTTAATAAAGTTATGAATTAAGCGAGGTGAAAACCAAAAACGAAATACAATGATGTCTGCTAACTATGGTGCTGCGTCAGGACAACGGATTACTTTTAAACTCATCACAGGGAGAGCATTCATGTTTTGTGAGCGTGAGTCCCCAGGTTTTCAGTTACTTCTCACGACAACCCTGTAAGGAAGTATCACGCTGATGCTGGTCCCAGAAGTCAGAATAAGGCTCAAAGAAACGAAAATAACTCCAGAATTAGTTTTACATTTTCATGAAGTTAGAAAATCACCTTTAAATTTTGTCACAGTTTCTTATTTTCTACAGAAAAGGAAAATCACAACATTGAAAAAGCAGTAAGAATACACAGATTTAAAAGCCTGTATATATTTACCTAGAGAATGAAACCATTACATGTGTCTTTAGGAGAAAGATTCAAAGTTCTAGCTTCTTAGTAACCAGTTTAGGCAAGCAGGCTCAAAAACTAGCACACTGAAAATAATATTAAAAAAAAGAAGCCAACTTATATGACCTTGGTTATCTACAGTCACCCACAAACCCACACCCAAAGACTAAAGATGAAGAGAATCTCAAAACAAATCTAAAAAGATACTACCTCTAACACACGTTGTTAGCCTCAGCTTTGCTATGAATATCTATGTAAATGGTTAAATCGCTCCCCTTAATGAACATTAATTTCCCCATCCGAACAATGCGGGATGATACTTTACAAGGCAAATGTGGACAGGCAGAACACGTTCTGTGAAGTGCAAAGCTCCATACAAACGGAAGAGACAGCGGCATAGCTGCAAGCAGGATTCGGACCCCCAAGTTCCACATGCTGCAGTTACTTAAGAATAGGCTCGCCTGGCTCGCTGCTTTCTCTTAATCGTCACCAATCCTGGACAACCCAATTCCGTAGAAATGAGAAAAGATTACAAAGTTATGAAAGTGGATGGTTGAAAGTGGAGGTAGCAGCCAAACATTTGAAGGTTTATCTGGATAAGTGAATCAAGACCAAAAGTTGGGAGACTGCAGGGCATCTGGGCGGTTCAGCTGCTTAAGTGTCTGACTCTTGATTTCGGCTCAGGTCATGGTTTGTGCGTTTGAGCCCCTCATGGGGCTTTTGCGCTGACAGTGTGGAGCCTGCTGGAGATTCTTTCTCTCTCTCTCTCTCTCGCTCTCTGCCCCTCCCCAGCTCATGCTCGCTCTCAAAAATAAACATTAAAAAAAAAGGGTCGGTAGACTGTATGGAAGAATCAATCCAATAGTTTTATGGTGGGGATGGCTTGAGCATCTTTTGAAGGAAGGACAGACATACTGCAGACAGAAGCACACACGGGAAGTGCCAGAGTCCTGGATACAGGTGGGGATTAACTTTCAAAGGAGAGTGATTCTCTGAATATGCTCTGCTACAATACAGCCTTTGCAATACACGACCTACTCAAAGTAACTAGTATCACTGGTTTTATTTTTGCTAATGCTGCTTATACTTCTCAGTGAACCTTTCCAAGAGAAGTTTATATGAAGACAAAGAGGAGAAATTTAGCTTGCTCCGATAAATGAGAGACCAGAAACAGGAGCAATGGCAGTAAGGGGAAGATTGGTGGTGTTAAGTGGAAGCCAACCTAAGGTCTCATCACAAATGTATTCCAGAAATGTGCAGAAACTATGTCCCTAAAGCCACATTAAACATTGTGTTAGAGGGGTGCCTCAGTGGCTCAGGTGGTTAAGCTTCTGACTTCAGCTCAGGTCATGATCTCACAGTTGGTGAGTTTGGGCCCATATCAAATATAAACACAGAGCGGGCTTGGGATTCTCTTTGGGTCCCTCTCTCTCCACCCCTCCCCCATGTGTGCTCTCTGTCTCTGTCTCTCAAAATAAATACATAAACTTAAGACAATTTGTTAAAATACAATGTTACAGTGGTTATCTCTGGAAAGTGGCAATTGTTTAAAAAATTTTGCCACCTATATTTTCTAATTTTCCACAATGCATATGTATATACTAGTTCTGTGACCATATGAGGGACTGAGACAGACTCCTGAAATCCTGGCAGTACTTTGTAAAGGTAGGTCGTCCATACCTATGACTCAGAAAATGAAGTGTTGCCTTAAGGAGACTAACCAGGCAAGGTTTTTAAAAAAAAGATTTGAATTCCTTCAGCCAGAAAACAAATCTACCTGAAGTGAATCCAGTCAATGCCTTTCTACAATGCAAAATACTAGGAAAAGTATTTTGCACACACTTGGGTTGCACACTCGAAAACTTCACCAGCTCAAGAAAGATTTCTGTTCATTTACAGATGACAGATCCACAGTGGACATGTCCTGGAAATCCAAAGAATTCGACGTGAATCCCAAACACTAAGGGATGATCCCATGATAAGCATTTCCTCTCTAGTCCCATAAAATGGCATCACAATTACCAAGAGATTATTTGAGAAGACATTCGGTCACTTAGCTTTGTCATTTCTATGAATACGATAAAATTAAGAATGTGAAGTTTCTAAAGTAATTTTGAATTATGTTTATTTGGGAAAAGAACTAATTTAGAAATGTATAAAATAGTAAAAACTTAAAAATTCCTTTTGCCTTTAACTCCCCTCTCCAACTACCTTGAGAGCCCTTCTTCAAAAAGGTTACCAGTTTAGCAGACACCAATTTAACCTTCAAGACCGTTCTTTTTAAAAATATTTATTCAGCGGCGCCTGGATGGCTCAGTCGGTTAAGCCTCCGGCTTCGGCTCAGGTCAGATCTCACGTTTGTGGGTTCAAGCCCTGCGTCAGGCTCTGTGCTGACAGCTAGCTCAGAGCCTGGAGCCTGCTTCCGGTTCTGTGTCCTTCTCTCTCTGCCCCTCCCCCTCTCATGCTCTGTCTCTCTCTGTATCAAAAATAAATAAAACATTAAAAAAAATTTTATAAAAAAATATTTATTCAAATCTTGCTTAACTTGCTTAATTTTGTTTTGTTTTTTTTAACAGACTGTTCACAGGCCAGGAGATTGTTTTATGATTAGATTTCATTTTCAATGACTAGATTTCATTGATTTCCATCTTAGAAATGGAGAGAATACATAAAATGTAATTAAAAAACCAAACACATAAAAATTTAATCCCAACTTTAAAGATGTTAGTTACTTCATTCTAGACTCTCAGTCAGGAAGTGGTAAGAAATACTAGCTAGGGAAAAAAGAGCCTAATTTCTAGATGAAAATATGTACATTGGCCTTTTTATATGTAAGGATATATGCATAAACATATCACAACATGTACATAAAACCTACTTCAAAGTGATAAGTTCAATTTGATCCATAATATACTGAAGAAACCTCTCTTATCTTTATTCTTACTTCTAATCAGTTAAACGGTGAGTTTAAGGCAAAAAGAAGACACTTGCTAATAAAGCACTCAATACCAGTAGCGTCTATAAGATTACAGGGAAGTGAATATCATTTTGATCTTGTACCAATTTATCAATATCCTTCATCACGGTCTTTAAAAGACAGACTTAGGCCATGAAAAATGTGCTTGATTCTAAATGCCCCATTTCGAGTCTGGACTTTCTCATCAATAACCTGTCAGGCCCAGCACGCAGGCTGGCCGCGCGGACTTCCGTGTGCATACAACTACTCCTCCGACGCAGAGGACGCTCCCCGAGGACTTCTCTGTCCTCGGTGCCGTGTCACGGCTTTCTTTCCCTGGCTACGACATCAAGCAGAGTCTACCGCACCCACACAGACTCAAGGTGAAAATAATCCTTCACTACCTTCCTTAGTTTCTTTGTCAATTTCAAATTTCACCTTACTACAAAAAATATTTCACAAATGCCATATTTAAAATTCAATTGCTTTTACCTTGCACTGATGCCTGAAAGGCCTCAAATTCTGATAACACAAAAGAGAAAGTTACGTTATTCTGTTTGAAAAAGAGAAATGTTCCAATCTTTTCATTTTTTAAATATACTCATTTCCACTAACAGCCATTCCAAAAAGTACACAAATATTAAGGCGAATGAAAAATATCCAATGAACTTAAAAATACCTAATAAGCAAGGATGAGGGTGTTTTGGTGAACTGCATGGACTGGCAATCAGGAGATCACTGGTGACCCGGAAGGAAGCGCTCTCTCTAGGGATGAAAGCCTTATCACAAGATGTGAGCAAGGAAGAGGTGGGTGCAGGGGTGAACACAGCAGAGGCAAGCTGCTCTACGAGAGAAATGAGAGGGTCGAAATGAGTGGAAGAAAGGTTCCTTACCACAAGAAGGGTTAGCTTCCTACTTCTGCTTTTTTAAGTCAAAAAGAGGGTGCTACTGAAGAAGCTGTTTATTAAAAGGTCCTGATTAAACAGTCACCAACATGTACAGTATATACCATATAAGGTATGGTGAGTTTATGAAAGAACCAAATCACTTTAGCAGAACTGACTGATCAAAATAGACACAAAAATTTTTCTTTCTTAAACTGGTTATTTTGGTTGATTTACACTTGCAGTCAGTGGGAAGTCTGCCTTCTGCTCGATTAAACAACACTGGCAGTACCTCAATAAGGTTTTTTTTTTTAATCACTGGAGGAAGGTAAATAAGTAGGGAGGAAGAAAACCACTGGTTGAGCAAATGATACTGGCCTGAAAGAAGGCACAGTGAGAGACATAAGAAAGAGACAAAGGGAAAAGACTGCTTAGAAATGTGCTAGATGCAAGGAGATGAGAAAAATAGTATTGAGGCTTTGCAATTAATTGGCCAAAGAAATGCAATTGCAGCAGTTAGATGGAAGTGAAAATATAGGGTCCTTACACTTCATGTCTTTCCCCCAGGTCACCTTATTCTATATTCTGTGAGTGCCCCTCAAAGAAAAACCAAACCCCTCTTTGGGCCTATGTACCCAGATTTCTACAATTCAATGACATTTGTTTTTCTTTAATGCCCTTTAAGATTCATTTTCTTTGGTTACATCAAGGGGCACAAAATGACTATGCTACTATACAGACAGAGTTCAAATAACTTTTCAAGTCATACAGTTTTCTAAGACTCCACTAAAAGAAGAGATATGTCAGTTTTATCCCAATTAATAAAACGACCAATTTTACTGCTTTGAAGAGGCAGAACTCTCTAGAGTATAGATCTTGGGGCTGGGCGGCGGGGGGAGGTGGTGCAGAGAAAAATCTCCTATGGAGATTTGTTAAAATTTGCATGCCAGAGGCCTAACCCTGGAAAAATAGTTTCAAATAGGAGTTTCCTTTTTCTTAATTTTAAGTTCCCGATTCTGAGTATAATAATCATCTTCTAGGATAATTTTCAGTCTCACACTACTTCATGGTCACTATTTTCATCCATAATGGCCTTCAAGGATATGGCAGGAATGGGAGAAGTCCAGGAATGCAGAATAACCAAAGAATATTAAATTTGAGAGCATCTTGATAGCCTTCATTTTTAAATAAAGAACAACAAAATCATTCTGGTTGAGGATTCCATTTAGATATGTACTGACTATTTTTTTAATTCAAGTTTTACGACGGCATAACGCTATTTCTTAAGTATCCTATAAATCAGAATTCTGTTTCAGAATAAAAAAATCTTAAATAATTTTAACTGAAGTCTAGCTGACACAGGTTACATCAGTTTCAGGTGAACAACAAAGTGACTCGACAAGTCTACGTGTCACCCCGTGCTCACCACAGTGTAGCCCCCACCTGTCACCATACAGCGCCATTATAATACCACTGACTCTCTTCCCTGTGCTGCACCAATAAAGCATCTTTTTAACTGAAGCAGATATGGTCCGTTTCTCTTCCGAGTGCAGCTTTTAAAATGGCAGTACTGGTTCATTCTGCTGTCACATTCTTTTTGTTACCATGATTTCAAAAACACACTAGTATATTAATAATGAACGGAGTTTGCATTATAAAAATGACTTGGTAGTGAGTATCTGGAGCTTGGAGAAAAAAAACATGTCCATCTAAGGTTTTAGAGTCGAAACGGAATCTTGCGCAAACTAAAAGACAAAGCTTGTAACTCTGCTCCTTTCTAATTATCAAGAGAAAGCACAGGATGGATTATAAGAGGAGACTGGGAAAGTGAAGAGACACAAAGACAAGCCCCACCAGCATTGTACAATCCCAAGAGAAACACACTTTAAGTTTTAAGAAACAATTGCTGGCTGTCTGGGAGATGCCCAGGCATCAAACAATAAAGAACAGTGGACAGAGGCGAGCGGCGAGCCGCTGCTGGGACTCCTGCTCCCTAATCCCCCAGCTCCTGTGAAAGGCCAGCTGTTGCCACCTCGCGTAGGGAGTCAGCCCGGCAAATCAACGCCAGAGAAAGAAAGCTGCGGATATTGGAAAATTCTAATTTACTAGGCTCTCTAAGGTTTTTAACATTAAGGGCATCAAACTATATCATTCAAATGAGTCTGTGCAATGGCAGCCCAAGTAAAGGAGTTTACCGCTGTTTTCACTTTCATTAGTCAATGAGATGTAAGGAAGTTAGTCAGTTTTTATGGAAGCACACCTTCAATTCATATAAAGTACAAAAAGTAGGAAGCAATCCATGGAAGCTCATTATTACACATCTCCATGCTCCCAGATCAGTTCAAAACCCCCTCAAGTTAGAGGAACAGCCATTATGTTCAAGTAAAGACTCTATGTGTTACAACAGGATCTTAAGACTCTAAGCATGAACACATCACACTGAAAAGCTGTGTCTGAATTTTGGGCAACTTACAAACTACTTAATGAACAATGGTGGAATTTGACAGAATACACTTCCAGACGCGTTTACAAGACACACAAAGAAAATTAACTTCCTTCAATGTGGCCAGTGGCTTGGGTTACACTTTAGTGTTTCCTTACCCACATGTTTTAATTCTATCAAAGTTTTCATGTCATTTGAAAGTTTAAATATTAAATCGCTACTATCTATGTCTTTCTGACCCACTCTGCAAAGGACCCTGCTCACCGTAACCTTCCAAATGTAAAGAACTGTATTTTTCAATGCTTGAGGTTTTTTTTCCTCAAATCAGTTCACAGTAGTTAAAAAGACCTGGACTCAAATCTTTGCTTTCACATTTACGACATATGTGTTTCTAGGCTTCCACGTCCTTATCTATAAAATAAGATAAATGACCGTACCTCTGAGAATGCATAGAAGGCACACAGACTAATACCTGGCACAGGAAAAGTTTTCAATTATTCATATTCATAAACAGTTTCAAGTTCTGATATAGAAATGAAAAGAAATGCAAAGTAAGAAGGGAAAGACTGTAGATCTTAGAGCAAACTAAATGATTAGTAATGCCCCTTTAATTCCTGGGTTTCAAGGATTCTTTGATTATGTGCACAGAGAATGAAAAGTAATTCAGGCTTTAGTGAACAAGAATTTAAAAAGAAACCTAAGCTCTAAATCCCAAGCGATTGATATCAAGGTCCAAAACTCACAATAACCTAGTTAACAGTTGGTACAACATTCATATAACAACCAAGGAAAGAATTCCATGCTGTTTTGGCAGAACGCAGTTCAGCGACATTACAGCAATTGTTATGGGTGCCCGGATATTTCATTTCCAGGGCAGAATGAACAAATCCCAAAATATCTGTGAGATGCTGGCTCTATCACTTGTTTGATATGACGGCAATCATAAACGATTTTTATAAATCATAAAACAGCTCATTATAGAAAGAAAAACTTGGAATTGAGCTATACTATTCTAATCTTCCTCTCTTCAAAGAAGGCATTTTAAAATTGTAGTCTGTTTCAATAAATAGATGGAACATATTATTAATCCAAATAGATTTTATCTAAGTTGACACTGTATTTAAATATCTATAAAAAAATCCTTTGAAATAAAATTTGCTATAAAATCAAAAGAATTTCATCAAGGTCAGAGTGGGCATATTTCAACACTAAAGAGTTCTAAGTGTAACTAGATGCTGCAAAGAAGGAATTAAGGTGAAAAGAGGGGTCGTGTCTTTTATTATATTGTCCAGGAAGTAACTCAGCCTTTTGCCATATTCAGAGATCATATTTTTAAAATTCTAATTTTCTCTAAATTATTTTCATATGACCATGATCCATTTATATAAACAAATCCAGTTATAAAAACAAAATTAAACAACCTTTTACTCTTTTTATGTAAAAAATAATCTCAGATTCGGAGAAAAGGTGTAAGAACACTACAAAGAACCTATTTTTCCTGAATAATTTACTGTCATTTTATCCCAAACACACATATCCCATACATACTGTATTAGTGTGTTCTTAGCTACAAATCAAGGTATCTTCCTAAATAATCCCAATTTAACAATTAAGATTTAAAAATTAACAATGATGTATTACTACACCATATAACCTTCAGATCCCATTCAAGTTTTACCAACTGTCCCATTAATGTCCTCTAGAGCAAAAGGATCAGGTTCAGGGTCACACACTGCATTTCGTTTTCATGCTCTTTCGACCTGGAATGGTTCTTTACTATTTCCTGGTTTCTCAAAATCTTGATACATTTGAAGATTACAGACCAATTATTATAGAGACTGTGTCTCAAACTGGGCTTGTCTGATGTACCTTTATGACTGGATTTAAGTTCTACATCTTTGGGGGGAAAAAAAAAAAAGAAAGTTACACATCTTTGGCACAAATATCCAAGGAGTGACACTGGGTTTTTTTCCACTGCATTCTGGAAGGTCGCACACGGTTCTGATTTGGCCGTTACTGGTAAAATTAACTCTGACAGCTTGATTACAGTGGTTATTGCCAGCCTTCTCCATTGTAAAGTTACTCTTTTTCCTTTTTTAATTATTTTGTGTGGAGATACTTTGTGTGGTTATATGAATACTCCATTCTTTATCACTGATTTTATTCATTTATATCATTAATTTTATTTGTTGACCTTTATAATTATCAATTTATGGAATTCTGTTTTATTAAATGGGTTATTTATTTTGATGCCCAGACCGGCCCAGTTCCGGCCGGCTGGAGCCCCCTCAAGCCGGCTCCCCTCCCCTGCTGCCACGCCCCATCACCCCTCCCGGGCCCTCTTACTTCCTCATCTCAGGAGCTCCGGCTTCATTCTAACCTTCTCTTGCTCCAGCTATGGACTCCCCCACATCTCCAAAGAGTCCTGGCTCCTACGTACGACTTCGTTCTACAGACAAGAAGGGGTGGGCTCTGCTTTCATTTCTTTGGTCTTCTTAACTCAGGACAATCAGCTGATGAATTTCCCAAAGAAAAGTGGTGAAATGATTTAAGGCTGAGCACATTTAATAAGACTGGAAAAAAATACGATGCATCAAACTTTTCTCAATTTCCACAATACTTTACCCCTGTACTGTTTTCAAATTGTAGTAAAACCTCCTTTGGCTGCTTCCCTTTCTCTGAATTCCATTAACTATATTCTTCTTGAATATGCTATATTAACTATATTCTCCTTGTATATGCTATACTAAAAACTTTGATCCAAGTAGTACAGTAGTTACTGTTAAAACTTTGAAAGTTTTCTGGCTGAAAGGATCCATGACCATATTCCCAAGTGTTACATTAAAGATAAACAGTATGGAAAAGGTACTCACAAGATTCTTTTCCAACTAATAGACAAAGTCATGGCTCATCTCCTTTACTGTGAATGATGAAGCCAAGTCACTGGTGACACACTTGCTTCCAGGGACATTATTTGGTACATTAACACGACCATAATTTTATATGAACAAAAGCAGTAAATCATTTCAAGGGAGTCATAGGAGCACTTTCTTGGGAAAACCAGCAGGATAGTCTAAGACTTGGCTTGACAGTGCACAAGTCTGCATTAGCAATACACTTTCCTCAAAGAAGCACACTGGGAATGGGAAGTAATGCGGTCATCTAAGGCTCTACTACAAAATGTGGGAAAAGACCCACCGTTTCTAATCATTTACAATTATCAACACTGGTAGAATACAGTGGGGTGTTTCACTGTCTGACAACCATGTCCTGAGGGATAAAAAGAAATACATTTGTACACCATGCGACACTGACACCCCTCTTCCTGTAACAGCACTAACGTGGCTCAACACTGTGAAGCAGGGATGTACTTGCAAGTGGTTTTTGAACTAATTCTCCTAAAACGTCTCCTAGCAATATGGTAACTATGGGAGTCATTTTTACAAAGAGGCTAGGGCTCTGAGATAGCCTGCCTGAGGTAATACTGCTAGTGAAGGGCAGTTCACATTCAAACACTGAGCTTCTCCAAGTGAGCACAAACCTAATTATTCTGACAAAGTAGCATGAAAGAAACTGAAAGAACAGGAACAGAAAGTGGAAATGAGAGCTCAAATGAGATACGTGTCAAATAAAGATTATTTAAAGGCAGAAAGGAGAGGAAAGAGAGCAAACGGGGCGCTGAGGCAGCAGAGAACGGGGGACGACAGGTGGAGAAGGGCGTACGGCTGAGTCACAGGGCATGCGACACGAAAACCGCTGGTCTCCCCCAGGTGCTCTGGGGGCGGTATGGCAGGGACGTAAATTCAGCTTAGAGACCGTTCTCAAATTTGAAGAATCTCTCCCTATTTAGTATGTCATTTCTTTTAGATATCAGAAAACTGCCAAGACCGTAAACCTAAGTACGCGTTGAAAGAAACTCCTAAGGCCATAAAAGTTAACTACATGTAAACTTAAGTACACGTTGTTTCATGAAATTAAATGAGGGGAACCTGTAATAAGGTTAAGCTCAAAGAGAAGCACGAACCTCGGCATTTTTCTGTTTATTTAACGTTACTCTTTCGCTGATTTCCTTGGGTTCTCAAGGCTCAATATGTAATCCAGATACCTGAAAACTAGGAATGCACTAGCATTCAGGAAAGAACCAATATTCCCCACAAACCCAGAGACAAAGCGATCAGTAAGGCCAAGCCAGGCTGGAGGTGTGGGAGCGGTGGCCAGAGCGGAAAGCCCTTTGGAGGTGTCAGAGCTGTACCCAGGTGAAGGGGGTGATTCCATGGAGGTGCTGGGGCCGTGGGCTGTGGGCGGGTAGTGAGGAGAGGATCTGTGAGGAGGGCAGTCCAGTGTGGTGCAGGGGACTAGAGCACACGTAGGGTGAAGAGGGTGTCCTCTAAAAAAGCATGGCCTGGCTTGTCTGGTGAGGAGGGTGTCTTTGGGCAGGGAAGACGAGAGAAGGATAAAGGGGGACATGCCTGGCATATGATGTCAGTGCATGAGCTCAGTAAAAAGGACTCCGAAGAAGGGCAACGTGGCATGGATGAGGTAAAAAGGGTGTCAACACAGGGTGAGGCACTGTGGTGGTGGCCTGGTGTTGGGTGATCAGAGCCTGAGCTGGGTGAAGAGGATGCCTGTGCAATGAAGGGGATGGTGACAAGTTTCATTACATACAGGAACTGATCAGAGAAAGTCAATATATTAAGGAAACTTGGAGCCAGATTTCTCATTGTCAGAAAAAGGAGAAAACCAGAATGAACCCTGTATCACTGAATTAAAATGGGAAGTATCAGTGTCAACTTATGGCTTTCAATATGGACGTACACATGTGATTACCAACACAGGCGTAAATGTGCACACGCATGAATGCGTGCAGCAACTGTACCCCAGCTCTTCCCGCTGGGAGGGTCTGGGAACAGTGACAGTCCAGTGACAGTGAGCATTCCTAGGACCCCGCTCTTGATTTCTAAATACCATTCTCCAAAACAAAAAAGCTGGATCAGACGAAATACAGGATGAGCACGGAACATGTTACAGGGCAGGGCACTATTAGGACAACACGGGACACTTGGACAGGGTCTGAAAATTAGATGCAGTGATGTATCAGTGTCAACACCCCGATTTTGACGGTCACATTATGGCTGCTACGAGAAAACCCTTGTTTCTAAGAAACCCACGTTAAAGTACTTGCCAGTGATGGGGCTATGAGTTAGCTCCCTTCCTCCAAACAGTTCATGGAAAAACGTCCTCTGCATGCACTTTTCTCCAGTGTGAGGTTAACGGGATGAATGGACGTGGAAATGGGGAAGGAGAAGAGGCAGGGGGAGCCACTTACTGAGGTCTTCGGCCAGCTGAACGCGTTTGCCAGTGAGCAGCTTTACCTTCTTCTCGCCGTCTTCAGCGAAATCTTCCAGGACCTCTTTCACGTTTTTCTCTAATCGCCTGACTGTTCAGAATAAACAAAAACTTGAGGAGCTCTCTTTTTGATGAATGCACAAGGATGATAAAATTAGCAATATTTGGAGGGCAAGTTCTTATTTTTCTCATCATGTTCGATCTATTGAGTTCAAACTTCTCACAGTTCTAAAGAGAATCTTTACCTGTCATATAGTATTTTCATCAACACAAAACTCACACAATTCTCAGAGATGGTCATGCTCGCAAGCCCTGACACTTTACTGCAAGTGTAGACTTCCACCAACAATCTAAGGGAAGCTTAGGAGTCCTTTTCTAACAGAACTTTTGGGTGACGAAGGGAGACTCCTGGTATGTTTTATCTCCCATCTTTCCCAGTTATGACTTATTTTCACTAATATTTTAAGGGAAGGTTTAATTTTCAACTTTTCTACTAAATCTGTTTCTAAAGAAGTATTTGGGCATTATTCTATTAAATGAATGTTGCCACTATTTTTTTGATGTCAAAATTAGAAAGTGGTCCCCCCGTGGCTTACCTTCAGTGTTTGTAAGTTGCTGCCTTAAGGTATTTGCAGTGATAGCAAGCATCCGCTGTATTCGCCAAAACAGGACGACATCATTGCATTCCAACTGAAATATTAGGCAGTTAAGATTACCAGATGCAAACTTAAAAATGAAAACCATGATCATAAACACATATGATCGGCTACTAAAGTTAATACCTATGCCCTAAGCTTTAATAAAAAACCTCAGATTTATCTAATACATGTACTCCTACTGCAGATATAAGCCACCGAGCCATTTTTGCTCAGGGCTCACGAACTTGTGCGTAATTTGCGTTCAATCTGCCTCACTCCTATATAGCTTTGTGATTCTGATGACAAAGCAAATGAATGTGGGAAGTAGAGAATTTCATGACATTATATACAAGTGAAGATTCACAGCATATATCCTTAATTTTGTATTTAGTTTCAGCTAACAACCATGATAGCTTAAATATGTCCTAGGTTAACCTCTTTTCTTTGAGTGTGTATGCAAGCCAGCTCTGAAATACAGCTTGTTGTATAAAAATAAATTATGACTGCTTTAAAAGAAGCTTATTGTATAGAGAGGTCTTCTCAGCAATTGAATTATGCAAAACACTTGCCATTTTTTACACAGGTATAGTTAAATACAAATTTTCTTTAAGCTATAGAAAACCCAAAAGCATTTTTTAGGGGCCTATGATCACTAATTAATAGAGCTGTTTCAGAGCATTTCTACTTATAAGAAAATGCTCGAAATACATCAGTCTGCTGCCATCTAGCGGTCACTTTGTGAAACGTGGCACTACACTGTACAACTTCATACATTTCTTTTAAAGAATTATTTAAAGATTTTAGTGATATATAGAAAAAATTACAATAGAGGAAAAAGCACTTTTTTGCAGTATGATGTCCACTATGCAAATGGACTGTGTTATACACATGCACACTATATAGAAAGATTAACAGAATATATATAAATGTTAAATAAAATTACTTCTAGGTCAGGGGATTATAAATGACTTATTCCTTAATAAGGAATATTAGTGACTATTTCCTTTTGCAATTTTTTACACTTGTTTATTGCATTTCCACAACAAGAATGTGTTATTTTCTAACATAAGAAACTTAATTCTTAAAAAAAAAAATTAAGTGGTTTAGTGCCTATCCTCTGCACACAAAATCTTATTGTGTGTAAAATATAAAGTGGTGGAAACCTCAAAAGATGTGAGTCACATTATTCCTCATAAATCACATACACTTTTTCCCAGCAGATCAAAGGACTGGGATGTTAAAGCGATAGTTTACTTTCAAGCGTCCAAACCACCATCACTAAACAAGCATTTCCTCTGGTCTGTGGACACTTTACCTCAGAATCTACAAAATGTCTTTGGTAGTAGTAAAAACCTCTTCGACAAAGGTTACAGTGATTTAGAGCCGTTTTTAAGAAATGTCTTCTATACACCTGGTGCCACGTATCTTTAATCTAAAATGAAAAAAGCAAAGAAAACCAAAGAGTTACTCTACGCTCTTCAGGTTGACCGGACACATCCTGAAACGTCATCCATAAAATTTATTCATAAAAAAGTTAATTAAAACAAATGGTAATGTTATTCTACCAACCATTTTTTTGCCCATTAAGAAAAACATTTTAAGACAAAAGATTAGATTTACCACTACTCTGACCCCTTATCAGTTTGTATACTTCCAAATATGTAGTGTTTTTAACAAGTGTTGTTATTACATTCAAATAATCATTCTGTAGAGCAGATAGGGTTGAGATTATTATCTCCGCTAACTAGAGGTAAGGAGCCCCAAAGAAAAAGAGGTTGTGAGCCTCATCTAAAGGCAGAGTCAGGACTAGGAAGCTGGTCTCAGACCATCAACCCAACAGTATTTCCTTTCTGAAAACTACATTTTGCTGTTACCATAGCAAAATGACCCCTGCATTGCCATTATCAGGTAGTTTGTCAGAGTGTTCAAGGTTCCTCCACATCATTGTCTTTCCTAGGCAGAACCGTAATAATGGCAAGTAGGTACAAGTGTCATCGCCCCTGTACAACATATGAGCAAAGTGGCAGCTCCGAGGTGACGTCAGTGCTACTAGTGAATGGGATGGAGCTGTGCTAGAATTCACATCTCCGGCAGCAGTCCATCTGCTCTTCTTGTCATCATATTTTGTTACCTATATTACAGCTTCATCAAGTGCACTGAACAAAATGTCTCTTGGAAAAAAACCTGCGATCTTCTTGCTTAGAGAACGTGACAAAGGTATATAGCCCATCCATATCCTGATATGAAGGCAAAGTCCCAGTGCAGATGAATTAAATTTGTATCCAACTAATAACGCCACGTAATCACTAGTTGTAATTTCATTTTCAATTTATATATAATGCTACATGTAACAGCTTTAACTGCTTTGAGTTTTACCAGTTTTCTTGTTCTGACCTTCTGTAGAATTAAAATTAAATATACTCATTTCTCAAGTGCAAAAATATAAATGGTAGATAATCTTTCAAAGAATTTATGTGTGGCTCTAAAATTTCTTATATGATTGTTTTACTCCTTAGAATTATTTTTCTAATTGGGTTCACTTAAGTTAACTTAGGCTAATATTAAAATGAGGTTTTGAGCCCTTATATTCTAATTGGGAACACAGGCCCAGAAACACAGTTATTTTTTAAAATCTTTTCCAACTAAGCATCATGAAGGTAAGCAAAGCATAGTCTAAATGGTAATTATTTTTATTCTCATATTTATTATGATATGAGGAAAATGAGATAGAACCCCAAGTCACTATTCAATTTAACAAAAACTTAACATTCATATTTTTTCTAAATCCACTCATATCTGAGTAAGGTACCTTTTTTTTTTTTAAGAGAGAGAGAGTGAGTGAGCAGCAGAGGGGCAGAGGGAGAGAGAATCTCAAGCAGAGAATCTCAGCACCGAGTGTGGAGCCCGACATGGGGCTCGATTCCACCACCCTGGGATCATGACCTGAGCTGAAGAGTTGGTTCAGCCAACTGAGCTACCCAGGCGCCCGATTAAGGGACATTTGACTGAGGAAACATATACACAAATGAGACACACTGAAGCACAACTCCTATTTTGCCATGTGAAACAGTGTAGCGTGGTGCAGAGATAGGACGGGGCCTCACCTCCTTTTGTGAGAGCGAACTGCTGAACAAGGTCCTTCGCTTTTCCAAGTCTCAATCTCCTCATTACAAATTAGAGTATTACATGTAAGAAAACACCACCAAGAATAGATTTCTACTTTGTACACAATCAAAGTGATGGTCTTTACTGTCAGCAAAAGTACACACGACCCAAGTCAAGCCAAGCACTTACATATCTGAGTAATACAGGAGAAGTAGCAACATTTTCCGCAAGAACAGAGACTAAGAAGTAAGTAAGTTCACGCTTTTCCACAAGATTTATTACCAAGCTTGGATCCACTTCCACCCCTCGGGATTCCAGGTTCTTCCGCACGGTGGTTATCTCATCGCTTGCGAGGTAGGCCGGGTGCTCCTCGTTACACTTCAACATCTTCTCCAACTCGTTCTTGGTTTCGTTGTGGACGAACTAGAAATCGTTTAAAAGAGGACTCTGTTTTAGATGGCTCCTGATCTGGCACGCTTATAAAACCAGAGCCCGGACTTTAATAAATACACTGCTACTGCCCGATGGGCGACACGAGCCCCACACAGCACACCGGAAAGAACAGGCCCCAGCTTATGAACACTGGACGGCAGCTCCGGGAAGCAGATCAAGCTGGACTTAATATGAGGCAAAAGAAACAGAAAAGGAACTGGCCCTATTTGTTATATACGTTACTTTTGCTGAAATGCTTTATTGTCGAAGTTACAGCACCAGGAAGCTTGCTATGTACTTTCGTCACCTCAGACTAGGCTATCTGTGCAGGAAAGAGTTTCTGAATATACGGAAGAGATGATGTTTTTCTTAAAAATTTTTTTAATGTTTATTTATTTTTGAGAGAGAGACACACAGAGTGTGACTGGAGGAGGGCAGAGAGAGGGAGACACAGAATTGAAGCAGGCTCCCGGCTCTGAGCTGTCAGAACAGAACCTGATGCGGGGCTACAACCCACGAACTGTGAGATCATGACCTGAGCTAAAGTTGGACACTCAACTGACTGGGCCACCCAGCTGCCCCAAGATAATGTTCTATAAATGTCTCACATCTAAGAACTAGATGGGTGTAAGGAATTGTACTTGCTGACATGCTTCTTTTCTGATATTTAATTCATAGTTGGGATTAAAAAAAAAAAAGACTTCTACTTAAAAACTGTGCTTTAAACTACTTCTGCAAGGTACCTATCATTCCTTTTTTTTTTTTTTAATTTTTAAATAGGGCTCAAACTCAGAACCCCAAGATCAAGGGTAGCATGTTCTACAATTTAAGCTAGCCAGAAGCCCAAAGGTGTCTATCATTTTTATTATTATTATTTTTTTAATGTTTATTTTATTTATTTTGAGAGAGGAAGATAGAGCACGAGTAGGGGAGGGGCAGAGAGAGGGACACCAAGAATCCCAAACAGGCTCCATGCTGCCAAAGCAGAGCTCGACGTGGGGCTTGAACCCACAAACTGCGAGATCATGACCTGAGCCAAAACCAAGAGTCAGTTGCTTAACTGACACAGCCACCCAGGTGCCCTGATGCCTCTCATTTTTAAATGTACTTCCAGTCTCTTTTCTGTAACTGTTTATAATCTAATGACAAAGGAGGAAAACATACCCTGGTGATAAGTGTGAAGATAAAACTTTATACAGGGTTCAAAAATGTTCATGTTTCCTTTTTTCACTCTTCTCAAAACCATATACTAAAAGAAGCTAGCTTTAAATTCACGGATTACTCTAAACAAGCTACCACCACAGCACTTCGCCCCAAACTACAGCAAGCCTCAGCCTCTGTGTACTTCTAGAATAAAATGTAAGTAACTGGCTTATAAATGAAACTACTAAGTAACATTCTCTGAAAACATGACACTTTGGAGAGAATTCACAGTTTCCTTAAACATCTGCTCTCAGTCTGAGGTAAGAAGGAAATAGCTAATTTAGATGATAACTTGCCACCCCGTCTTGTCCTGTTTTCACTTCTGTCTGTCCACCTGTCCCCACCACTCTGTCTGTTCAGGAGAGCAGTACTCTCCCATCTACCCTGACCAAGAACTCCACAGTTCAGCTCAGACAAGGTGAGAATGTTCCAAAGGAGTGGAGTTTTCCCTAGAAAACTAAGGAAAAAGTAACGACATAAAAGCGCAAACTAGTTTTCAGCGCACAGACTTCTCGTCTTTGATACAGGGCAGTCTTATATTTCGTATCCTGCTTAGTTGGTCACTCAGAGAGACAGAAGGAACTATCACGCAGCCACCTAAGCCTGCAGTGGGAGATGTGGGGGCAGCCTGTTTCTCATGGGAACCTTCAGGAATGAGGTCTACGACAGTGGTTTTCAACTGGGAGCCGGGGGGTAGAGAGGTTAGAGAATTAGAACTTGATCCAGTGAGTCTGACGGGAGGCTTTCTTTTGAAACAGAAAATGAAACCTACACAGGGGAACACCTCCCAAGGCGGCCCCGATGGCCCTCTCCCTACAGGGCAAATTATGTATCCTGCTCTGCCGTCTGGGTATTATGGATGCTGCCCTGAAGTCCTGGAAGGAAAAGGGTCTTCTCTGAAGGGTCTCCATATTCCTCTCCTAGGGCACAGATCCTCCCATTAATCTAAAACTTAATTCTCCACTTCCTTCCCTTCCCTACAGGTTCAAATTCCTGAGAAAATAATTTACAACTAGGAATTATTTCTCTCTGACAGCGTGTGGCCACTTGCTGCTGAGGCAAGGTGCCATCACTGATTATGCCGGAGACCTAAGGTCCAGTTTCCCTAAACCTTGATGGGTGGGCACCATTTTCCTTCCAGGTTTATCTGCCTCACACCAGTTCTTCTCAATCACTGCTTTTTCCCGTCTTAAAGTCAGAAACCTCTGACGGCTCTCCTAGAAATCCTTTTCTGTCAGACCTCCTCCTCTCAGCCCATGTGTCGAGAGAGAACTGATTATCCCTGAAGACAGGCATGATCCAACCACTAACTCTGTCCACCTCCTCAGCTTCTCTCCACAAAAATCCTATCAGAAAAAAGAGAAGAGGAAGACTGTCCCTTCTCTTTTTGAAGATGAATTGGGACTCACATCTGATAGCTTATGAAAAAAAAAAAAAGTTGATTATTAACTTAATTCTGCATTTAAGCTGAAGACAAAAAAATAAATAAGGAAAACAGGGAAACAGGAATAATATGTCATTTGATAATTTCCATTCTCTTTATCTTCTCTCTTGATATTTCCAAATCTTGTTATCCTTTCTCTGGAAGGGCCTGGATGCCACTTCTTTTTCTTATTTATTACTATTTTTACTTAGGTATTTTGATTCTATACCCTGTTTCCACCCTTTTATTTAAGGAATAAACATAAGAATGAGATGTGGCATGTGACTAAATGCTAGATAGGAAGAGAAGCCATAACAGTAAGGAATAAAAGAAGAGAAAAGATGGGGACTTGAATGATTCGTACATCCTCCCTCTACTCATTTGTCAACTTACTTATCCTTGCCTTTATCATTTGGCTCTTCTGAAGCGCTCATTAAATATTTATTAAATGAATAAATCCTATAATTCTACTTTCTACTTCCTGTCTGAATTTTTGTACCTATTTTGGGAATACAAGAGCAAAAAATGCAAAAGAATAAAATAATCTGAATAGACAACAGAAAAATCTAGAGGTAACAGATGAGGTGAACAAAGTCACTATTTTTTTATTATAATCACATTTACTCTACATCCTCTGAAATTCATGTCATTTTTAATTTTTGTTTGTAATTTTAACCTTCATGAACAAAGTAATCAACCACAAAAGGGCCATGGTTCATTTCCCCTTTTAATAACACAGCTACTGAATTTGAAAACAACAATCTTTGTGCAGTTTACGATTTATTCTAAAATTTCATTATGTTGTAGAAAGGCCGATATAAAACACTTGAAATTACTAAGATTAGTCTAGCATGCAAAAGTTATACTTTAATGCTTGAATTAAAACAACCAAAATGATATCATAGGATTACCTGTTCTTGGGTCCGGTTCTTCCAGTATAACCATCTCTTTTTCCAATCTGGACCTATCATGTTTTCGATTGCATTTTCAGCTGAAAAATAAAAAAAAAATTCTTTTTAAATTCATCAAAAATTTTATCGTTTGCCAAGTACATTGATTGTAACTAATAAGTAGTCTTATTTTCTTAACTATTTCAGAGTGCTGTATCAATATAAATTCAGTTGAAATAAAAAAATTACGATTGATATGATACATATATAAGAAAGAATTTAATTATATATGTTTACAACCTATGCAAGGCATAATTGGTTTTGCAAGGTACAAAGTTTCCGTAAGTACAGAGGCAAACACTAAAATGCTCTTCTGGTTGTTTTAGAATATGAGTATGTGTGAACATTATTTTCACTGGTTACTAAGCAGTGGACTGAAAAATCCCACAAAAAATATTTAGCTACATTATTAATGACAAAGCTCTGAAATGTTAGTTTTGTTTATTTGTTTAAAAAAAAACCTTTCTTTACAAATGTCCATCAAGTTGGATGACTCCTTCACCACAGCAAATAGTCACAACTCAATGACCTGTGTCCCTACTTACTGTCCTTGAGGCGAGCCTGAAGAGCTTCTTCCATAAAATAAATAGCGGCATCCCACTGCTGTTTATCAGATATGGACCGGTCTTCTAAAGCATTGTGTTGAATAACCCTCTGAAATAGCAAGGAAAGGAAAAGAGCTAATTTTGGTCTATGCCTTCTAATGTTAGTAATTTTATTCAAACTGACAGCTTACCAAACACCCAAAAGAACAGATGTACCTAAAACTATATAACAGTATACCCCTCCCATGCAAATGCAGCTCTTATTACCTGCCTATTGGCCAGCTCTCTTCCCCCAAGAATACAGTGAAGATTTTTTTCCTATCCCAAACTGAATGAGCTATGTCTAAGATTGAGAGAGGTATGTTACTCATGTAACTGCATAAAACCTGCACTCAGGACCCTAGTGACTCAGGAGTTAATGATTCAGATCATCACTACCTCTCCTTTTTGCCACATGATCTCTGTGTCAGCACTTTCAATAAAAGAGAAAAACAATCACTGTCTCACTGTTAACACCAATGGAAAGTGTAAATGAGGAAAGCTTAAAAGGTCTAGATAATCATAAGCAAATGTGAGTTATGTATTATAAGAAAATTGATTTCTAAATTTTATAATTATTGAACGAATGAATGAAAAAGGACACTATTTTCTCAGGAAGCTAGTCTTAGAAGGCATTTAACAAGAATGAACATAGCTTTCAAACATGAAAACACTTGTTTTAAAATCATTATGCCTTATCCTACAAAACTGTTCAGTCTTTCATCAGTCCTCCTCAGAACTGTCTGAGCAGAGCAAGTGCTTAACAAGGTGTGATGATGCAGATGAGAACGTCCTACATAACAAACGGTCTGCTGCACGTGGTTGGACTTGGTGAAGGTCAGAAGTCAGGCTTTGTAATTAGAGCAGGGCTAGTGTCTGAGTTTCGCCAAGGACACTAATAGGGCTGCTTCAGAACTAAGTAAAATTGTGCTCACAAAATACATTGTAGAGTCTCTGGCACCTTGTAAGCATTCAGCACGTGGCAGTTTGACTTTTTTTCTGAAATGATAGCCAAGAAAGAAATAGCAGGGAAATGTTGAAGGGCTAATTACAGATGATGAAACTACTTCTTCCCCTCATTATTTTAAACTCAGAACCTAACTGAAATAGTCATATAAAAACAGCTTCCTATAAAAAGAGCATCAATTATACAAAACCATGAGGCCAACACCTGAACATACAAATGACGCACCAAGCTGTCCTCTGCAAAATCATTCCACTTGTGGCGCTTGATACTTTCTTCCTTAACAGCCTCTTTAAGTTTATCAAATATGTCATCATGCTCTTTCCCTTTTGGTTCTGTCATGAAGCGGGAAAATTCTTCTTGCAGGGTCTCCCAAGCAACCTAGATTTAAAAGAAAAAGCTGTATTCACACGACACACTTTTATTTAATAAGTAATATGACAAACATATGAATTTAAGCCAAACAGATGAAATAGGTCAGCTTATCACAGAGAACATATGAAACCACATTTTTTTTTTTTTTAAAAGGCAGCATATATAAACTCTGGCCTAGACATCTCACACTGGTAGCTGGTGGGGTAGATTTGGCATCCTGACATGTTTTGCTAGACAGACATGGTGTTTTAAATTTTAACAAACCAGTAGCCAACGTGAAAAACAGAGAGGCTTCATATAAAAATCTGTGTTTCTAGCCTTTCCTGAACTATCCCGCAACACTGAACCCACATTTCTACATAACACTAGCTGGAGCTGAACAGGAGCTGTTCCCTGGAGGTTAGGTGTGTACTCCAATCAGCCTCCAGACGTAGTTCACTCATTTACTTCATTCAGGTGAGTTTGCCTGCTTCGTCCATTGGTAGAAAGTTTAAAATTTCATAATGATTTGCCTATATGCAAATATGTGAAGCAAAGCATCAATACCTTCAAACAGAGCCCAGCAGTATCCGAGCTCCATTACAGCTAACTCCTAATTACCGGGAAGGAAGAGCACAGTGTCAAAGTAATTAAGAACTAAATCTACCTATGACTAAGCAGGCTAGTTAATGCTGAATTTTTTTTACTTAGCCCTGTTCCTTTTGAACATGAAGAAATTATGGCATAAAAAAGACGGCCGTCCAAGAATAGGCAGTGAGGTGCCAGAATCTATACTTCCTGACCTTCGGCAGAGCCTCATCTTTCTGCCACACCCAGGTATGGAGGGAGAAGGCGGCAGGAGACAGAGTGACCACTTCCTCTGCTGAGCCTTAGGATGTGAAAGTATCCTAGCCTGGGCCCGCGGCCAGAGAGATGTGAGGGCCAGCTGTGAGGAGAGCTGGGGAGGGACAGCGGCAGCTCTCCAGTCATTTTAGGGGTAAGTGTGTGGCGAACTGACAGGGGCCAGCAATATGTAGCTTTGGGAGGATAGCTGTCAGTTCTCAGAAAGAGAGGCTTGAAGAAACTGAGAGAAGAGGTGAAGAAGCCAGGAGTGGAGCAGGACAGGAAAGGGGGAATGACACCCAAATAATTAGAAGTTGACAAGGTAAGTATGAAAAATGAAATTCTCTTTAACAGGGATTCTAATGTTGTGAGCAACCTCACAGAGAGGCCCAGGACACTCTGTCTCACTGGGCCACAGCTATCATCCTTGAGGCTCACACGCATGGCAGATGACCTCAGATGGCACTCACCATCACAGTAACAGCAGCTGGCATTTACCGCACAGTTACCGTGGGCCAGCTACGTCTAAGTATTTTCTATACTACGTACGTTTACTCCTTATAACAATCTGCGAGGTGGGCAGACTTATCATCCCTGTCGTACAGGTGTGGATGCCCAGAATTGTGAAGCACCTAGCCCAGGGATCACACAGCTGCTAAGGGGCAGAGCCGATGTGCGACAGAGAAGCATTCTTTAAGGGACTTTCTTATGATTCCTCATCTTCTGGCAGCATGCTAACTAAGGAAATGATTATGTAAGTAAAATTGAGCCCTGCAGAAAAATCAGTAAATGAAACCGTTCACCCATTAAACATCTTCCTTATAGGATCCTGATCCGCAGAAAAAACATTTAAAATGTTTCACATTTAAGCAAATTTTGCTGGTTTTGTTAAATGCTATGTTTGGAACAGAACCGGTACTCTTGGACCCACACTATACCAATTAGTACAACATTTTTACAGTGGTAGTAACTGGCAGTAGCATTAAGGTTAATCCCAACACAGAGATGAGGAATAGAGAATAAATGGAGCATAAAGACCAAAAGGAGAGAAAGGGCTGTGATAGGAATAAAACCTAAAATTCATGGCTCCTACTCCCTTCACGTAATGCTTCTTACCCATTTAATTAAATTATATCCTAACCTCTACTGCTTTATTAGGAAGCTGTTTATCAGTCCACTGTTTAAGCTTGATATCCACTGTCGTATTAAAAGTCCCTGAATTCATGGTCTGTGCAGCTGGAAGATAGATGTTTTCAATCACATGAGTTGAAACTCTTTCCCACAAAGACTGCTGAAGGATTTCCTCCCTGAAATTAGACAAAAAAGGTTTCAAGAACATCAAATTTAAACATTATATTGTTTTTGTTTTGTTTTTTTAAATTTATTTTTGAGAGACAGAGAGAGACAGTGCGAGCAGGGGAGAGTCAGAGAGAGAGGGAGACACAGAATCTGAAGCAGGCTCCAGTCTCTGAGCTGTCAGCTCAGAGCCTGACACGGGGCTCGAACCCACAAACTGTGGGATCATGACCTGAGCCGAAGACGAAAGCTTAACCAACTGAGCCCCCCAGGCGCCCCATTATATTGTTTTTAAAACAGCCGCACTGGAGTATCACTCACTTATTCAAAGCGCTGATGTATGAACTTGCCTCTGCACATCAAGCTGGTCAACTTATCCATCATCTCCAAAAGTCCTAGCCACTGGGTCTGCTTTCCATTGCTAGAGGTTGGCTTATATTTTCTAGAATTGTATATAAATGCAACCATACCAGAGAGTATATACTGTTATTTTTGCGTCTTCTTATTTCACTCAGCATCATTTTTTTTGAGATTTACCCATATTGTTGTATCAATGTTTCACTCCTTTTTAAAACTTCTTTTTTTAAGTTTATTTATTTGAGAGAGAGAACAAGTGCAAGTGGGGGAGGAGAAGAGAGAGGGGGAGAGAAAGAGAATGGGAAGTGGGTTCCGTGCACTGTGACTACAGAGCCCAACGTGGGGCTCGATCTCACAAACTGTGAAATCATGACCTGAGCTGAAATGAAGAGCCTGCCGCTTTACTGATGAGCCACTCAGGCTGCTGGTTTCCCCTTGCTAACTTTCAGGTCTTTTTTCAGTTACAAGTAGAAAATGAAAAAAGAGTGTCCACCACAGAGGACCCAGAAGGACAAAGTCAATTTAGTCATGGTGTTAATGACAGATAATGACAGGTGGAGAATTTTAGGAGCAGGCTGGAAGAAAAACAGCTTGTCAGGGCCTTTTATTCAGACAAAATTTTAAACACAAACTCAAGATTTTCGAAAGATGAATAAGAAAACCAGGATCCAACCTCTGACCACCAGGGCTTTTTGCTGCTCCTGCCTCAGAAGGGACTTGGTCTGTTATCTCCTCTAAGGGGTCTGTGGGGGAGGAGTTGACATTCCAGACACTCTTTCAAGGAGATAATAACAAAATCCCAGACCAGCAAATCCTGACAAGCTTAGGTAACTTTCTCAAAGGAGGCTGTTTTCCAGTCCACCATAGGGAGCTGCTGTCAACCATCCTCACCTGCCCTGTTGTCACCACGCTGCCGTCCTCTGTCCACACTCCCCCTGCTCCTCTCCACCGCAGTCAGGTTTACTCTGCCCCCAATACTCTGTTCCGTAACAAACAAGCTGCTTCACATTCCCACTCTTTCCCTGTTCCATACATCCTCAGACCTCCCCCGGCTCTCCCTTCCAGACAGTGAGTGTCCTCACATCCTGCTGACTGGAAGCTGCTGAGTTGGGGGGCGGCAGCCATGTTCTCACCGCACAATCTCTCTCGGGACCACGGTCCTTAACTCTCAGGTAAGCACTCCTGTGCCGTGAGGCCAGCGCATCTGCTTATACCGTCGGCGACCCTGACTTGTGCCCTAACTTACATTTCCTAGCGTGTGTTAGGCGATGGTAGGCTTCTCTATTCTAACTTCTGCCATAATCTAGGGAACAGTCCACAAATACACAAAACCCAGTCAACACGATAGTTCTGCTCATTCCCCTCTGGGTCTCCAGGCACTTTGCCTACATTCACTCCATGTTAATCAAAACACTTTTCAAAACAGAAACTTCTTCTTTTAAAGCCGAGGACTGACTCTGTATGGTAATTTCAACCAATATAGAAAATGTAGGAAGTCCTCCATAATTCCTTTCAGTGGTATAACCACCATTCACAGCTTTAACAATAAAAACATCTGATGCCTGCATAAATACTTCTGTGTTTATACTACTTTAGTTAAAAGCACGTTGTACAGGTTCCATGTCAATTTCCTACATTTTTCAATGGTATCATCACAGTAATCCACTCTATGAATAAATCAAATATAATATAATTTCAAATAGAAAACAAGTTTTCAATTTTTTTTACACTTATACAAAACAATGGTGACAATTCTTCTGCCTTCATCTTTGTCATTCCCATAAATACGCAGCAATGGAATTACTGGGTAGAAATGTACTCACCGTTTCATGAACTTCTCCATTATCTACACATGCAGACACTAAATCCTGTCAATTCTATCTTCTAGGTAACCCTCAAATATTTCAGAACTGTCTCCTCTTCTCCATGTGCACTGTCACTACTCAAGGTCAAGCTGCTATCATGTCTCATCTAGTACCTTCAGCAGCCAGCGCCTCCCTGCTCACTGCCTCCTTCTTCACAGCAGTCCACTTGCCCTACTACAAAGATCTTTCGAAGCTACAAATCTGCCCTAAAGCTATTCAGTGGCCCTTGGTGCTCATGGGATAAATTCCAAGCTTCTGAACGTGGCCTGTATGGCCCTTGGTAATCTGTATCTTGTTTCTATCTACTGCTTTCTCTCCTGCCTCTTGCCTCCTTCTATGCTAAGGCCGTAGGTAACAGCCCTCACTCACCTGTGCCGCCTTGCTTGCTCTCACCTCCTGGCCTCTGCAATTCTCCTGTCACTGCTTTTACCTAACACCCTTTATTAGATATTAGAGATCTGTTCTGATTCCTCAAATCTGAGTCAGGGGACTCAACGGTGCATTCCCATTTTCCTTCTACTTTTTCAAATTTCAACAAAATAAACTCAATACTTTTAACCAACAGCTGTATGCATACCACTCTCTCATCTTTTTAAGTGTATTTCTATTAAGTCCACCAACTATCCTTCTAAATGACATATGAAAAAAATATATCTATAGTAACAGTCACATAATGTTAACGGTATATCAGTATCTCCTGCTTGACATCGGAAATCAGTCCCTGATGATCAGGTATATTGTCTGAAAATGCTGAGAGCCTCTCTCTCCCCATAGCGCATCTTACGTCAAATACAATGCCCCAGTCCTTTCTTAAAATATGGCTACAGTAGACTAGACTGCCTTTAGTAACAGATTATCATGTTTAAAACATAGAACACTTGTAACACTGCTTCCAGATCACCGAATACAGATCAAATAGTCCCGGCAATGAAATAATTAACATTGTAGGCATGCACCCTAAAATATCACATAAGCCATTATGCAACAATAACGACAACAAAATACTGCTCAAGGCAACATCAATTATGTCACAAAAAAAATATTCTGGGTACAATGCAGTTGCATGCAATGTGGCATGAACAGCTACAGTTAGGACCTGCTATTTTGATCTATGTTTGTGTTAGCTGTAGAGTGGGGGGGTGGGGGGGGCGAGAAGCTGATCTGATAACATACAGAAACAGAATCATCTGCTCCAGCGGCTCATGGAATACACTGCTAGCAGCCAGATGTCCTGCTTCTCTCCCTTGCCTTCTCTACAGGCACTCTGGAAATACAGGCTTCTCGGACCTTCATAATTCCCTTCAGCCACCTGCATACTAAATAAATGGCATTTACACTCATGGCTCACTTTAGCACAGGAATACTTTGATTTCAGACTGCTCTGCCCAAATGACACTAACCATTTCACCTAATGATGCCAGGAATTTACAGAGGCACCCTATTTTTCTCCCATATACATTATTAGCAGCTATTATAGTTTACAAATCACTTTTCATGTACATTGTCCTCATGTGACCTAGAATGGAAAGTAGTATTCATTTTTTGTGCATATTTGTGTGCATGTGCGCCCACACGTGTTTTGAAATCTTGCAATTTCAAAAGCCACTTGGCTTACAGAAAGTCACAGAACTGGTCTAAAATACAAATAATAACAAAGATAAGCTAGATATAAAAATATACATATATACATACACCTGATTAATCAATCAACAAGTATAGATCAGAATCCTTTTTGGGATAAAGAGGGGATATTAAAAATAGGCAAATTTTGTCTCCTTGAAGAGAGAGAAGGGTTCACAACGGAGGAAGGGCACCGAGATGGAAAAACTAGCAGTCCTAAATTCAATTTTAAGGACTGGACACTATCTAGGCTTAATTTTGATAATCTTCAACTGAACAAACAAAAGAGGTACAGAAAATATTTGTAATGAATGGCAATAAGGAGAGTTCTGCTCCAAGGATAAGTTCTTAGAAACACTATAGATTTCATTAGAAAGATAATTTATGCACAAGGAGTTTTTTCATTAAAAATATGACTGCAAAAAAATCCAGGCCATTTGTAGATAGCTTGCTAGAGGCACACAGAACCTATTTTGGTCGCAGTGTTCCACTCCAGCAAATCTAAGAGTGCCAAAATTCATATACTCATAAATAGAAGGTGATAGTTTGCCCTGAGAGAGATGTGCAGCAATATTTTCCAAAAGTATAGATTTGCCTGCTATTGTTTAAAAATCTCAAGTAGAATTCAACTTGAAATATGATTTGTACAAAACATATGAGGTACATATTACAAAAAGCACTGACTGTTCTTGCTCAGAAATGAGAACTTAAAAATACAAACTCTTTTCCCTTTATAAATCAATTTTCTCATTAGTTCTGTTCCCTGTGATTAATCTAACAAGAGTAATCAATTTTGACAGACTAATATTTAAGCACAATTTGATAAACTTTTGCCTAAATGACTTGAAAGAAATCAAAATTATGTGTTTATTAAGTATAAGGTAAAGAAAAACCCAAGATGAATCAAGACTTAAAAAGACCATGGAGAAAGCAATTTTTCAGAATATCTCTTCTGAAAGATACTTTATAAATACTTAATTGGTTAGACAACAAAAGTGGTTAGAGTTTGCAAAAAGACATACTTTTACACTATTAACTTATTTACTAAGTGTTTGGGGGATGAGCCAAGGCTATAATAAATCAGTACTTTAACAGTCTAAATTTTAGTATTTTATTTAATCTATAGAGCAAAATCTTTGAGAAAAGATTGAATACTCACCAATGTTTTGGTGTAACCTGGCTCAGACTGATAACTTCATCGAGGATTTCGTTTTTAGCTTTTTCAAATAGTTCGTTCTAGGTAATATAGATACAAGTAAGTAAGATTTTCATAAGAGAGTCAATCTGGCCTGCCATGAACTTCAGAGAGCTCTACAAGGAAGGCCCCTCTCTGACAGGGGAGTAGGCTGAGCTGAGGTGTGAAGCAGGCGTGATCAGCAAATAATGCTCTTCCCCCTTCTAGTCTAGTTTTTAGGAATGACAATAGCCAGATAAGGACAAAGACATGACACCAACATCTACCGTATTCACTCAATGCAGTTTTTCAGGTAACATTTATTCTGCCAGGTAAGGTTTTCACATAACAAATGTTATGTCAAAGTGTCAGTACATATTAATTCAGTCTATTAATATTAGTAAACTGATGCTGTTTTACAAAAGATGGCATTTTAGAATCAAGGCCAAGCAATATTTACGTCCCATTAAATCAGGGTATAGTTCTCCACGGTAGATTCTCAAAAGGTAAAAAAGTTGATGTACGAATTTAAAGTTTACATTACATACATAATGTTAATTCTAAAAGACCTTTAAAGAATGTTCTTCATTTTATCAGAAAACATTTTTAAATACTTGCTTTAGTACCTTATGATCTGTAATTATTTTTTAGTGTTATATAATAAATGATTTAAATATTGTAGAAGAGACAACTGCTCCTAGGAATGTATACTTGTAGCTCTAAATTAGTAATCCTATGGTCAAAAGCAAAGCAGTCTGGCTCACCAGAGTCTCCTCATCAACATAAGTTTTGTTAGAGCACAGTATTAAATACGACATATACAAAATACATGAAGTACGCAAACATTACCCGGTCAAGTTCTCGTAAGCGAGGATAGTTATTCTTCCACTCAGTCTCAAGGTTAAAACGTGTTGCTGAGGAAGAAGAAAAGATGTTCCTGTTTAAGGATTCTCTTTCCAGCTGCAGTGGTTAAAGGAATCTCTGGTCTCTGTACTAACGCATCTCGTGCATCTGTCCTAACAGAATTTCTGAGGGTGCACCTACGGCTCCTGAGTGCTCTGGGCTCTCAACATCTCAGAGTCTCACTACTGCAAGTTTCCTAAACTAATCTCCTTGACGTTAGTTTCTCCATTTTCAATCCACAAAACACACGGCAGGAGCAGCTTAGTACAGCTGCTAAAGGCATGGACTCCGGAATCACATCACCAAGATTCAAATCCTGCATCTATTATCGACTGTGTATGATGCTGGGTGCATCGCTTAGGTAGGTTACTCTGTGCCCCAGTTTCCGCTTCTGTAAAATGAGAATAATAACAAGACTCATAAGGTTGCTGAGGGATTAAGCAGGTGGAATTTCCAAATGGGAGAAGGGAAGGAAAGTCTACTCTCATCAAATGAACTATGGCAGCAGAGCCACGGAGCAAGAAAGCACGGCATTCAGTAACTAGTACAAAGGAGCGGAAGTGCAGGCCACTCTGCCCCCCAATACCATTCCCCTCTCCCCCTAAAAGGGGATCGAAGTCCACTGTGGTTTACTAAGCTCTTGCTCTAAACACTACTGCAAACTTTCCACTCTGTTGAAAATCTGCAAAGTACTCCCTGTGATGTTTCCTCTGAAGGTGAAAGTGTTCTCATACAACAACTAAAGATTTCTATTTGTCCCATTTTCCACACCTAATAGAAAATAAAGTAAAAAGCCACTGTTAAAGGAAAAAAAAATCTGGCAGATACCTAAGCCTGCCATCTAATAAAATGTCTAAAGTTGTTAGCTTATTTTAAAAAGCCAACTTACCTTTGAAACTATCAGCCTGTTGTTCAACGGACTCTCGTACCATTTTCCAAAAGCAGTCCGATACGGCCAGGCTTAAATTTCTTGTAGTCACTTGGTGTGCCTTTAGCATGCTCGTCCCATTAAAAAATAATAAAAGCGAATGTACATAAAAATGGCAAAAAGGACAATACTGCCATAAAATCTGAAAACGTGCTCGTCATGCTAAGGTAACGAGAACAGCCACGCGCACATTTTGTACCAGCCTATTCAGTACGACGTTCTGTGCTGCAGACGACGCTCCTCATCTGAGCTATCCAACACGGCAGCTACTAGCTGCCTGGGGGTGGAGCCCTTGGAATGTATGGCTAGTGTGACTGAGGAACCGAAGTTTTAATTTCTTTAAAGTTAACTAAGTCAAACTTAAATAATCGCCCGAGGCCAGTGCCTGCCATGCTGGACAGCTCAGTTCCGTACACCTGCCAGTTCCTGCCCCCGTAGATAATACTCGACTATGTTTGCAACAACTATCTTGATTTACAGTATTAGTACTAATACAGAGGCAAACATACCTTGCCATTTTAAAAGACTCTCTACATACAAGGTTTTAATGTAATTCAGTTGTCGTTTAACTCTTCCTTTTTGCTTTTTTTCAGGATCTTACTTTCTGTCAATATCTATTTAAGGATACTCTTTTAACATCCCTACCCCCCACTCCGACTTTCCCCACTACTGAAAGAGAAACGAGCACGTGTATTTAAAAATGTAAGTGTTGGGGGCGCCTGGATGGCTCAGTCAGCAGAGCGTGCATCTCTTGATCTTGGGAGTTTAAGATCTACCCCACGTTGGGGATAGATTTACTTAAAAAAATAAACATAAAATACCAGAAGGATGGGTTTCTTCAAAAAATAAATAAATGAAAATGTAAGTGTTGCTCTTAAAAAAAATCACTTCATAAGTAAAACAACTAAAGATGTGTCATGTTGTCTTTCTGTGCCCACATCCCCAGGGGCAGTTTTTCACACCAGCACATATTGTACTATGTGATAAGCTGCTCCTAATTCTTTTTTGTTTTTTTAATTTTTTAAACATTTATTCATTTTTGAGAGACAGAGATAGACAAAGCATGAGCGGGGGTGGGGAAAGAAGGAGGCACAGAATCCGAAGCAGGCTCCAGGTTCTGAGCTGTCAGCACAGAGCCCAATGAGGGCCCAAACCCATGAACCAGGAGCTCACAACCGGGGCCAAAGACGGACATTTAATCGACTGAGCCACCCAGGCACCCCGAACTGCTCCTAATTCTTAGCAGCCTGAGGGCTTCCCTATTAGATCCAGATCACGATTTCAGAAAAACTCTGGAAATTCAATGTTAAATGAACGCTACAAAACAAACTTTTAAGTGAGAACAGCTTAAGCTACTCCAAGTGTTTAAACCATATACCTACTTTAGGAGTTTTGAATTCTGAAAAAATTCTTCTTCATATTCTCTTATAGCTTCAATGCTTTCAGAGCTGTTTCCTAGGCAAAGACAATGAAATTGTCACTAAGAAAATTAATCTTCACTATCTAAAAACAACAAAAATTGAAATTGTTAAGAATCCACCTTTGCATACCTTTTCCTGTTACAACAGCAAAATAACCTAGAGCTTTCATTGGGAAGAGTTTTCCTTCAATTATCTGCTGAATCTATTTTTAAAAGTAGGAAATAAATGTGAGATGTAGGTTTATATAATTTTTTAAAGCATAATATACTATTCAGAAAGCAAACTTAATAATGCTGTATACACATGTTCAAATATATAAATCTATACAAAAGTATTAAAATGTTTTTCAATTGCTCCTTGAGGGGGAAAAAACAAATACATTTAATTTCACTACACGAAAAGATGCATTATGAAAACTTGGATTGCTGTTACCGTGATTTGGGGTCAGGCCTTAGTCTGATTTCATCTCCGCCACTAACCAGCTATGTGACTTTAAGTAAGCTGCTTGACTTTCTCACAATGATCGCTGAAAAGATCGTAGGAGGCCATATGACATGTACGTACCACAGTGCTAGGCACGCAGAGTCACTTGATAAACAGTAGCTCCTATTTTTATCTTCCTATACTTTTCTTCAATATGTATAAATTCTAACCAAGTTGGACTTTTTTACTCTCTTTTTAAAAATGTTGGGGTCCACTGGCTCTTGGAGGGTCATGACCCTTTTCTAAATGTAACAAAAGCTAGAGACCTGTCCCTGGGAAAATGCACATTTGCACAGAGAGCCTCACACATCCGATGTTAAGGGTTCCTCCTCCCTGCGCCCATTCACATTAACACTGCGGTTAAGAATCCCTCCTCTAGGACAAGTACACCCCTAAGCTAAAGCTGAAGCTTTGGTATAAAAAAGGACTGCTATATAAACTTCAGTTGAATATATTTCTTCAAAATAAATATAAACTATCTCTGAGAAGAGGGGAAAGAAGTGAAAGCAATAAAGGGAGTTGGGAAGGAGGCACAGAGTTTGCTTCTACCTCACTTCTGCCCTCCACCGTACCAGGACCAGAACCGCCACAGCAGGCCTCCGCCCTCAACATAAGGCAAAGCAAAGGTCCTCGAGGTCATGCGGAGAAGAGCTAACAGAGCAGGGCTGAGACTGCTGTCCTCAGAAAGGTCTGCTCGTCGTTGGCTGGTATTTGAGGACCTCACTGGTAAACAATTCCCACACTGACATAAAACTTTCTCCACATTACAGTGACTCATTGTGCAAGCAATGTGGTTTCTGCTGAACATTCGCTTTCCTTTGGGCGTCTGGAATTTTCGTCCTTGAGGGTGCCCATGTGACCAGGCCCCAGTAAGAACCTTCGGTGCCGAGTCTCTCACAAGAAACCTGTTGCCAGAGGCATTAAGCATTTCCCACATGACTCTACGGGGAGAGGGCTCTTGGAAACCTGAGCCTGGCTTCCTCCAGATACCATCGCTTGCACCTTAGCCTTTTGTGATTTTGCTTTGTATCTAATACTGTCAATAGATCTTAGGTATAAGGATGGCTGGGTGCTGAGTGCTGGGAGTCCTTCTTCAGAGTCGGTGAGCCTAGCGGTGGTCCGTCCTGGGAACCTGCACGAGAGGCCTAGTCCCAGAAGGTTTCAGGTGGGAAGGAGAGAGAGCCCATGCAGTCGTACGAAGGATAAGTACCTCTAACTGGAGATGTTCCATGGGGGATAGAGAGCTAACAGTAACAGAGGGCAGCCACCGTGTGCCTAAGACTTTGTAATGTTAGAGCACCATCTCAATCACTTTCCAACAAATATTTAACTCATTAAATCTTCACAGCCTCTGAGATAGTACCATTAATATCTTCATTTCCAACAGATGGAGAAGCCTAAAGCAATTTGTCCAGCATTACACAGCTAGCAATGAGTAGAGCCAGCATTTCAAACCAAGCAATCTGTCTCTAGGGTCTATACTCCCAACTACTACCTTCTGCCTTTACCTTAAGTACAGAACACGCCCTATGTCAAGATTGGCACCCTAATAAGACTTACAATGTCATCTTGAAATAAAAATTTTTTGTTGTTATAGGACAGAAGAGACACCGAACACCATGAATAGAAGTCACAAAATTTCAGTAATGAAAATGACCCTAGAGGTCAACTAGATTAATAGGATGGATTAGGTACTGACTCAGTGCAGAGCAGTAACAAGATTTGCCCAAGGACACACAGCCGGTTGGTGGTGGAGCACAGATAAGAATGCGGAGGCCTGACGCCAATCCAGTGCCTTTCTCTTAGGAAACACAATGTTTATTTACCAAAAAAAAAGTATAAACAATGTCCAGAAGGAATGTATAGTGTTACCAGTTTTACAGTAATTCATGAAGATCAACTAAAAAACCTAAAAAAATACTTAGAAAAGAAACACCACAATCGTTATTTTGTGGTTAATTAATAAGTAGTTAATGACTGTCTGTCAGCATATAAGATTACATTAGAGTAAGCAACATTAGCAATATAAGAATTTCTGAAGCAGACTAACTGAAACTCTGGAATTTTATTTATACTTCAAAATGGCACTTAGGTAACTTACTATAACTTTCTAATACTTTGTTTTTAATGAGAAGAAAAATCCCACCAAAGTATTCCGCAAAAACTTTCTGATTGCTTGCTTCGTTTTTAGAACCAGTTCCCGCCACGGCTCAAGCTGTTCCCTCATAATAAAGAGCTCGCCCTCACCCTGCTTGGGCTAGCCACGTTTTTCTCTGCCAGGTCTACTTTGGTCAAAACAAATATCGTCCTCCTTCCATGAGGATCCATTTGACTGACCAAGTCTGTAACAATGCTGCGTTCAGCATCCACAGATCCATCTGGAAAAAAAATTGAAAAATGACACTGAAATAATTGCCAAGTAGGTTTTAAAACTTTAACCTACACCCTTGTATCTACATTATACTAAGCAAATCTTTCTTACATTGATCTTAGTTACGAAAAGAAATTCTAGCTAATAAAAATTTGTGATGTTTTATCAAAATAGTCCAATTTCATTTCTATTTACTAATAAAATGAGTGGCTTAAGGGAGGGCAAGAAATACGTATGTTGTATGTTCTGTCACATGCCAAGCTTAGCCGGCTAAGGAAGGAAGCACATGGGTGCAATTAACACTTTTTGATAAGACTTACCTTGAATGCATAGTATGATGGCATTAGGATTCTGCATATAAGCTTTGCTGATACTGAAGATAGTTTCCTTTGTGTCGGGAGCCATACCCGATGTCACAGTCTTGAAGAAAAAGGGTTTAAATGTCGTTATGCATGTTTTTCCACAACAGGAACAAGATAAAATACACGTGTGTGTGTGTGTGTGTGTGTGTGTGTGTGTGTGTGTACTCACATTAATCACGCCTGGGAGGTCAACAAGCACCATCCTCTGCAGGCCAGGGCCTTTCACGTTTAAGGAGATGGTCTACTCAGGGACACACAACAGAAGAGAACTAACTGTGCGGGGTGTCTGTTAGGGCATATTCTAAAAACTCTGTGTCTCATCCATTCACAAAAAAATCACCCTTTTTCTAATCCTAAAAGTTAATTATTCTAGAAAATTACTCCCAAAATGATATATTAGTTGGAGTATTACAAAATAAAATCTTATGTATCCTGAAACAGCTACAATCTAAACATGAATGCCAATCATTTGGATTTCCATAAAACACTGTTTCCGTAAAACCGTTAAAATGAAGTTCAACACTTACCTCAGGACTAACAGTACAGCCTTCTTTCACGTTCTTCCTCATTCGGAGTTCTATTTCATGTCTTAATGCTGCAAGCTATTAATGGAAAACAAAATCCTATGATAATCCTCATTTAACAAATATCCCCCTTCGTTGTCTTTCATAAGCTTATAGGAGTTACCAAGTTACACACATGAACCTCACTTACATCCTCTTCTTTGGTAAGATCGAACTCCCGAGAACTATCTTTAAACAAGGCCACGTGGTGAGGACCTTCACTCAGAGTGACCTGAAATTAACAGAAAATGGATGTGCCACATGCATTTACAATTCACGTTGACCCCCACAGCACTTACATGGCCGAGACAAGGCCACTGCACCGCACACATCCCCGTCCCTTCGCAGCACACGTCAGAAGCATCCCTAGGGACTGCCAACATGGCGGCACAGAGCTCACAGACTGTTCATCTGTGTTGTCCATGCATCTGTCACGTGTGTCATAATTCCCCACCCAGCCTGCGGCTACTCCATCTTTCATGACCAGAAGTGCTGCCCTCTCCTTTCCCAGTTAATGCTACACAGATACTAAGCACAAAGCCATCGATCTAAAACTTGAAAAACAAGAAGAAAATCTTGCATTTGACCTCAAAGGTATATTTAGGTAAAGGACAAGTCATTTATTCAACTTCTGTTTACTGAGGGCTAACTATGCAAGTGTTACAAGAGGGACACAAAGAAGTGACCATCCCTGGCTTGGACCTCACTGCTTCTAGGAGAAGCACACACAGAGCTGACACAATGTAGTAAGACCTCGGTGCACACAAAGACAGGGGTGTTGACTACAGGGGAGTAGGGGCAGCCTTCACCCAAGAAGCTAGTGATACTTGCACGAGGAATTCTCTAACAACGCATATGTTAACAGGGCCTTCCTAAGAACTTCTAACCTTCACATTCCCCTCCCCCTCTTTTTTTGTACTTTTCAATTGTAACTTCTCAAGCTTCTCTATAATGATCCAGTTTCCCTTTTAGAATACAATTCCTTCTGCTGAGAATAGCTAAGCAGGCTAGATAACCAGTAAAATCCAGCTGGTTGAAAGCATGAGAGAGCAACCATGGCAGCCTGAACTCAGTCTAAGACCCCTGAGGATGTTAGGGGCACATTGTGATGGCTGTTTTCCCTAAGGGTGCTTGCAGATTTGTGGCACGGGATTGAAATAGAAAAAAGGTTAGCAGTCTTCCTGGGTTGAGGAGACAAAACCAGAGATCAGGGTATCAAGCAGCCCTGAATTTAAGTTGCTAAAGCCCCAGAAAAAAATGGACAGCAGAAATAAATCTCCAAAAACCAAGCCCTACTTTTTGTGCACAATTTCCCCTGTAAGGCATCTGCTTTGTGTGGAAACAAAGCAGAAAGAAGCAGCTAAGAAGGCTAAAAGGCTAAGTCAAGATTTTGTCAATTTGTTTAGGAGAGACAAAAATTGAGTTCAGAGTTCATCGAGAAGTCCTGGCAAATTCTAGAGGAGTAACTGTGAACTGGAAAAACCCCGGCCTTTTATGTTTCAAGGAAATCTGTCCGGGATTTACCTGTCTGCTAGAAGAAAACTAACCCCTCCTAAAATATGACCTCATCCATAGCTGCTGCCGTCAGAGTGCTGGTAGTGATGTAGAAGGTAGGTTTACCATGTTTTTAGAGATGATTATAGAGAAAGACATGAGGCGCAGTCAATTTCCCCCCACAGTGGAAGTATTCCAAGTGCCCACCAATAGTAAAATGGATCCATAAAGTTGGGTACATTTGCACAAAACCACAGAGTGATGAAAAAGAAACCAGTTTTACACAGCATAGTTGAGTTCACACCCAGACCCAAAACAGTGCATTCTGTATGGATCACACTGAGACCATTTCATTTTTGGAAGATTCTAGCATCACCCTCATTGTGTATTCCGGCCTTCATTCTTGGTGGTGTTACTTTCCTAATTCTCCAACTACTCTATACCCATCACCTGAAGTAAAAGACAAAAATGTACAACCATAGAGATTCCCTTAAATTTATGTCCACAGATCTGAATGGGGATCTCCGTGTGGCTCGGCAATCCTACTATTTCTCAGCTTCTCTTGTCAACTCACTCTGTAGTTACTGCTGGCCTAGAAGGACTTCCTTCTTAGCTCAATCTTTAATACCTTCTGCCCCTCTTCACTTCACAGCTGATAATCTAGCCTCCTGGAGTCACTGAGCAAGTGGAAGCAAATGGAAGGAAAGTTGCACATATTCCACTTCATTGCCTCCACTGGTAAATTCAGCCGCCAGTCCTCAGTCTTCACTCTCCGGATCTGTGAGCAGCATTCAGCCTCGCTGATCACTGCCTCCTCCCGAGTATGTTCCTGACCTGACGTCCACTACACCATATGTTCTGATTCCTTCTAATGCACTGGCAGCTTCTTCAGAGGCTCCTTCGTTGCCTGCTTCGTCCTTGACCTCTTAATCTGGGGTATGCCCAGGACACAATCCTTTGTCCTGTGTCTTCTCTCTCCTCACTTCCTTGGTGATCTTACCCAGTATGATCATGGCTTTAAATATCACCTTTAGATATCTGATTATGACTCCTAAATTTATATCACTAGCCCAGACCTCTCTCTAAACTTGTATATACAACTGCTTATTTGCTAACATCCCTTGCAAGTCTCAAACTAACTCCTGATCTTCTCCCCAGAGCTAATTTAATCTACTCCAGACTTCCCCATGTCAATTATATGCTATAATTTAGTCAGGCCAAAAGCACTGGAGCCATCCTGACAATTGACTGTTGTTTTTGCTTTCAGAATGCATAATCCAGCCATCTCTTACCACCTTCATTGCTACTTCCCTGGTCCAAGAATCATTTAGACACTCCAATAGCTTCCTATCTGGTCTCCGTGGTTCTACCCATCTTGCTTATGTCTATCTTCAACACAGTAGTCAGAATGAGCCTTGGAAAAAATAATATTACTCTGCTCAAAACCCTGGACTGGCTATTCTATTCAAAATAAAATTCAAAGTCTGCATGATGACCAAAAAGGCCCTACTGATCTGCTTCCCCCTGCCTCCTATTATCCGTACTCTGACCTCACTGTCTGCTAATCTTCACTCTGCTCTAGCCTCACTGGCCTCAAATACGAGAGCCACCTAAACTACCTCAGGGGCTTTGCACTAACTGTTCTCTGCCAGGAGCCCACACAACTTCTTCCCTCACTTTGTGCAAATCTTCACCTTCTCAATGCAGTCCACCAACACCCTGGCCACCCTCACTCCCCTTGCCTGGCTCCACTGCTTTATTTATTTATTTATCTTTTGGCAAAACACCTACCATCTTCTAACATATCACATCATTTGGTCACTTATTCTGCTTACTATTTACTGTCTGCTTCCTCTCCTAGAACTTATCCTCCATTATGGCAAGGATCTTTGTTTTGTTTGCCAACGCGCTGCCTAGAACAGTGCTGGAGTGTATTAAGCACTCAATAAATACTTGCTGAGTGAAAGACTGTAGCCATAGATGTTTCTGAACTGTTAGAGCTCCTGTATATTGCACGCTGAGTCCCAGCCTCAAAGCCTTTGCTATTGCAACTGTTCCCTCTCTCTTACATCATCATTTGTACCTTTCAAACTAGATCATTACAATCAGTATATAAAGATCTTTCCCTTTACCCAACATATTTCCACTGTCACTACCCCATTTCTCTACTCTTCTTACAGTAAATATTTATATGTATACAAGAAATTATTTATATGTACTAACTCCACCGCCAAAACTCCCATACTCTTACTTGGCCTCTCATTGACCTCACTCAGAATAAAATCTAGAGTCCTACCAATGAACAGCTCAGTGCAGTGTGACCCCCACAGAGCCTCTGCCTTCAGCTCCCATCCCTCGCCCCTCCCCCGCCCGGCTCCTGCACAATGGCCACCTGGCTGTGCCTCCACCGATTCCCATCCCAGTACTTACCAGGACTATGGGTCAGTCTTCCCATTGACCATTCTTCACTTCCACACAATGGACAAAGCAGACTGAAACAGCTACTTTCCTGAGGAGCTTCGTCCAGACAGCCTACTGTCCTACCTTAACAGGAGAACGGGTCATCATCTCCCCGGATCCTCGAGGGAATATCCGCGCCTGAGCAATCATCTCCAACACACTAGTTTTTCCAGCACTCTGATCTCCAACCACAACAACCTTATCACAGAACAAATAACATTTATTTAGATTTTTAAAAAATGTTTATCTACTTTGAGAGAGAGAGAAAGTGAGTGAGAGAGCATGCACGAGCGGAAGAGGGGCAGAGAAAGAGAATCCCAAGCAGGCTCCTCACTGTTAGCAGAGAGCCCAACATGGGGCTTGATCCCACGAGCCATGAGATCATGACCTGAGCCAAAATCAAAAAGCAGACACTTAACTGATTGAGCCACCCAAGCACCTCCAGATTTTTTAATATAAACATATTTATAAATAGATCTGAAATACTGCTGAGGCTTTTTTTAGTCCTTTAAAATAGCTACAGCTACATGATTTTGAAAATACCATCCAGAAAACAAAGATGGTTGATACATGTATGCATATAGAAAATATAAACAGCAAAATATTATTTGGATCCACTATTTATAACTAAATTTTTATTAAAAACTGTGTTAAGCAAAATAAGCCAGATATCATGATTTCATGCATATGTGGAATTTGAGAAACTCAACAGATGAACATCGGGTAAAGGAAGGAAAAATAAGATAAAAACAGAGAGAGAGGTAAACCATAAGACTCTTAAGTACAGAGAACAAACTGAGGGTTGCTCGAGGGGAAGGCTGGGGGGCCAGCGGATTAAATGGTTGACCGGCAATAAGGAGGGCGTTTTTCGGGACGAGCACTGTGTGTGATATGCCGGAGATGAAGGACTGAAGTCAAAACTATACTGTATATTAACTGACTTGAGTAGACACAAAAACAAAAACTAAAACAAAACTTGTGCTAACTAAACCACTACTTCTAAAACCATATCGTTCCTGTCCTATAAATCTTTTCCACAGCTAGTTTACTCTCTACAAAGACATTTTCAATTCTATGAAATTAAACGCCACTCACTAATTTAATCAACTATTCAGGTGTTTTAGTGCCATGGATACTTCAAATACATAAATGCAGATGCCTGATAACCTTCCTTCATTACACATAAATTCAACGTGTATATTTATACACTGGACCAAATGGACCAGTGGGCCAAAATAGTCAAACAACATTCAATGCTTAAGATACCATGTGGAACACATGAGTGGTATTATATAGGTAAGAAACATATGTCTCTGTTTATGTGTGTGTGTGGTGCGCACATATGTATATGTCTATATTGTGTGTCTGGGTATATACACACAGAATTTTTAAAAATGTGTTCTTTTGCTAACAAGCAAGTTCACTATGTATTAACTTCACTTACCCTTGGCAGATGATCTTGTGTATTGTAGCTGGCGTCATAATCAGATAGAACATCAAGAACTTCAGAATACATGTCAATCAAGGACTTCTACAAAATTTTAAAAATTAGTATTAAACAGTGAACACATTAAAAAAAATCAGATGAGTCAAGAGAAAAAAAGTAGATAAATCCAAAATGTTTTCCCATGATTGTATTTTTTCTAATTATATAAATACATATTCATAGTAAAACAGTATAGAATAAAATTCCATTTCCTCTTATTCAATTTATTTTGAGGTATATCGATTTAATAAAGTACATTAACTGAGATTTCCTAAGCTTCTAATTAAATGTTAAAAGAAAGAAATTCTGGTTTAATATTGAAGAACTAAAATAAATGCCCAACAAACGAAGGCCATTATCACCATAATGCCAAACAAGGAGTCAGGTGACCAACTACAAGGTGTATCAGAGGGAGAGGGAGAGGGAGAGAAGACTGTTAAATCAGTAAGAATGAGTGAGTGTACGGTGACAACTGGGCAGATGAAGAAGTGAGTGCCTCACGTGGCAGACATCCTGCATCGTTTCTCTGTGTAGAACCAGGACAGAACAGGGGACCTAGCAAATGATAAGCTTCAAGAAATTATCTGATGAGGGGCGCCTGGGTGGCTCAGTCGGTTAAGCATCCGACTTCAGCTCAGGTCATGACCTTACAGTCTGTGGGTTCCAGCCCTGCATTGGGCTCTGTGCTGATAGCTCAGAGCCTGGAGCTTGACTTCAGATTCTGTCTCCCTCTCTCTCACCCTCCCCTACTCATGCTCTCTCTTCTTTCTCTCAAAAATAAATAAAACATAAAAAAATTAAAAAAAAAAGAAATTATCTGATGAATGACTTAACAAATAAGTAAAACAGCTGGGTAAAAATGGGTTCCTCTCAAGCACTAAATAATTAAAGACAAGTTTCAATGCAAGGTAGGAACAAAATGGGCACCTATGTTTCCTTTCATCTCTTAATCACCTCAAAGTAATTAAATGGAAAACAACTGCTATGCCCTCCACCCCCAAATAAACAGAAAGTTCTTCAAATTTTCATTACCATTTCATTTTATGAGAGAAAGTACTATCTATCAGGCGAACTCTATTAACACTTAGACATGACATTTCTCAACTGCCATGTGTGACTTGTGAATAAAGCCATGCTATTTATCTGTTTTATGCAGTTGTGATTTAGAGTCAGAACTACTAATACATGTTGGTTAAATTAGAACTACCTATCTTTGGACTGTGGCTTCAGAATACATATGTCATGATTTATAGTAGGTTTGCTATTATACACAAATTCTCTTTACTTACATGAGATATAAGTTGAAAATATTACTTCAATTTAATTCAGCACACACAGCCTGGTTTAATGGGCAATAATAAGATTTAACTTACTGATAATGGTAATTACCAATGTGCTGATGGTCACAATCCCAGCATGTTCTTTTCCAAACATTCTTTAAAATGCCTAAGAAACCTTCCAGAAAATAACCTGAATTCTTATAAAAGTGAAGAAAGTGAACTAATCATTCACTGGAAATACAAGTGTGGCAATGAAGCTAAGTCATACCTAAATGTCCATGAACTTACAATTCTGATTTTATAGCCATAGCAATTAAATAAGCCTAAAGATAAACTGGGCATTTCAAAAAAATGAATTGATTCACAAGAAATGACTGTTAAAAGTATGAAGATTTTATAGGCCTAGTATGAAACAAATGTCTGGAGACTATAATTTGTGAAATATCTTCATATAGGAAAGAGTTCCCTATCTCCCAAGAATATCAGGTTAGAAAGAAAAGGACAGAACGTATTACAGCTTTAACAACTGGTATTGACTGAATGCCAATGTGAAATGGCAAAGTTCTAGAACTAAAAAGTTCAGATAACATACCTTAAGCTTCCTCTGATGGATGCCTTTGTCATCTTTCTGTAATACTAATTTTCTTAATTCTTTGTTCTCTTTTTCTAACCGTTCCAAGATCCTCTGGTACTTTAACTGCAACAACATAATACCATAATTACATAAGAAAAAGATGGATTAATAACTTAATTAAGTCTAAATTAAAATCTTCCAAATTCCTCAAGTCATTATCTCCTATTTAAAATGAGCTGTTTCATTTATAAAGCTTCTTTGAAAACAGTGGAAGTAAAATAAATTATGAATATTATCTCACACAAACAGTGGAATTTACTATCATTTTCTATTATAATTTGGCATTTTATTTGGAAAATTCTTTGCTATTTACACTGAGGAAATTAAGTTATTTGAAAATACTAAAGTGTAAAAATTTAAAGAAGTTCTCTTAACATTCTATTGAAGTGGTATTTCCTACTACATCAAAAATTTAAGTTGACAAAGTTGACAAAAATTCAAATTCTTCCCATTCTCCATGTTATTTTATGTTGTAATTACAATGATACAAACTACCAATAACTAACAGTACCTGAGCATGTATTATATGACAGGCCCGATACTAACTGTTGTAACAGCATTAGCTTCCTTAAGTCTTTACAGGAGTCAAAAGTTAGAGACCAGAGGTTAGGGACACTTGGTAGCCTATCCAAGGTCACAGAGTTCCGGATATAGGTCAGAGTCAAGAGCCTGTACTCTTCAAATTTTGGTTAAGTTTCCAAGGCTGGAAATTATACATTAATTATTAAAATACTGATCTAAAAACAGATTTAAAGAAGACTAATACACTTAGACAGACTGTTCTATCAAAGTAGATGCTCTTCTTCTCAAATACATGTGATTCTCTCCTACTTGGTCATCTCAGTTGGTATAATACTACTTCTTGCCTGAATATTAACAATTAAGAATTACTTCTTCCTCCAACCAGCAGAATGTTTCTATCCAACTTGCAATATCATGTCTTTTAAAATGGAAAATAATTCTTAGAAAAAATTTTAGATTATTGTAATCTTTTAAGAATGAAGTAAATGACAGGAAGTCAGGGCTCTATCCTCAGAGACTGTTCAACTTGAGTCCAATTTTAAAAAAGCATATACTGCAGCAGAACTCTGTACTGTGAGACAAGTAGAATCAGCGGCTAGATTCTACTATAAACTTTTTAAACACACTTGTTCATTTATATTTAGTAATAATAAATACAACAACATTCTGGCAGAATTAAGTCTTTGCTAATATGGTAGCCACTAGGCACCAGAGCTGTTGAGCACTTTGAAATGTGGCTAGTCTGGACTGAGATGTAGTGTTAAAGGGTAAATACACACCAGATTTTTACAATTCAGTATATAAATAAAACACCTCATTAATATTTTTCTACTAATTACATGTTTAAAGGATATTAATTTGGGATCTACTGGGTTAAATAAAATATATTATTAAAATCAGTTCTACCTATTCCTTCTTACCTTTTTGTAATGTCAAAATTTAAAAGTACACATGTGGCTTGCATTATTATTTCTATTGCATTTCAGTTATATAGATAACCCCATGGCTTATTACATCAGGAATTTTTCATACAGTGTTTTTGTCAAGGCCCAGTGGCTGACACTACAAATTGTTCAAGTCAAAGAGTTGATATCAATGGATATATAAGTGTGGCAGGATTTCTACCAGTTCATATCTTTATGAATATGGAATCAGTTATGGAGTCTACATTTTCTGGGGATGGAATCATTCTTTGGTACAGGTGCCAATCTGTAGCCACCCTGAAGAGATGTGCTGCTGAGATGTGCTCCCAAGATCTAGACCAACAGCTCTCAAAGTTAAGGATGCATCAGAATTACTTGAGGGCTTCTGAAAAGAAAAATGGCTAGGCCCTACTTCTAGAGTTTCTGATTTAGGGGGTCTAGGAAGGAATCAATAATTTGTATTTCTAACAAGTTCCCAAGGATCCTGATTGCTACTGCTCCAGAGACCACATTTTGAGACCAATGATTCTTAAACTCTGGCTGGATTGAAGACTAGAATTGCCTGGCTGAGAAGCATTTAAAAATATATATGAAGATGGTCATAGCACCAGTGATTCTATGGTATGGTCTGGCATAAAGATCAATGCATAGATATCAAGGAAATCCACCACAGATATTAAGAAAACCTGTGACTCAAGAAACACTAATTGTTTAATTTTATCTAGGTTGCTCCTTGTATTTTTCCCTAAAAAGAAATCCCCTTTAAAAAACTTTTAACTTAAAAAAAACTTCCTTAATTATTGTGCATCACTGTTATTTATGTAAAATAACAATTACAGCATACTACTGTATAGTACAGTTGTGCTTACACTACATTATAATATAGTAATAGTCATAATAACACAATTAATGATGAAGTGGGTGACAGAGCAATCTTGCACTAGAATATATCTATTCATCAAACTGCATAGAACAACACATCTTTAAAATAAGAGTACTTTTATAACTATTGGAGAATAGATTTTCAAATTAGTGCCAGAAATATATTAGAAAAGTCATTATCTGACTGTTCTCGGGATTTAGAGAAGTAAAGTAAAAAGATACCCGAGGCTGGCCAGAGCTGCGGTTTCTTAAGCTGCTTCTATTAATCAGTCTGTCAATGTAAACACGCAAGCATAGGTTTACACAGAGATGAGTCGTTTCCCCTCATTTCTGCTGTTAATAGCAGTTGGTCTCTAAAATTAGAAGCCCAAGATTCACTCAAAAACAGGTCTTTACACACAGAAGGAGTTAACCACATCTACCAAGTTCCTTCTTTACTCCTTACTAATCAATTTTTTTCTGTATTTTTTTTACATTTATTGAATATAAGGTTGTATCTTCAAACCACTCCAAATTTTGCTTTCTTAAAAAATTTCCACACACCAAATTTAAGGGTATAGCATAAAGTCCCTGGTTCTTTCTACTTGTCAGAATTACCTGAGTATGCAGAAGTTCTTCTTGAAGCTGGTCAATTTTCTCTTTGTCTGTCACCTAAACATTTAAGATAAATTAATTTTATTTCCATAAAAATGGATTTATATAAAATGGACAGTGAGTTACATTTTTGAAAAGTATTTTTAAAAATAAATACTGACTTTACATATTTGATCAAAGCATATTTTAAATCAAATGATTATTTAATAAAACACCTATATTCATCACTAAAATTGCTTATCAAAATTTTATAACTGTATTTACAATTAAAAGCCTTAAAAATCAATCATTTTCATGATGTTATTCTAGTGACTTCTGATGAAGCGCTTCTTACACACGGTTACTACCGTTTTCATAGGCGGTTTTGTACTCAACCACAGGCATTGATGCCTGGACAAAGGGGCACAGATGCCTACAGAAATGTGTTTGGGGAACTTATACATGCTATCATTTATAGCTACTGAAAAATTCATTGGTCATAGTGATATCTTAAGCATATATTACCCATTTCTATTCTGTAAGTAGGAAGTATTTAATAAATGTAAAGAACCTGTATTTTCTGAGCTTTACACGGAGCCAGATGATGGTTTTTAAATTCAGTTCGAGAGCAAGAGCTGCTAGCCCATAATACAGTGAATGCATCAGTAGCAATAAAGTTGAGTAGAGCAACTAAAATTGATTTTAATATAAAACAAAAGTAAGATAAAGTCTATAGCTATTGTGGAAACTACTTCCAACTGTTATTAATGTCAATAACTCTAAGATAAGATATCCCCAAACAACACAGAACTTTACTGCATTATCAAGCTATAGTGACAGTACAATTCTACCTCTAAAACACAATAATCAATTCTAATTAAAATGAAGTCATTTATGACAAATCCATGTAACTGTGCTTTGACTCCCTGGTGAGGTGCAGAAGTTGTCATACTCAGCCTTTCAAAAGAGTTATTTAATTTCTGATAATCAAAACTTATAAACATAAATTATTTCAGAGGAGACAAAACTCAAGGTAAAATTCATGTAAGTCCTTGTTCATTTTCATTCAATGGCTATTCAAGCAATCAAGACATCATGGTTGCAAATATTTATGAAAAACTTTTAAATGATTTGGTTATTGAGGTAGATATTAATAACTCTTATCCATAAAATAAAAAAGTTATTTTGCAGTCTTAATTCCTATTTCCAAGTACTTTCTTAAAATATTCACAAAATTTCTTTTAAATAAAAATGACAATGCTTGCCACAAATGATAAGTATATTACATTTTCCTTAAAAGTCTATGCCTAGAAATCTCCAAATATAACTCAGTAATTAGAAGAAAAGAGAATATAAAACAAATTTTGTATTGCTGTTTTCTCATTTTTATGCAGCAAGCAGACACTTATGGAGAGATCTTTCCTCATTTGACTGTGTTTGTGTAAAATGGACAAGAATTATTAATAGTCACCTAAAATTTGAGGAAATAAGCAAGTTGGGGAGGAACCAACAACCCAAAGAACAAAATCTTGAACATCAATGAAGAAATAGACACTTCCATGTTGTTTCCATATGGCGTGCCATCACATTGGAATAATGCGCTCATAAAAATGTTGTCAGGCACATTAAATTCCCAATTCATCTTAAAAGGTACTTGGATTAACTGCGTTCCATTAAATACTCATCTGACTGCAGCTAAATTAGTATGAAATGTATAAACAGTATAAACTGTTTTAGTTTTGGATGTATTTTATGACTTCGTGCAATATATCCTAAATTAGAATAGAAGATCCAGTGTTAGTCTACATCTGGGACAATAGTTAAGAAACTAGTACAATTACACAAAAAGTTAGAATGCTTGGTAATTTGGTAAAATAAAAAGTGTATATGAAAGGCTAAAAGGACATAAGGTTATTAGAATATTACAAATACAATCTTTATGCTAATATTAGTATTTAGTAATGATGCCTGTTAATATTTTTATAAATTCTTATTTTTAGGAGTATTTAGATTTATCACTTGCCCTTCTGGTATAACTCATGCACAGTTTTATTAGTATGCTTCCTATCTGCTCAATTTAATGGAACATCAAAATTAACATCAATCATATTAAAAGACAGGTGGGTGGAGTCAAGAATTAGACCTAATATTTTCTAAGAAACAAAATGAAAACCTTTAGGTTTACAGAATAAATATTAAAGATACTTCTACATATTTTAAGGGAATAGCACATGCTATTTTTCATGTATAACTTATTCAATATCTTAACTAGCAATTTGGGTATATTTCATGTTGAGGCACTTTGCCAATAAAATTCAGCTACTTACGACAGGAGTTCAGTTCTTGTCCTGCTGTTTAACATACTGCTTGCATTTTGAAATTTAAAACTCACCCTGACAGAAATGGGTATCAATGGTCTTGAAACCAGAGCTTTTCTACAATTCCAGGGCTGTGAAACTGATGGAGAAAGAGCGGAATCCTCCGCAGAAACAAGCTAAAGCTGAAAAAGAAAAACCTTTACTAGCTCCTCACAAAACCAAGCCTGTGTTTTAAATTTTAAGTATTTCTTCCTACTAAGCCATTGTGGCCATTTTAAAATAGAAAAATACATATTAAAGGACTTGTAAACATTTCCATGTGTGTGTCTGTCCCTGCATGAGTTACCAGGGACAGTTTATTAGCGGCTACTGTAAGATAAAAAATGAAGGCCTACTTACATTCAAGAAGGTAAGGAAGGATGATTAAAAGGCAACAAAAAGCGGTGGATTTGTACCTCAAGAAAACCTCACATGCCCGGAGGAAGGCCACAAATCTCATGAATTAGAAATCAGATTGTGCGGATAGTGAGACGGGCTGAAAAGTCAGTCACCTGTGTGCTGCCTACAGGGGGAGTCGGGGGAAGATGCGGTAAGGGGTAGGACATCCTCACAGAAGAGCAGGAATGGTGTTTAAAGTTCCATTTACTTTCACACAACGTAACTCCAAAGTGGGCCTGTTTGGTGCTTTACTAAATATGCCTTAATAAACAAAACAGATGGAGGTACAGTCCTATCAGTTGCCATTTTACAAATGGGGAAAATGAGGACTGAAAAGGTTAAGTGGATAATCTGATAATATCAGAAATGAAATGGTATCACTAAACCTCAAAGCAAGCTAGGAAGTAGGCCTCAAATGAACATTAACCTTGGGCAATGTAGAAAACGAACGTTATTCACTGGTAATATCCCTTAAAGCATCAGATTTAAAAGCATATTGATAATCTTAAACCATATCTTGAAATCTTAAAATGGAAGGCAGATCTACGGGAGTCACTTCAAATTATTTTGCCATTATGAAACAACATAAGAACAACTTGCAGCTAGAGCGATCCATGTTTCTAACTAACATACCAGAATACACTAGTTCCTTTGCCTTCTTTCTGTAACTAAGCTAAGGAACAGATGGTTTGCTTTAAGCATCCAATTTGTTAGGATATTTAAATGGCACTTCAACAAAATACAGATCAGAGAATGCTAAAGCACCACTTAAAAAAAGCCCTTCCTTGGTTTACCAGATCTAGTTTAATCAAACAGGAAAATAACTTATTTTCTATTTCTACCTATGTTGTTCACTCGCTGAAAGCTAAATATACAGGAGTTGATTCCACAGCACTGGAATTGAGAAAAGCCAGGAAATGACACTAAAAAGATAAATGAAACTATGAGGCATAGTCTCAAATATTACCCATCACCAAATGTGATAAGGTTAATAAGCAAATTTATTGCACCCAATCACTATCTATAGAATTTGCTGACTTCAAGGATCAGAACCTACAGGAACCTAATTAAATGGCTGAATCCCTTTTTCTGAGTAAAATCTGTATACGACTTTAAATCTTTCCTGATCTAATACACACGACATAATTAAGTTGATGTCAAGACCTCAGAATATAACTTTAAAATCATTACATTCATTTCATTCTGACTCAAGTCTCTTCAGAACATTAACCTTGAGGTCTACACCATAAGATCATCTAACAGCCAAAAGCATACTTTTAGGAGCCTCTTGATTGTACGTATAACCAAATATTTGCATAGATTTACGCTGACTTTTATTAGAATCTGTTCTTTAGCAACCTAAATTATATCCACTTTCCAATGTTCAATCCTTCAGTCATCCAAGGTGAAAATTTATTTGTGCTGACTTCACAATTGTGGAAAAATTTAATGAGTCAATCAAGGTATATAATAACTTTACCAAAAATTTACATCAAAATAGTTTTCTTCTGTAAGAAATAACAATGTTTTCTGCTGATTCATTTTACTAACACAATAAATTTCATTCTTTAAATAATTTAAATTGTGGTCATCCACAGTAATCCCTTACATTTATAGAAATGAAAACTTGGGAGAACCATAGATAAGCTGGCTAAAAACCTAGGATGAATCAGCAACTGGACCAAGTAAATCACAATTCATAATTCTTCTTCTCTAAATACAAATCTATGCTCCCTCACAGAGAGTCTCATTTTCAGAAAATAATTCCTATTTTGGGTTTGTTTATCCAGTCCAGGAAAGTTAACATACTTATATTAGGATCTTTCAAATTTTTACTTTGTCAAAAATAATTTCTCATAATTGGAGTCCATGAAGGGACTAAGATGACATGATCTTGACAGAAATGGCTGATTAGTGTGAATACACCAGAAGCCCCCTTTAACCATCCATCACCTTGCGCTTCTGTTGGGCATAGCTCGTGCTATATTGGCCAGCGGCTCTGCGCGCTTCCTCTTCATGCTCTTGAATTTGCTGTTGTAAGAGAATGAGCTCACCAAGCAGACCCTGCCATGAGTTTACAATGAGGAGAAGAGGAAAATTGGGGAGGAGAACAATGTTAAACCAAAGGGCACAAGCAAGGAACAGTTGTAAGTTAGGGAAGAATGGATAGCTTATAACAAAAATGGAAATGCATTTATGTTCCTTCAGAAAGCCACTATATACTAGGGCTCTGTACCACATTTCCATTTTTCTTCTCAGTAAAATTAGATGTCTCAGAAATATAAAACAACAGAGTTTAAAAGGTAAAAAGGAAATGCAATGTGGCTGATGGCTGTACAAAATGAGCCAGATATATAATATTAATATATAGTAAAACCTAGACTAACTGGAATGCTCAAGGAAAGTGGCATTGTAGTTAACGATTTATTACCTCAACTCTTATTTTTGAATTGCCAATATGAACTAGTATATGCTCCTGACTTGATACATAAGGGGAAAAAAAACCTTTTAATTCTCACCCATAGTTCTCATAAAACTGATTGGAGAATACATAATAGTTTATTTAGTTATTCAGTTATTATGTATTTCTTCTTTGATATCTGATGTCAATTAAAGACCAGAGCCCCTCAAAACCATTGGTTTGAGTTCCAAGCATCAAGTTAATCAAGGTTTTACATTAATTCATATATTCTGCATGCCTATGCATATAAGCTTATCTAAAACGTAGAATTCTTTTTTTGCAAATTAAAAAATAATGTTTGAGGCACTGTTTTAACTTTATACAATATAAAATAAGTAGTTTGACTGAATTTTCACTTTTTATGAGCTGTTTTGACATTCAGTAAAAATAGCCTCTAAGAATATAAGAATATATCAATTACTAGAGCAAAAAAAATTTAAGAGAACATAATTAAGATCTGGAGATAATAGTTATTATGAAAATTTTAAATAAAACAAAGTCCAGTTTGGGCCCATGTACAGCACAATCACCATTTCTATGTTCATTCCACTTAAAAATCATGAAATGCTGACTAGTGCAGTTTTTATCACAACGTATTTACATGTGCCAGACCCAATACATACAGGATAGCCCCATTTTCTGTATAGTATTTTTAATTGCTGGCCTAATAGATAGTAGCCCTCAAGAAATGTGGGAGAAAAAAACAACAAAGAATTGAAAATGTCACAAGCCTAATATTTTCTCAGTTGGACACCTAAGTGAATGAAGTCTCTATTTAATCTGCATGGGAGTTTTCCAGAACAATGGGCCTAATTTTTACCAAGTTATGAAAATAACAAGAGCTAGGAAAACTAATATTCATTAAAATCATCTAAATTGGGAGTTTCAAATAGCTTCAGAGCTTTTTAAAATAATTAACCAAAATATTGTATTTTATATAACTAGTAAGTTTCTTGAAATACTGGTTAATATTACATTCAAATTTTAATTAGTAGACTCATCTAGAGGCTTAATTACTTTATTAACCCAAAGACTGTTATAAATGAAAGTTTTCCAGAAAAGAAGCAAATACAAACAGGAAAGCTACTATTATAGTAAGACATCTGATTAAAAGGAAGTATTAGCATATAATTGGGGGAATTTTTGTTTGATTCTTTGTTTTAATACATTAGGCCATGCCAACAATAATGAAACTGGTTGACTTACTATAAATCAAAATATGAGACTAGTTGATATCTCTGTGTGACAAGTGAGAGAACATCAGAATGGCAAGTAACATAACTGAACTGTCAACATGTTTCCAAATTCAACAGAAAATACATCTATAAAAACCTGTGCTTATCTTTAAAGATATATCTTTTAAATTAATACTTTATGGTCACTGATATATCTATCGAAGAAAGACAATGCCAACTCACTAGCCTCACTACTCTCATCAGTTACCTAATTACCTGCCATTTTTTGATTTTATGTGTCATTGCTTTTCATGAAGCAGAAAGCAGAATAATTCAACTTATTTTTAGTTATTTACTATAACGCACTTTTCATCATCTGAGTGTTTGGTTGCCTCAGAGCAATACCCTTTTAAAGGTTTCCTGTGCTGGCTCATATAGCAGTGTACCTGTGCTTTAATTAACATATCACCAGTATTCTAACTCAGGAGATGTCAAAGCAGTGAGCAAATATTCCACATTTCTTAACTATGCTTGCTGGTCTATCAGGTATAGGATTCTTGTTTACTTACAGCTTACACATCCTTCCCTAGCTCATTGCTTCTATCTAAATACAAATTATACAGCAAATACTTAATATCTATTACAAGAAAACATCCTCTTTCTAGTGACACTTCACTTTCCTTCTAAGTTTGTTACTGAAGCACTGTTACATGAAGATAGTTGAAATTAACTGTTACCTCCTAAAAAGAGTAGGAAGAAGACAAGAATTAGACACAGAGAAAACTATTTACACTATACTACATGACTAAGGAGGTTACCTCTACCCAGTCTGGGACATCAAATCTCACCCTAAGTACTGAGGGATGGGCTATACAGCTTCTGAGCTAAGGCCATGTGAAGTAAGGAAGGGAAGGAAATGTGTGTAACTACAGTGCAAGACACATTCCTCAATGGACAAAGTACAATTTGTTCTATAAACATTTTCCCAAGCTCAGATATTTTTCTCTCCAGAAATAGCACATACTTATGTTAAAATCATATACTTTACATATAAAACATAATAACTGTTGTAAACAATAGTAAACATAAACAATAAAAAAACCAAAGATGATACACTCTCTCAAGACCTCCTAGTAATTGCCAATTTGACACTGCATCTCTCAGCGTCTGGTATTTCACGTACAGTATTGCCAGACTTTTAAAAAATTTTAACATCAGGTCAAGAAAATCAGTGGTAACTCCAAAAACCAAAATATCAACTGAATACACTGTGAAAATCTAAAAGTTAAGGATTTTGGTAGGAAAGATTTTAAATAACTTTAAAATTATTTGTTATTCATATGTGAATACATTTAAAATACTATATTTTTAACAGTGTTTTATTTTATTTTCTATGCTTTATTTTTTAATATTCAATGAGATATGTGATGATCTACTATGATGGTGAACTTGGCAATTTGTTTCTATGTATGCTTTTTATATAGAACCATTTTATTGATTACTTTGAGGATAGTTTTATTTAGTTCTAAATTGAAGTTTAATTTTTTTTAACTTTAAAAAATTTTTAAAAATAGTTTATTGTCAAATTGGTTTCCAGATAACACCCAGTGCTCTTCCCCATAAGTGCCCTCCTCCATCACCACCACCTCTTTTCCCCCCTCCCTCTCCCCCTTCAACCCTCGTTTTCAGTATTCAATAGTCTCTCAGGTTTTGCATCCCTCTCTCTCCCCAACTCTCTTTCCCTCTTCCCCGCCCCTTGGTCCTCCATTAGGTTTCTCCTGTTCTCCTGTTAGACCTATGAGTGCAAACATATGGTATCTGTCCTTCTCTGACGGACTTATTTCGCTTAGCATGACACCCTCGAGGTCCATCCACTTTGCTACAAATGGCCATATTTCATTCTTTCTCATTGCCATGTAATACTCCATTGTATATATATATATCTATATATAGTATATATATAGATATATCTATACACCACATCTTCTTGATTCATTCATCAGGTGATGGACATTTAGGCTCTTTTAACAGTATTTTAAACATTTATAGCAGAGTTGGACCCTAATCCTGTTTATGTATGTATCTAGTACCTAGAATAATGTCTGACATGTTAGAAGTGTGTTACAGCTGACACCTAAATTAGCGCTGGGCACACATTTGCTCCTTGAATGAGTCAGATTATGATCTACTTTTACCTAATAGTGCACACAAAGTTTCCAGTACAAAATCCAAATGTGTATTCTGTAAATAAGCTACACAGCAGTCCTATGATCTAATTTCCCAGTTTTCAGAGTCCTCAGAACAGACTCCACAGAAATTAAGGGGAAGAAATTAAATAATGTTAATAGGCAATTAACTAATGCAATAACTCAAAATGTAAGGTAATAATGATCACTACATCAGCATTACCCTAATAGCCAATATTTGCTTTTATTATGTGAAGATCTTATGCTAAAGGGCATACAGAATTCTCAAAACAATCCTATCAAGTAGGGTTCTCCCTTTTACAAAAGAGGAAATCAGAAACTCAAAGAGTTTCATCTTTTTTGAGATCACATAGCTCAGAAAGCAGGAAGGGTACAATCTGAATGCTGGCAGTGTGACTACAGAGTCTGCACCTGATACCATCCTGTTGACATGATGGTCTCATTATTTCCAAAGTGGCTCTGATCCCATCAGGTTCAATCCACATTTAAAAAAGGAAAATGGTAATAGTATAACACATCAGAAGGAATATTTGAATTACTAAGAAGATGAGCTGAACTGAGTAGTCCACAGAGACCTTAAAGCCTGCAAACCTGAGATATTTGCTACCTGGCCCTTTAAGGAAAAGTGAGCCAACCGTTGCTTTATTAGTTTTACAAGTAATTTGGGTCCAGAAAAGAACTTTATGAAAGTGAAGACTTCTCTCCCCTTCCATTCAAAAATATCCCTAGGTATTAAACTACTTTTCAAAATTTGAACAATTCTATTTGATTAGCTAAAAATAACTATTTTCCCCCTCCCACTAATACATAACTCTGTTCAATGTATTTATGGCCAGTTGAAAAATGTTAATTAATGGGTATCAGAAGGAAATACGTCTTTGCATTTGGATTATCTACCTTGCTTCAGTTCAGAAGTACCTTTTCTTACTTTACTACTTAAGACAATTTCTATCATTGATAATTTTAAGAGATGAACAAATCAGTCTATTACCGATAGTTACCAGCAATATTACAATTTCCACCAAATCCCTTTTGTTCTGAATTGTTACCTAAATACAGTATTATGTACACAGTATAGACTTATTTAACGTTTCTTACATGACAAAGAGCACAGTGTGCTTATGAAGGAATAAATAAGACTGCCTGTTTTGCTATCCCACTTCTCCTCACGCAGACCGTCCCTGCCTTTCTTCCTCTGATCCTCTACTTCCCAACGACTACACTCTAGTACTCAAGTGGGTTGGCTTCCTTGCTAAGAGTCTAACCTAGTACAGTTGCTAGTTAGCTGCTTAGGAAACTTAAGTTTACTGATTTGTGGTTACTTGATGATGCTGGTTGTGAGAATTTCATTTTGCCCAGGTTACAACAGTGTTTGTGACATGAGTCGTCCTAGAAACGGGAATCCTACTTAAGCAACACGGCTTCACTGTAGTTCACAACACCAAGCACACGTACCACTGTCACATTCTCATTCTCTTCAGTCGGTGCCAAATATCAAAGGCCAAGAGAAATCCATAGGTAATCAGATCAAAACACCTATTATATAAAATTTGGGGGCCTATTTGTTGGCATTAATGAAATTTATTTACTTCAATTAGCCTATCTTTTGCTGTGATAAATCAATTAATTTTGCTAAAAGCTCTGCTTTATCCTTGGTGGTCTGAAGACAGAAATAGAGTATTAAATAAAGAATATAAACCAAACTAAATACTGTTTTTCTTCTGACATCTGTTTTCATCATTTAGAGTATAATTATAGGAACTAAAATGGTTATGGAAGGCTTCATGAAGGGGACAAGAGAGCTAGGCTTTAAGGATAAGTTAAAATTAGAAGAGGGACGAGAGAGATTTCAGTTGCAAGGTACAACAGAAATAAAGCCACGAAAATAAGAATTAGAGTAACATGTAAAAAGGAGGAACTTAATTACTGCCTAATAATTCTATTTAAAACAATAATTGCACTTCTGTAAGATTTAGACTTTTAAATGGTCCTTCAAGTATTTCCTATAAATTAAAAATGTGTTTGTAACCTTCAGAATGACCATGTTGCTTACTTCTGTGAAATGTTTATGAGCGATCAGAAACATGGTAAAACAAAAGCACAGATAAATATAAGGTTTCATTTAATTTTCTCTAGAAGAGACAATCTCACTGAATCTAAAAAAGATTCACTAAGTGGTCCTGTCACCTGTCCATGTTATGATCAATATAAGGAAATCTGCTAATTTACAAATTATTCATTAAAACAGGCTTACCACTTCAATTTTCAATTTGCCTTCAGGTAGTTCTGAAGGTCTCCAGGTCTCAAGGATATTATTCAGTTCACACGGAGGTCTCTAATATTTTTTTTCCAGTGGTTACAAATTTCAAAATTTCCAATTAACTGAAAGCATTTACTGAAAAGTGTTCTCAATAGTTTTCCATGTTTTTAATTTATTGATAATACATAGCCGAACTTCTGTTCAACATGATGTACATACCTACCGTCTACAAGCTGAATGGATACAGATCCAGACAAAGTCAAAGAAGCTGATGTTTATGTTAGCTTAGGCAGCGTTATGCAGAAATACATGTCTTTTGCTTTTTTTTTTTTTTTTAGACTTTCTGAAGACCTCAATTACAACTTTTCAGAGTGCCTAAAAGTCCAGTGACCCCAAACTGGGAGCCAGAGGTAAGCAGGTCACAGTGTTAATCCATTCTGTTGGACTCAACTCAGAATCTGACGTGTGTGCTCTCAACTCCCTCACTTCCGCTTCCGTTGACTTCGCAGGTCCTAACTTCCTCTACCTACCCACACGCTCCACATGTCTTCTTCCATTAGAAAGGAAACTTTATTGTTTAGTTCTAGTTGTAGAAATGTTTTCAGTTTATTACTTAGAAAAAAATTGGGTTCACATTTACTTTTACATCTCTAGTATAAATCTGGCCAGAAATTTTGGTATAAACCAATCATTAAGCTAAGGTATGACTGCTTAATGTATTAAAATTGATTCAATACCACCTTCAATCTGGGACTCTCAGAAACCAGTCTGGACGTTCAGATTATGAGACTGACCCGCTGCCTACTGCGCTACAGAGGCACCTTCAGAAACCATTCTGAACCAATCAGAAAGTATCAACTAATCTCTGGATGTCATCCTGCCATGGTGATTACTGCTCAGATTTTCAAACTTAACGTTTCAGAATAATTTCACAAAGGCTACTGCGAAGAAAGTCTCTACTTCCACGCTCACATTCAACCATTAATTTGTAGATAAGTGTATTAAAGTCAGTTTATTTGCATCTTGTCTGAGTGGTTCATTATCTTCAAGTATTAAAGGTAAAAGTCAAGCCTTGAGACACATTAGGTGGCATATTAACAGAATTTAAAACCACTAGCTGAGGTGGAAATACTTTTCTGTATAGTAAATTTTTATATTAGCATTGGTTATAATTAATTTAGCCTGTATTGAAAGCAGCTTAATTAAAACTCTAGATTTAGTAATAATTGCTGTTTTTAATGGGCAAGATAATGCTCATACATTACAAAAAAGTTAAAAGAAAATAATATGTGAAGGTATTTACCTTCAAGCAAAGTACATTATGAGATAAAGCAATAAATTTGCTTTGGTGTCTATTGTATAAAATAAAATCTGTGAATATAATTAAATTCCCCCAATCCATTCTCTTGCTTCTTCTATATTGCAGAGCTCCTGATCATTTGTCAATTATTCATTCAGCACTTTAGCAGGATTTTAAGGAAATCATCTGAGTTAGACCCTGAAACATGTTTCTCATTCACCAGAGTGACCCTGGACCATCCCAGAGAACACCAGGGATGAAGACCTCGCCCACCCTCTATCTAGGCAAAAAGAAACCACACTGCCAATCCTGTAAGAGAGGTTCCTCTTCCCTTAGATCAGTGTCTCTCTGCATGTGAAATCTACCTGCATTTAGGGCCAAGCTTCGGTTCAAAATAAGCTGGGCATAATAGGCTGATTTCTACTCAAAAATTTCCCCCCAGTAGCATGAAGAGTCAAGGGTGTCCCTTTGGTTAAAATGCCAATGGAAGAGCTATCAAACGAGATCAACTTAAAAGGCAAATACACGTACACACATACACACACATTTTAAAATAAGTTTTCTCCAAAAGAAAGATCTAGTTAAAAGGCAAGAGAATAATTTTTTCAAACAGTAGAATTTAAACTTGGAATATCACATAAAAAGTTCAAGGATAAAGGACAAAGAGAAAGATGGAAGCCTACACATAGCAATTCTCTTCTTTTGGCTTTCGAAATAAACATAAAATTGTTTCCTTTCAATTTACAAAAACCATAATAACTTTCAGTATAAAAGCTACATACTACATATTTAATCTTAAAATGTTCACAGAACATTTTTTTCAAATATCTATTTACCTAAGTATTATTTTCTTAAGAAAAACTTGCAAGGAATCAGTTAACTTACCAATTCCAAAAGATGAAAACATGAAGACTAAGGAAATGTCAGGTTTATGGATGAATATAAATAGACCAATGAATATGTTATTTTAGTTAGCAATTCTCCTAAAACTTTCATGTGGATTTTAACACAAGTATTGAAATTAACATGCCCTAAATAACTTCATATACAACTGTTGACTATTAATGTAACAGAATCAATTTATTCCCTAATAACCCATTCCTATTCCTTTAATATTTCCCCTAAGAGTATGCCGTGAAACATCAGTCCCTAGAATATATTTCATGGAAAAAGGGTTCTGTTGCTAAATATATCTGGAAAACTCTGAACACTTTGACTTCTCCTGGGATTTACAACACAGAAATCCTAGGGAAAAGAAAAGCCTGTGTATTTTATTTACATCAGCTTTTCCCATACATATTTAACAAGACCCTTTGTTGAAGCCAATCCTTGAAACTAATATTTCACAACATATTTGAAGGCAACGGGCTTCTCCAATTACATTTTCAGAACTGTCACACAGTATCTTTTACTTTGTACCAAGATTTACACCTCTACTCAGATGCTTTTATATTTGCTCCTCAGATGATACCGTTACCAAACCTTTCAGGTAGGTACATACTTTTTTTTTTTTTAACTCTTTCAAGACTACCTATGTGAATTCTCCTTTATACTTACCTTTCTATAATGCTTGTCACTCTCAGATCCATGATCTGTTGCTCTAAATGCTGTTTCTCCAGGTGAACCTTAAAGATAAATAAGCAGTCCTTTAAATTCTCCAGTGATGTCACTGCCCAAATTCCAAATTTTGTCTAGTTAAAGGCAAATGGATTTTTATAACAAAACCACTTTTGTGAAAATTAAAAACTATTCTTACTATTCTTATTTTAAGAAACATATTGGTAACCTATGCAAAAAAACTTAAGTATTATAGGACATGTTTAACCTATTTTAAAAAATTCACTAAAAATTATAATTGAAAAAGACAATCTTTGATGAAGATTATTTTCCAGGTGAGTACTTACAGTTCAGCCATACATCACTGCCGTTCAGACCACATATAGTAATAAATTTAAAATGTCAAAGGTGACAGGACAGATGAGACAAACTAAAATTACTTTTCATTTCAATTATCAGAAACAATCAGATCAATTTGAAGAAAATATTTTGGTTAAACAAACTTTGTTTTTAATACTTTTAATCTTATAGATATTATTCAGGAATTTTAGTTTGTAAAATAATTATTTTATTATTATCACCTGTAAGATAAGGAATTTGCCCAAAAGAGTTCTGGAGTTTTAAAATTCAGCATAAGCAGCATAAATTTGGTCTGCAATTTTATTTGCAACTAGTTTATTAGAAGCATTTAAAAGGCATGTTAAGGTCAGCAAAAATATCTGTTTACACACCTAACAAGAGAAGTAGGTCAGAAGCTCCTATGACTTCACTAACCAATTTGTGACCTGTGAAAAATCAGCAAAAGGGGAAATAGAAATGTAAAATTTGACAGGAATAAGCAAACAAGCGTCTGAGATCTCAGAGTTCTATCCTGACAGGGTATGAATTGGGCAAATACGCCAGGATAAACCTTAGTAAATTCTACTCATTATGGTCCATCATAATTAAATTTGTTTTAAAATCACCAAATCAATTCTAACCAATTATGAAAAGCAAGCATATAGGAAGTCTCATCTACTTGTCAGGAACAAGAGTATTTTTTCCCCTAACTGACTAATGCCAAGTATGTTTAACCTCTTACAAATTTTCATTTTGTTGCACTGACCAAAATTTAAAACCACTGAGCAACAAAACTTTGTGTGTCTTTTTTTCTAAAACCTGTTTTCATTTGTACTAGACATTTTCATTTAAAAGGTAGGAATAAGCAAATGAATACATCTTAGTATTTTTCCTCTGGGCTTTCTGACATTTTATGTGAGATCAAACAGGTCCTTCCTTACCTGTGGTGAAAAAATCCTTCAGTAAACTGAGGCTTTCAACAATTTTATCAAAGTCAGGGGTCAATTTTGCAAGGTCATCTGAATTAGGAAGTGCTTTTCTAATTTTCTCTGGAGAAGACAAAAAAATTCTCAAAATAAGAATCTGACTATTAAAACATTGACAAAATAGAAATAATCATCATATATAAGTTTAAATTAAAATATCTTTGTTTTTCTCCCTACTACGACTACAACTATATCTGAAACAATATATTATTGTGACAATATTCCACAAGACATTAAATGTTCCTAAAAAGACTCACCAAATGTATGACTTAGATGGGTACTCTTGATTTATAAGTTAAATGCCATGAACTATCAGTACTGTATTAACAATGTTAATGCTGTATTGGAATCAGAAGTACTTTTAAGGAGAAAGTCAGAGTAAAGAGGCCAAGAATCAAAGAAAAAATTGAAAAACACCTCTTGTAACACTTGGCCCAAACTCAAAGACAGTAATGAAATAAAAAATAGAATTCCATTACTTTTTTCCATCCTTTCACAGACCCTAAGAAAATTCACACTTGTTACCATTGGAAATAACTGTCTAAGAGCCTATGGCAAGCTTTGGTTTTATCTTTGCTAGCTCTACTTATAAAACGGTCAGAGTACTTATTTTTGCTTATAAACCCTCAACAATTTTGTCAAAATTTGGTACAGCTGTACAGTCTCTTCTGAATTAGAATGCGCTTTTCTTTTTTCTGCAGAAGACCAAAACACATATATACTCTCAAAATAAGAGTATGTGTCAGTTCTTATTTTAAATGCTGTAACAGCATTCACCTGTTTAATCTTCAAGGCAGCCCTACAAAATGGTTATCATCAAACCCACTTTACAGCTGAGGAACGGGGGCACTGAGGTTAAGTAGATGGGCTTGCACCACAGCTGAGAAGCAGGTAGTCGGGCCTGAAGGCTGGCTAGTGCAGCTTCAGAACCCAAACCGCAGCCCCACACTGTGTGGTGCTGGCAAATAAATACATCAAGGTAAAAAGCTCTCCGCATGAATATCAGAAACATGTGGAAAGAACACTACAAATTCTGTCAATGCAGCAGGGTTTTATCTTTAAGAGCTCTGAGTAAGTCCATGTAGAGAGTAATTCTACCCCCATATACACCTAAGAAATTAAACAAGGTCTAAAAAAAAGACTGAGGAAAATAATTTCTTTCAAAAAAATTGTTTAAATCACAACTTACTGGCTATCAGAACTATCAAATATACTTTTTTCTAATCTACCTGTTATAGAAAAAAGGAGAACAGTCCCGATTATGGGAAGCAATTACTAAGGACTCTAGCAGGCTTTGAGGGACTTGGCTACAAGAAGTAGAAGTCATCAATGTATCCAATAAAAAATAACTAGTGAGGTGGGTTATGGTGCATCTATTCTGGCTAACAACACAGAACACTGAAAGTGGTGTCTAGAAAGGCTGCTTTGGCTAACAAATGTGTTGGGTCACAAAGAAGCCAAAGTGTATGTTCACTACAGCCATATAACTTTTAAAAAAGAAACTAAAATATTAACCACATACACAGACTAGGTACAATTAAAAGAAAATGTCTATTAGGATAGCAGTAGCTATGTGAAAGTGAGGGACGAAGGGGTTATTTTTTTCCTACCATTTTTTCTTTGATATTCTACTACTTTTATCATTAATATAAAACTGTTACACAGCGAACTCATGAGTGAAGCAACTATTTCAATACCACTATTTCTCTTGATATGACAAAAAAAATGTATTTTAGCATTGATGATACAAACCTAAATCGATGTACTCATCAATCTCCCACACGATGTCAGGCACAATCCACTTATAGTCACTAAGGTCAGGTATCAGATCTTTCCACTGATCAAAAGTCTAAAGGAAAAGAAAATATGACAATCAAATGTTCTGTCATACAAAAAATAAAGGAAAACTACCTTAGTTTATCTAATTAAAATATGCTAATCTACAAAGAGTGTATATCGTGTTCAAAATTTTTAGAAACAAAATAGCCTCAGTTCCTCTAAAAACAAATTAGTAGGCAAGCTTATGAAACATGTAAATGTCCCTTTACTAAATATGGAAAATGTAAAAATTCAAAATTTATGCTTATTTCAAACAGGTTTCATGATGTCGCTAAGCAAGACTGTGGAGCAGAAGAAAGGCAAACCAGGGGCCAGGACCCCTCGCCTCTGCTCCCACTGCTGCCAAAAAGTGGTTGTTAGCGCAGCACCCGCTTTCCTGTCTGCGCTACCACATGGCAAGCTGGAAATCAAACCCAGGTGACCCCACCCCGAGCCAGTGCTCCTCCCGCTAGGCCATTCTCACCTCCTGTAAGTACAACCAAGATTCAAAGAGCAGTTTCCTATTAGCAACATGAAACTAATTTAGCATGTGGCAGAGGTACAGAATAAATTTTAAATACCTAATTATATTCTATTGCGCTAAAGAAAAATGATTTGAGTTATAAAACCTTCAAAGAATCACACTAAAGTAACTGGAAAAGCAGTGGAAAGTTACGCTCACCTTTTTGGCTGTATAGCCACCGCCAACAGCAGATCCTAGTATGAGATATCGCAGTTTCAGGAGCCTTGCAGCTAATCTTGCTGGCCAAAAATGCCTGCGAGGCTGGTAGCCATATTTCATCGGAGAAAGCTTCAATTTACGTAACGGAAGGTTAGCTAAAGAGGAGAACTGATGAAATGATGTCCTGAACTGGGGTCTTTGAAGCTTCAGGGTAGGATGGTGTGAATGATAAATACTTCGTGAAACCAGATGCAGTTTTTGTAGTGGTAAGCTTCCTTTGATTCCAGAGCTATGTTTCACTAAGGATTGGCAGACCTCACTGAAAAAAAGATGAGAATGGGACAAAGATCAGCCTCGGTAACAATGCAAAGGAAATGACATAGAAAGAGCAGTATGCACAAGAAAACACGTGCACGGGCACATGGGACCAAGCACACTACATCACACCATAGCTCACACTAACTGTTCCGTGCCAGCAGTGCTGTGGCATATGCTACCTCATTTAATCCTGCTAAAAATTCTATGATGCAAGTATTAGTATTACCTCCATTCTACCAATGAGGAAAAGATGGCACACGCGCATGCGCACGCACGCACACCTGCACACGAAGAACTTGTTTAAATGCACACTGATACAAAGATTCAAACCAAGGCCGTGGAACTCCAGAGCCTGCCCTCTCATTTACTATTTGTGTGCTACAATCCCACTCCAAGGAGCTGAAACTGAAAAGAAATAAGGTGGAGACTTATTTTATTAACTGCTATTAACCGTCAATAGAAGCGAAAACAAAATGAACGCAAACCTGCTTTCAAAAACAAAAACGCCAGCAGCTTAAGACAGCTCTTCTTTGGCCTCTCCTCTATGTCCCATGATCCTGAGACAACCCAGGGATGGAAATTAAGGAAAAGTCGTTAACATGTAAAGAACCTGGCTACAAGTTTCTGAGTACAGGAAGATTAATTAAACAGTAATGAAAGAAGATATTAAAGGCAACATCCTACAGACTGAACGTTTGTGTCCCCCCAAAATTTGTATGTGGAAGCCTAATCCCCAGCATGAAGTATTTGGAAGCGAGGCCACTGGGAGATAATTTGGTTTGTTTGTGGTCATGGACGTGGTGCCCACCATGTGTTGGGATTGGTGCCTTTATAAGGAGATAAAGAGCATGAATCTCTGTCATGTGAGGGCACAGAAAAAAGATGTCCCATCTATGAACCAGGAAGTGATTCCTCACCAGACACCAAATACGCCTGCACTTTGATCTTGGAGCTCACAGCCTCCAGAACTGTGAGAAATAAATGTCTGCTGTTGAAGCTGCCCGCTGTTTGTAATTTGGGGAGAAATAAGGCGATTGTGTATCAGCTGCACAGATATAAGAGAAGACACTAAAGTGAGGTGGCAGCACTAAGAACGGAAAGGGAAAGGTAGATACCAGAATGATGGACTAGACCCAGAAGACAAGGCAAAGAGTAAATAGTAATCCCGAGGTTTTAGCTGGGAGACTAAGATTATCACTTACAGATATAAAACAATCAGAGCCAAACCAACTGGGAGAATAGCCCATGGTTCCATAACATTTGGCTCAAACTTCTTTCAAAACTCTATCCTTACAGCCACTTAGATAAACTTTGTTTCCAGTTCCAGTTTCACTGCTTACTTGTGTGCAATCAAGGGCAGATTATGAATTTACCAAAGCCTGTTTTTTTTAATCTGTTAAAATGGGATTACATCTACATCAGAGTTATTGTTGATAATTACTAATTCAAGTATCTTCTTCTCTGACCATAATCCCTTTCACTAAAACCGCCTTTGGCCCTATAGGAACAACCAAGTCATGGATACTTCTATCTTCTCCCTAACCTATTAGTCTCCACCTTATTTATTTACCTACTTAGCCACCTTATAAACTGCCTTAAAGGCTCTTTTGCAAATACCCTAGACTCCCTTGCCCCCTGACTCTTTGTTACACTTGTTTGGGAATGCACAAACCCTACATGAACCTTATTATCAGTTTAAGCCTGCACCAAGGGAATGAAGCACTACTGAAGAAAATCATACCCAACTGGACAGACATCTCAGCAAGGCCCTAAAAAAAGCTTGGCCATCTTACTCGATCAATTCATTCTCCTGCTCCCCGCCCGCCTCTACCCTCCCACATCTCCCCATGCTTCCTCTGACTCTTGGGAGAAAATGGAAAGCCATCAGAGGGAGACACCCACCCATCTCCCCACAAGCCCTGTAAGATTACAGTAAGTTCTCTTCCTCCTTTTAAAGGCAAATCCTTGTTTCCTCCAAACTCCTCCTGCCTCTTCAGTAATCAGTGGTCAAGTCTCTGTCGGTTTAAAGGAGAGAAAGACAAATGGCAGTTCCCTGCTCTATAGCTACTCTATTAAAAAGGCAAACCAACCTGATTTCCATTGGTCTCACTACAGTAAAACGGCGCTCACTGAGTGCCTGAAGGCTTCCAGTGGGCATTTGTTTTTTCGATTCTCATTTTCTTTCTCAGCAATATCTGACAGTGTTGGCACCCTTCCGTGTTGGAACGCCCCCAATCCCAGCAGTCTCTAGCTTTACTCCTACTCACTGGCCACTCCTCAGGCATCTCCTCCCCAGCTACCTTTTAAATGTCGGGAGTTCATTGGGCTGAGATATAAAGTCACTTGTCTTCTCAGTCTACTCGCGCTTCCCAGGCAACGTTATCCACACCCATTTCCTCAACTGCCTCTACGTAGCCATGTTTCACAAAACTTAAATGTCTAATACAAATAGTTACACTCCAGATCCTTGTGTCCAACTGCCTACTAAACAACACCCCTTAGATATCAAAAAAGTACCACAAATTCAAAATGTTCAAATCCATGATATCTCCCCTCCCTCCCCCCCAAGCCCTATTTCAGGAAACAGCATAAGCACCTATCCAGTCGCATAAGCCACAAACTTGGGCTTATTCTTGATACCTTTCTAATCCTCTACTTCTGTTAATTCCACTTCTAACACACATCTCCAACCTTCCAATCGCCCATCTCCACTGCTGCCGTTCCTTACCTGGGCTTGCCACAACAGTGTGGACTGAGGTGTTCTCCACAGCACAACCAGGGCACTCTTCTGAAATGTCAACCTGATCACTGTCACTCACCTGCATAAATCTCCTCAAAGTCTCCTTTGCATTTAGAATAAAAATCCAAACTCCAGGTCTACAAAGCCCTGTCTCTCTCCCTCTGACCTCTGAGCTCTACCCAGATCAGTTTTCACCTAGCTCCTCGAGTGTGTCATAATCCTTCCAGTCTCGGGGCCCTGATACCCACAGTGCTTGGGGAAACTCTGCTACCTACTACCTCCCAGTACTGTTGTTAGCTCTGGTCACACATGGTTTCCCCTCAGCGTTCCCTCCTCTCCTGGCATCTATATTCTAACTCGGGTTCCCCTGCTACAGATCTCAGTTCCCTGTACTTTTCTTCGGTGAACATAAAATCTGTATCACATAATACGTAATTATTGGATTAATATTTGACTACCAATAAACTACAATCTCCATAAGGCCAGGGAGGGGTCATGTCTGCTTGGCTTACCACTCTATCTCTGAAGCCTAGCCCAATGCTTCACAAGCAGTAGACACTTAATAAACCTGCTGAATTAACATATGTTATTGGGAGAGCAAAACCAAACCAAAACAAAAGGTGAAAGAACCTAGCAATGACCACAGAGTAAGTGCTCAAGAAATGTCATTTCAACACTAACTGCTCTAACCTCTACTAATATGTCAGCGAGTAGTCCTTTATCCCTCAAAAGTTCCTTGCTTTATTAAAGAAAGGAGTTAATATAAATATATATCCAAATAGATAAACTCTACACCCAAGCAGTCATATTGCTGAGATGTTTTGGCTTTTCATTATTTTCTTCCTCTTTTATTTCTAAAGGTCTAAAATTCCTGTTTCCACAATGGTGGCAACAATGGCTGTGGGTGACACCAAGAAAAAAGAGTATTTGGTTGTCCAAATCAGGAACCACATGTAAAATTGTTCTTCAATTTAGTCCCCTGGAAAAGATAATTGACTCAAAACAAAATCCTAGTACTTGGAAAGGTATCCTCAAGAATTATTTCCAGAGCTTTCAATTCATGATGGTGCTCTAAAAGCTCAATGCCCAGACAGGAGGGATTCTCTTCCACACCAGGGTCCTCTTGAGATATAGGTAAGAGAGTAAAAACAGGAGAAGAAATAGAGATTTACTGAAGCACCATCTGGGGAAAGGCTGGGTCACCCTCTACCCCATTCCAGTGCTGGTGAATGTTAATAGGAACACTCGCCCCAAGGATGAACAATTGGGCAGGGAAGAGCTAAAGCTCCTGGGGGGAGAGGGAGAGGTGGCAGCGGTGGGGGAGGGGGTCTTTCCAGATTAAGCCCTAACGACACTGGCATCTGTAATGAGATCTGATTGCCTGCCCACTCTCTAAAAGCCCGAAAATGAAACCTGCTAGTTGATATGTCCTATACCTAAAACACCAAATCAGCCTTCTCATTCAGGGGTAACCCACACATGGCAGGTCAATCATTAGTCCTTCGTGTTTAAATATGATTAGATAACCACATTCTTACAGAAAACTAGCTCTTAAAATGATGACCAACATAAACAACATCATGAATCCTGGAAAAGGCGGAGATGTTAAATTCTAATTAATGTTCTCAGGAGGCTTATTCCAGATATAAAATAAAAGCAGACTGTTGCTAAAAATAGTAATTGAAGAACACAAAGTTAACTGAATTAAATGTATCTTTAAGAGATTAATAAATGTTTGGGTACCTGGGTGGCTCAGTCGGTAAAGGGTCCAACTGTGTTGACAGTGCAGAGCCTGCTTGGGATATTCTCTCGCTCTCTCTGCCCCTCCCCTGCCTATGGGCTTGTATTTTCTCTCTCTCTCAAAATAATAAACTTAAAAAAATAGTTTAATAAATGTTAAAAAGGAATTCATGGAAATTAAAGCTGTAATAGCCAATTTAAAAAAAAAGGAATAGCAACACCAGAAAATATATTAAAGAAATTCTTGGGAACTTAGAACATAAAGAAAAAAAGGTGGTAACCATGAGAAAGAAGTTAAGTGACTCAGAGAAGTGGTATCCAAAGTGGGGATGTATGTGGAATGCGTTCCACAGGATGCACAAAACGACTCACTGGGATTCACGAAGAAAGTACCAAAGCTCCTAGATACAGTATTTTTTGTATCTCATCCTTCAAGACTGTGTTAGGGGAGAATTATAATGAAAGTAATTAATTAGTAAAAAGATATATATAATTTAAAATAAGTGTGTATTTATGCCTACTCTGTTTTTTTAAACAGATGATGAGGACAGCTTGTATTTTGCAAATCATAGACTTACAGTATCAATCTAAGAAGACCAATTCATCTAATAGAAGTCTAAAAAGAAAAAGAACAGGAAAAATGAAAGGAAGAAAATAAAGAAATGAGAAAAACTTCCCAGAACTGAAGAAAGCATCTTTTTAACAAAGGCCCACTGAGTACCAAGCCAGATTTGGGGTGGAAGTTGTGGGGGCAGGGGTCATGCATGGACAAAACCTTGAGAAATTAAAGATAAAAACAAGACCCTGGAAGCTTCAATGAAGAGAAAAACAGGATACCTACAAACACACAGAAAACAGATTTTCCAGAGAGTCTGTATTCATTAACAAGGGATGCTAGAAAAAAATGCAACAATGCCTTTACAGTTCTGAAGGAAAAGTATTTTAAATATGGACTTCTACAGTTGGCCAAACTCAATGTGATGCAAAATAAGCTCCCTTGCTACCCCCAAAATCATCTATTTTTTCTCCCCTACCATCTCTTTTAACCTCTATACCATTTCCTAATACAAAATTCTTTTTTCAACAAGTTTACACAAATATTTATTGCACCTCAATAAATGGTGGTCAATGATCTTAGATGTCCGTGGGTATGTATTTAGATATGCAGGTCAAAAAAATGTTTGTTCCCATCTGTTTAAGAATGGGACTTGAGGGGCACCTGGGTGGCTCAGTCAGTCAAGTGTCTGACTTTGGCTCAGGTCATGATTTCATAGTTGTGAGTTCGAGCCCCTTATTGGGCCCTGTGCTGGCAGCTCGGAGCCTGGAGCCTGCTTCTGATTCTGTGTCTCCCTGTCTCTCTGCCCCTCCCCAGCTTGCACTCTGTCTCTCCCTCTCAAAAATAAATAAACATAAAAAAAATTTTTTAATAGGAATTTAAATGTATTCCTTCATAACAAGTATTCTTCTTTGCAGAAGAAATACAGCAAAAGACAAATTTCAGAGCCAAGGCTTCTAACTTTTCACATCTCAACTTCTACAGGAAAGCTAAACTGCACACGATCAATATAAGACACTTTTAAGCCAGGATTCTCTGGAGTCCATAGTAACTTTAGAAATTTAGGCCAACAGCATCCACCTGAATTAACACATATATCAGTTATTAATCAGTTGTTAAGATCAATTTTTAAAGTTTTCCTACATATCTTACTTATTCCAATGAAGTGTGCTACCTTTGGCAAAGTCTTCTCTTTATTTAAATAAAATTAGCTACGTTTCTCCAGGAAATAGTGAAGACTAGAAATAAAAAAAAGGAGTAAATAACTTACTGCAGCATCAAGGGCTATGGATTTACTCAGAAACTCCAATTCCATTAAATCAGAAATAATTATTCAATTATTCTAATTGACTGTAACTGTTGTATGTCATCTATTTCTAAATATAGACAAATTAACCTTCCTAAAACAAAGGGATTCCGTTCGTTATAAACACTATAAATTACCTATACCATTTAAACAACGTTCTGAAAAAAAGGCAAGGCAGGTGTTCAGAGGCTACTTTAGGAAAACCAAGTTTTTCCAACCTTAATTGATGCATATTACTTCTTAGAGAAAGCTTGCAACCACGAGTTAAGCCTGAAAGTATCTAAGGATATTAGAACACAAATACATGTCAAGATAAAGTCCAATTTAAATCTCACTAAAATGCCTAAGGTGACGCACAGAAATGAAAAATCTCCTCTATGATTTTCTACTTAAGATTAAACCAGGCCAGGGCAAAAATAAGTGCGATTAGAAAGCAGGTGCTATCTTCATCACTTCGCATCAAAGCAAGTCTTCCTCCCTAAACACTGAAAAGCTGCTATTAGGAGGAGGTTATCTCTAATCACCATCTCTGACACCATTTGCGTCACTGTTTCAGATGACTCCAAAGCAAGTCTATTCAGAGGACTAAAGCAAGAGGCAGAGTCGTCTTTACCCTGGCAGAAGAATGAGACTACCTGCAGGAGCAACGCACATCCGGCGTGGAGGTAGAAGAAAAAGTTAAGAGACGGCGAGGGTGACCCAAGAATAGAACCAGAGGCTGGGGAGGGAGAGGCAGACACAAGACGCAACCAGAGACAGATTAACAGCGAGGACAGAAAGGTGAAAGACGGCAGGGACAGAAGGACAACAGAGACAGGCCAAGATAGAAAGGAGCCCAGAATCTTTGAGTGGCACAGAAATAGGCACAAGGGCCGGTACTGCAGCAGGCACCTCAGGTTAGCCCAGTCCGGGTTCCTGGAACTACAGTACCTCAACAATACCTCGGGATCCTCCAACCGCCCTCCGCCTGACCTGAGAGTTATGTGCACATTAGTGCACATTAGTAGTGATGGGATAACCCGGTTTTCCGGGGGCCCCAAAATAACGGGGCCAGGTCGGAGCCCGCACTTACCAGGCCACGGCGGCCCGGCGTAGTCGCCACATCCCGCCCGCGAGGTCACACAGGCGCCGAGAGGGCCACGCGGGAGCCCGGGTGTCAGCCCCAGTCCGGCCGCTGCTCCAGGAATGACCCAGAAAGAGGCCCTCGGCAACAAGGGCACAGAGCAGCTACTGCGGCCCTCCCGATGGCGCTTTGACTTCCGGGAGAGCCCGCCCGGCACCCGTACTCAGTCCGTCAGGAAAATAGGCACCCTCCCGCCCTTTCTAGGAGGGCAGCACAAACGGTCCGTAGAGGACCGGTGCCTGTGCTGAGAACCTCCGGAGGGGACAGCCACATTCTGCCTCCCACTACCTCGTCCCTTCTTCTTTGTTTCCGGGTTGGAATGATGCAATTGAGTTTCCCAGGTCAAAGATTTGGCGAGGTGAGGGGTTGAGAGTGGGGCAGGGACTGGCAGGGTGCCGGGCGAGGAAACCGGATTGATAAAAGTCTCACGGGGTGCTTTCCAATTTAAGAAAATGTAGGTATTTAGGGACGTTGGAGGAGCCTAGCGGAGTAGAAAATGAATACAGTAATAGTGTAATAGAATAATAAAAACCAGCAGTTGCCCCACTCTTTTGTCCGGTGTCTTTGTTTACAAAGCACTTTCAGAACAACCTTGGGAGGCAAGAAGAGTAACGGACTGGTTAAGTGCTTTAGAGCCCCTGAGGGTAAGATCTGAGAAGGGTTCCGATCAGTTAGACCAGCTGTGGGTTTGGAATAGGCTTGTGCAGTTTATAAAAGCATCAAAAACGATTTTGTTTGTTTACCCTTTAACTGGCCTTCGTCTGGCCTTTAACTCATTTATTGAAATGGCTTGTATTAAGGCCTCCAACAATTTCTGTCAGTGGACCCTGGACCTCTCAGCATTCAGCTCAGAAGATTGGGTGCTCAGCACTCTCCTTAGTTGGCTTCCCTCTTTTGGTTTTCAGGACATAACATTCTCTTTTTCTGCTCCCATTCTCCTTTGCTGGTTCCTCTCCCCAAGACTCAGTGTAGGAGAATTCCAGAATTCAGAGATTCTAGGCCCCTTTCCTTTTCTCTTCATTTTCTCCCTAAGTAATCTGAATCAATTCTAGGACTCTAAATATGTTTTCCCCCTTACAACTCCTGTCATTTTATGAGGAAACTGGGGCCCCTAAAAGGAATGTGGTCTATGAAAGGTAATGAAGTCAATTAGTGGCAAAACCAGGACTAAAGTCACAGGGGTCTGTGGCCTCTCTTCATTTCAAGGGCACCACCACCCCCATGTGAAAAATTCCCTTTGCCTTACTCATCAGAATCCTGTCAGTATCCATCCATTCACAACAAAGCCAATTATTAGACGCAGCCATTAGCAGTAAACTTCCCAAAAGGGGGACTCCAGGATTTTCTTTATTATATTTACTGTGGTAACTGTTTTAATGACTGAACTTGCTATACTGACCAACGCAAACTGTAATTTTTTTCCAGAGTTGCAGAGCTGTGCAAAAATTCCTGTTACTGTTACTTCTCAGTTGTTTTACAAAAAAATAAGAGAAACCAAACAGTGGTACCCTCTTTCATGTATGGGTTACCTTTACATTTGACAAGTCCTTTTTTCTTCAGTTCTACTTCTAGACACTTATCCCACTGAATCAGTCCCACACATGCAAAGACATAGGTGTGATGTTTATTTTTGCATTGCATGAAATAACGAAAGATTGGGATCAACATTGTCAAAAGATAAACTGAGGCATATTAAAAATTGTAGGAGTTTATTTGATCAAAAATTGGTTTGAATGAAGCAGTGCTAAGCCAGAAGTGGTTAGGAATGCTGCATCAACAGGAGTCATTGGCTATGAGGAAGAAAGGGAAGCAAAGCAAGGAAATTATTTGATTGGCTATAGCTTATGTGGCTGCCTTACTTGGGAAAGCCTCGTGGGCTGTGTACACTTTCTTAACCTTAATGCATTTATAGGCTTAGGTTTTGGATTGCTTAGTAGGCTACCAAGGCATTAGAACCAAGTTGGTCTGTATTCAGCCCATTCTCAACATAATCCCAGCAGGTACATATTATAGAAATTAACAAAATATTCAAAAATTTATAAATGCAAAATGCCTAGAACGCCCAAAACAAGGAGCAAAACTAGAGTATTTACAACTATCCAACTTCAAGGCTTAATATTATAATCAAGACAGTACAGTATTAGGATAAGAACAAATAGATCAAGGGATCAAAATAGAGGGTTCAGAGATAGATCTCCATTTGTGCAAATTGTTTTTTGACAGAATCTCCAAAGCAATTCAATAAAGATGGAAGTCTTTTCAATAAATGATGCTAGAATAATTGGGTGTGTATGTGGAAAAGAGTATACCTTATACATGCTATACATAAAATTTAATATAAATTTATATCATATACAAAAATTAGTATACATACACAAAAATTGTATAAGCTGGGATATATCCCTAAATGTAAAAATAAAAAGCTATAAAGCTTTTGAAGAAAATATAGAATATCTTTGCAACTAGGGAGTAGACAAAGATTTCTTAAGCCACAGAAAGTAATCCACAAAATAATAAAATTGATAAATTGGACTTCATCAAACTAAAATACTTTTGCTCATGAAAGAACACCACTGATATAATTTAATAGATAAGCATTACATTGGGAGAAAATATTTTTAAAATATATATCTGATAAAGCATACATATCCAGAATATATAAGAAATTCTTACAACTCAGTCATAAGATAAACAACTTGCAATCATTTGAATGTTTGTATCGTGCCTCTGCCCCTACCAAATGCATATATTGAAATCCGAATGTCCATAAGGTGTTGGAATTAGCAACCTTTGGGAGGCTTTAAATTATGAGTGGAGCCCTCATAAATGAGATTAGTGTCTTATAAAAGAGACTCCATATGGCTTTCTAGCTTTTCCACCATGTGAAGTTCCAGCAAAAAGCCATTTATGAACCAGAAAGGAAGTTCTCACTGACCGGAACAAGACCATGCTGGCGCCTTGATCTTGGACTTCCCAGCCTCCAGAACTGTGAGAAATTTCTGTTCTTTATAAATTACCCAGTTTATGGTATTTTGTTATAGCAGTGCAAATGGATTAAGACACAACCCAGTTAAAAATTTAAACAAACACTACACAAAGAAATATATATATCTTGGGAGATATATATACATATGCATATATATTCAAAGAACACGTATAGTGCTCAATGTTACTAGTCATCAAGGAAATGAAAATTAAAAACCACAGTGAGATACCACCGTATCTTCACTAAAAGTGCTCAAACTAAACAGACTGACACTACCAAATTTGGTGAGGATGTGAGTCAACCAGAACTCTCAAGCCCTGCAGATGGAAATATAAGATGGTATGACCACTTTGGAAAAATATTTGGCAGTTTCTTACAGAGTTAAACATATACCTCCCCTTTGGTCTAGCAATTCCAGGCTTAAAATTTATCTAAGAAATAAAACATAGGTACACAAAAATGGTTGTATAAAAATGCTCATAGCAGCTTTGTTCACAATAGCCAAGAACTAGAACCAAACCAAGTATGCATCAACAAAAAATGGATAAACAAATTTATGCACGGAAATACTACTCAACACCAAACAGGGAAGAGCTATTGGACTTTTAACAACATGAATGAGTCTAACAGACATGCTGAAATCAAAAGAGGATGTTCCATTTATGGGAAAATGGATATTGGAAGTGGGAAGGCAACATTGGGGCACTTTATAGGAAGATAGAGGTGGATGTTCATGTGCTGAGGGTCTGAGTTACTTAGATGTTTCTGTTTATCCTAATGTACATCTGGGGCACCTGGCTGGCTCAGTCAGTTGAGCATCCGCCTTCGGCTTAGGTCATGATCTCATAGTTTGGGAGTCCAAATCCCACATCAGGCTGGCTGCTGTCAGTGCAAAGCCTACTTCAGATCCTCTGTCCCCCATCTGTCTTCCCTCCGTCCACTTGCACACGTGTACACTCTCTCTCTCTCTCTCAAAAATAAACATTTAAAAAAGGTACAGCTATGATTTGTGCATTCCAAATTTCATATATGTGTGCATGCATTTTATATACATCTATAAGCTGATTGGCTGGGGAGGGTTGAAGTGGGTGGAGAATAGATGGGACAAGAGTGACCAAATATGGATAATTATGGGAGCCCGTGGTGGGTCCATGAGGGCTCCTCACACTTGTCTGTTCACCTTGTATGTACTAGAAACTTTTCCTCAAGATAGCTGTAAAATGCATCACATTCTTCCTGTAAAAACTGATGCAGGAAGGAAAATAAAATACATTTTATTTTCTTGTCTTCTGGGTGTGAGAGGGAGGAGCAGAGGATGAGTGAGGATAGAAGGCACGCTGTGTGCTGTGTAGAGTTGATTCCAGCTGTATGCGTTTCCTGTTGCTGCTGTAATAAACTACCCCTATCTTCCTGTTCTAGAGACCATAAATAAGAAATGATTTCACTGAGCTAAAAGCAAAATGTCCACAGTGCTGCTTCCTTTTGGGGAGCTCTCAGGAAGAAGCTGGGTTTGTTGGTTGGTTGGTTTGCCTTTTCCAGCTTTTGGAGGCTGTCCATGTTCCTTGGCTTCTGGCTCGTTTCCATCTTCAAAGCTAGCAATAGCTGGTTAAGTCTTGGAACATCATATCCCTTTGACACTGACACTCCTACCTCCCTCTTCCACATTTAGGGACACTTAGGGTTTCATTGGGCCCATCCAGATAATCTTCCTATTTTATTTTTTTTTTAAGTTTATTTATTTATTTATTTTTGAGAGACACAGAGACAACGTGAATGAGCGAGGGGCAGAGAGAAGAGACAGAGAATCCCAAGCAGGCTCCACGCTGTCAGCTCAGAGTCCAGAGCGGGACTTGAGCCCACAAAACTGTGAGATCAGGACCTGACCAAAACCAAGAGCTGGACACTTAACTGACTGAGCCACCCCATTGCCCCTAATCTTCCTGTTTTAAAGTCAACTGGGTAGCAACCTTAATTCCATCTGAATTCTTAATCCTCCTTTGCTATAGTCATGGGTTCCAGGGATTACGATGTGGACTTCTTTGTGGGAGACATTCTGCCTACCTCACAGCTCCATTTAAATTCTTTTGACTAATCTCTCTCTGATACTGAGTGTGTGTGTGTGTGTGTGTGTGTGTGTGTGTGTGTGTGTGTTTATGTTGTGAGTGTGAAGTATCACGTTTAGGCAGCTCAGCCACATCAGAAATAGCCATAGCTGTGCTATTGTGCTTCTAATCTTTGTTCTTCATATTCACCATTTTCTTCATTTTAATGACTTTTATACCTTTGTCCTTTCTAAAAAGAAATCTCAAGTCTGCATGACATGTCATGAATTTAATTTTCTGCAGTGGCATTTTTGCCCTGTAAGTAGTTTCTAAAGTTACTTCTATGTGATAAGTCTTGAAATGTTTCCTTTAACTTACCTTTACTGCTTTTTGTGCCTATATCTTAGAGGTCAAGATTTGTCATCATGTTAAAGATGCGAAGTTACTGGCCAGAATTTTTTCTTGTCCCTATAGTGAATAAACTCCTAGGTAATGAATTCATGGATGTGATCTTCCTCTGGATCTTTCTATTATAATGACAACTGTGATGACCCCATTTAATGTGCTAGACACTAGGCTACAATTTGCATATAATATAGCCTTCCATTTTTTCATGGGCTTCATCTTTTTTTTCCTTACCTGTTCTTCTTTTATGTAGCAAAGGAAGTATTGAATAATGACTACAATCTTGAATTCTGCTGTGTAGATTTTATACTTAGTGGTTATTCTTCTGTGAATCTGGCTTGAGGTTTTTGTCATGTTTTTGTTGAGTTTTCACAAGTATTTTAGTAATTAGACCAAAAAAAACTGCACCAAGGACTACTAAAATACCTTATTGGCTGAGAAAATATGTCTCTATTATAGATACTCAAACTGAAGACTTGCTTCAGCCCTACACACTACTGAGGTGAGGTAAAGTTTTAAATCGAATTTATGTTGTTTTTCCAGGCTTCACTTTTCCTTCCACCATTGAAAAAGTAGGCAGTTTTTGTAATTTGCTTGCACCAGCGATGTTAGCAGGAAGGTATTGTGGGGGAATTCAAAGGCTCTTTTTGCTGAAAGTTTTCTATGAAGGCTTAAGCCTGTATTGGAATTTTACTAGGAGCCCGGGAGAAGAGAGAGGCCTTCGAGAAGCAAAAGTTGGAGGGTGGAGATTCCTAGAGGCCAGAAAGAGGAGAATGTTCTTCCCTAACTACTCTTCCTGTACTTGGAAGAGATCAAGACCTCTGAGGGCTCACAGCCCCCCCCCAAAAAAGATTTCACCTAAGCACGATCAGAAACAGCTGATCGGGGCGCCTTGGGTGGCCCAATCTGTGAGTCCGGTTAGTGGGTTCAAGCCCCACATCAGGCTCTGTGCTGACAGCTGGCTCAGAGCCTGGAGCCTGCTTCAGATTCTGTATCTCCCTCTCTCTCTCTGACCCTCTCCTGCTCATGCTGTCCTCTCTGTTTCTCAAAAATAAATAAAAAACATTAAATAAAATAAACAGCTGATCCATCAGATTCAGAAGGATCATGAAGATTAGGAATCTGGGGGCACTCCAGAGGTTACCTGTGATCATTAATTAGAATAAGAACTATTTTCTGTGCATATGGTTATCAATGACCAGTATCTCCATGTTGGAAATATTATATGATAGTGTGCTGCGTATCTCTTTCCAACCCTGCATTCACTGACATCTTGTTGGCAGCTTGAAATTAGTTATTGTGATGGTATTTACACTATAGATGTCAGCAAGCACTACCAATCAGAGCTTTGTTTGTTATTTTGTTGATTGTTTAATCTTAAGAAAGTTATGGACGAACAGTAATACTTAGGGTTAAAATGAAAAGTATATTGTGTCTGTGGCTATTTCATTGTGAAGAGCACAGAAAACTGAGGAAATATTCTTCCAGTATTTAAAACCTTTTAACTGGTTCAGTAAAGAAGTCATCACGTTAGCATGAATTATTTAAGTGCTCACATATGCCTTTGTTGTTTCATTTTCCTCTTACTTATTAATGTATAGGCAAATAGCAACCAATATTCACATCAGATTTAAACTCCTAGGTCAATGATGTGAGCAACTTCTTTGCTGAATAGATAGCAATCAAAATAAGCATGTATTCCTAGTCAAATGTATAACAAACTTACATAAATATGCATACATTTTTTTGTAAAGCTAATTAAACATTTAGTAGCATATCACTAGTATGCATATGCATGCTTGAGCAATACACCAGTTCTTTTCTTCAATCTATTTCCATCTTTCCATCACTGAAAACTTTTGCCATTTAGTTTTTCATTTGTTTTGATGTTTCCTGTGTCTCTGACCATTTATACGCTATCATTTTTTGGGGCCAATGCCATAACCAAAGCCTGCAGAAGTATTACTTTTTCCACTTCCCAGGTTCTGAGGCTTTCTCCCTCCTGCTTGGAGGTATTTTTTGCTCACACTTTGGAACATTTGCTTTTTGCTTCCTTTTTAGACTAAAAATATACCCTCTACTTCCACCGTGTTCCCAAACTTAGCCTGTATGAGAAATAACATACGTATTAGGCCCTTAAGTAATTTTGCATGGCAATACACTCTCGGAGAACCTATACAAACTCCTTCCCAGCTTGCTAGTGACTTCCTCAGCAAGAATAGATTGAACCGTGTGCCTTGCAGAAGGATCAGCTCCCACATCCTTGCTGCTCATTGTTGCAAGCTGTTGATAACCTCCTTCCCTTCCCAGACTTTGAGCAGCCCTTCCTTTGCAGTGGGAGGGCCGAGATGAGCAGCCGAGGCAGTAGCTTGCTATACAGATGCTCTAAGCATAATGTAACTCGCAAACACCATCAAGGAAGGGAGGTCTACCATTTCCTGGTCTGGACACCTACTTACACAGTAATGTCACCAGCGTTGAGAAAAGGCAAAATGATTCCTTTACCTGTTTATTCCAGTTAGAAGCAATGATAGCAGTGCATAGCACCCAAGGAGCTCTTAACAAGCAGGATTGGATTTGCGTATTTACAGAAAACAAATAGAAATTAGAACTCCTTCTTCCTTTGTTCCCTTTGTTTGCGGTTTTGTTTCTTCCTTGGGGGTGGGTGATTTTTAGAGAAGCAGAAGGGTGAGGGAAAGAAATACTGGAAGGATGTGTGTGGTGAATTTGGGGTTCAATGTCTATTTTAGGCTTGTACTTTCACATGATTCTGTTATCGTGGTATTATAATATGTGCTAATGGGTCTATTTCGTTATAGAAAAAGCTAGTGTATATAAAGCATTTAGAACTGTGCCTGGTATACAGTAAGCACTCACTAATTGTATTAGCTGAGGTAGGATGGGATATTTTGCTTTAGAAAATATACTTCCAAATCTCAAGGACTTAATCACACACAGAGCTATTTCCTTCTCACATAGCGGTCTGATGTATCATGGGGGGAGGGGAGCTTTCCTGAAGGCTGGAGACTCAGACCTGCAGCTTGCTTCCTGCTTGAGCCTGTACCATGTGAAACATGTAGTCTTCAAGGTCACTTTGGAGGGCCCAGAGGGTTGTCTGGGATAATCGTTAAGGACTAAAATAGAGATAACGTGAAATGACCACTCAGAGTGGCCAATAGGTCGGAGATTACTTCTGCCCACATTCAGTTGGCCAGAACCTAGTCATATGGCCCACTTAACCACCAGTAAAGCTGGGAACCACAGAGGAGCACATGGAGAACTGTGCAGACTGCCTCCTTTTGCCGTTATGAGCCTTAGCTATAAGGACAACACCAATAATAGTAATCTTATTATTCTCCAATGATAGGGATATCATTCTCCAAGAATGGCATATTGTCTTCTGGTTATGTTTGCTATTTGTATTTCCAGTGAATTTAGAGTTTTAGATTACTTTGTAACCTATTGTCCATCTGTTTCTAAAACATCATGAAACTTACCTTTATTTTATTGTCCTTGATGGGAGAGTAATCTAATTTTATTTTATTCTCCATACCAAGGAGCCACCATATTGAGAGCAGTTGAATTTCCTGGAAGCCAACTAAACAAGGGCTCAGAGTTAAAATTCAGTTAATATAAAGAAATGCAGTATTTATCACACACCTGAGTTTGCAGTCGGAGACTGATTCCCACCCTCTTAAAATATACACTCTATACAAAGAGATTGAAAGAGATTGAGGTATTCCCAACTTTAAGGTCTGGCCATTTTAAAAGCACTGGAAAATAAAAGGTTATTGTGAGCTACAGCCTTCCATATGTTAGGTTGCAGCTTAGAGATCTGACTGAGAAAGGGTTGGACTTGGTAATCTAATGGCATCAGCAAAAAAAGCACGAGAAAGACTGTGTTCTAGTCCTCACTCTCCGGTTCCTTTAGGACACTGAGCTTAAGGCTTCTAGTTCTGCCAATGAGCAGTGCAGATGATATGATTTCCATTCTGTATTTTTATGAGTTCAGAGAAATGTATTAATTTTCTCAAGGTTACAAGGTAAATTGGAAGTGTATGGTATATTTAGGGCTCAATATGCAAACCATTTGCCTGGGAGAATAAAGGGAGAGAAAACTGGAAAGTAGGTTCAGAGCAGATCATAGCGTGATTTGAAGATATCCAATTATGTCTGGATATTTTTCTTTTGGCCGAAGGACTTATGTGCAATTTCTTTGCAAGCACCATGATCCAAATGGTGTTTTATGGAGGTTAATCTACCAGTGGGGGAAGAGTTGGTTAAAAGTGGGAAGATAAAGCAGACAGCCTACTTGGGAGGGAATAATAATTATCCCAATGTGGTCTGACTTAGATTATGGTTACAGGGTCAAAGACGGCAATTAAACTTTAAGCCTAAGTAGCAGAATTTTCATTTTCTATGTTAAGGCTGAAAGACATTTATATGCTTTTAAAATAAAATTTTTTGATGTCATGTTTCTTTTTCTTTTCCTCTTATTTTGTTTAAAGACCCCCTCCTCATTTAATCTGCCATGTTTCATCCCACTAAATTCTCAGCCTGCATAAGATCATTTAAGTAGCACTTCATTAGGAATGAGATGGACATTGGGAGAAGCCAGGATGCTTTCAACCAAAATTTCCATTATCTGTCATCTGATTTGATAAGCAGCACTTACAATGTGAGGCATCAGGGTGTTCTTCAACTTCAGCAATGACCTTGAAAGTCTAAAAAGCTTCCACCAGGGCATCTTCATCGATTAGTAGACATTTACCACATCAGATGTAACTGATGTGATAAAGGATGCAAATCCACAGCCAGATGAAGAGGGGCCTGGGGCGAGACACGGGGAATGGGGGCAAGCTTCCATGCCCTCTCCAGGCCACCACCCTCCCCATATCTCCACGCATTAACCACCCTGGCAGCTCCTCTCCTTTCCTGTTTTCAAGTATCCATTCTGTCTGGTGGCTTTACCTGCACACTTCCTTCATTCCAGCAGTGGCCCTGTCTGCTCCCAGAGGACAGAAATCTTCATGGACCCATTCTAGAGTTTGCTTCTTTATTAGTTTATTTTATTTTAGAGAGAGGGCAAGGTAGGGGAGAGGGGCAAAGAGCGAGAGCGAGAGCGAGAGCGAGAGCGAGAGAGAGAGAGAGAGAGAGAGAGAATCCCAAGCAGGCTTCACACTTAGTGCAGAGCCCAACGCAGGGCTCAATCCCATGACACTGGGATCATGACCTGAGCCAAAATCAAGAGTCGGATTCTCAACCCACTGAGCCACCCAGGCATTCCTGGACTTTTCTTCTGTGAGTTTTTCTTTTCTATGTGCCCTCCAGGTCCCTTTCTCCAACCCTTCTAATGATTCTCTGATCTGCCCCCTATTACTTACTACATACCTTTCCTGCTCACTTTTCCCAGAGGTCACTTCTGCTACTTCCAGATAAGGGCCATAACTGATTCATTTGTTAAATTTGATGCCATAACCCAGATGTAAACTTGAACTACCCTGCTCTGATGATTTAGATAAAGTGATTCAAACTACATTCAATAGATTGCAGAAAGTCCAATGACTTCTCCAAGATTTCTATACATTCTGCAGGAGAGTTAGGTTCTCATGGACACGTCTAACTCAGTCTTTTGCTCCTCTAAATCAGGATTTCTCAACCTTGACATTTTATGCTGGATAATTCTTTCTTGTGGGTGGCTGTCTTGCACTTTGGAGGAATTTTGGCAGCCTTCCTGGCTTCTGCCCACTCGATAGAGCGGCTACTCTGTTCTAGTTATGATAATCAGAAGTATCTCCAGACATTGCTAAATTGTCAGGGGGGCAAAACCACTTCAACTTGGGAAACACTATCCTAACTTTGTTCAGTGCAGGCACTGACAGGCACCTGTTTTCCCTGTTGTCACTAAGTCAACTTAGGCGAGGTATACAAACATTTTTCTTAATTTCCACCATTTTTTTAAAGTCACAAAAGGAATCTCTATTGGTAGTAAATCTGATAGAAATTCTGGGGAAATTGAGAGATTTTTTTATCATGACTATGCGACCAATAAGAATTTGTTAGGTGCCCATGTTCTTAAAAACTTCTGTTGGTTATTTTGTCTGGCCTCTGGCCAGGTTGCTAGCCCCTCCTTGGTTTCTCTTCCCTTATCTCTCTTCACCCTCTCTCTTCTCTGTTCTTTCCTACTTCCAAATTTGTGTCCCTTTTCAATTCAGTGGTTTAGTTACATCATTTTACTTCTCTGTGCCAACTCATCTCTTTAGGGTCTCACTTTCCACCCCTAATTGGTGAATCAAGGTATTTTTCTAAACAAAAAGGCACCTCTCCCATAGTAATTCTGTAACCTATTATGATAATTAAACTTGAATCTTTTTACAGTTCCTACATACAAGCCCCCTTTATGTAGCCACAGTCGTATTAAACCCCTCTCACAAAAAGGAAGATTTTCAGATTATTTATTGTAGCATAACAACTGACCAAAACTTAAAATGGCTTAAAATAACAACTGTTACGTCATATCTCTCTTCAAATGGTATATCTACATGGTTAGCTTAGATTCCTCCAGCAGGCTATTATGCCTGGTAGTTCACTTTCTACATGGTGGCTCAGGGTTCCTGGAGGAAGGGACGGTTTTATGTAACAGGAAGAGAGAGTTGCCAATCTCTTAAATAAATTTTTTATTGTTTATTTTTGAGACAGAGAGAGACACAGCATGAGCAGGGGAGGGTCAGAAAGACAGGGAGACACAGAATCTGAAACAGGCTCCAGCCTCTGAACTGTCAGCACAGAGCCTGACGCGGGGCTCAAACCCACGAAGTGTGAGATCATGACCTGAGCCAAAGCCGGACGCTTAACCTGAGCCGAAGCTGGACGCTTAACCGACTGCGCCGCCCAGGCGCCCCGAGAGTTGCCTTGAGCCTTTAGTGTCCCTTTTGACATAACGGTCAAAGTAGTCACAGTGTCTGTCAGATTCAAGTCAAAGTGGGGTATCTTTCCTTTACCATGGTACCTACCCCCTCTGGCCAACAAATTTTGACATTATTCCTTCATGCCAATTACCCTCTTCTCCTCCCAGGATCCCTCCAAAGTTCCATTCCATCAGACTCAGACTTGAGGTCTAGGTTTTTGATGCATCAGAGAACTAGAAAAAAAGAGCTAAGAGGCCCTGGTGCTCTGAAAGCTGAGGAATGAGTGTATCTCAAGAAGAGAGTGGTTAGTGGGGTTAAAGATCAAGTAATACAGAGACTGAGGAGAGGAGAGCTTTGACCAATGGCAGGCTTGGCTCCCCTACTCTTAGTCCTTCACTGTGGTGGTGATTCTGGAAGCCGGTGACCTTATTTATTTCCCTTATTATATATAACTTTCTTTTCCTGGTGACATAGAACATGTTTCTTCCAGAATTTCAGAAAATATGGAAAATTATAAAAAAGAAAGTGTAATGCATAGATAACCCCTGAAACCTTGCATTGAATTGATTTCTCTATTCTTTATATAAACATGCATACTTACATATGCGTGTATATATGAGCATGTGTGTATACGTATTTATTCCTTTTTACTCCCTTGCTTCCTCTGATTGTTCAATCATCAGCAAGACTTTTTTTCTGTGCACTCAGAGTAAGGTCACAGCAGGAATGAGAAGAGAAAGGAAAGAGACAATTATCAGTATTTACATTTTATAAATAGACTTGAAATTCCTGGAAGAGACATTACTTAGGAAAAAAAGATTTCTGAGTTTCCAAGTTTGCCTTTGGGGACAAAACCTCAATTTTATCTTTGTAAATAATAGACTTTGGAAGCATGAGTGATGTAGGAGCCAATTTTCCAGCCATGGATTTGCTAGAAATGTCACAGCGAGGAAGGAGAGATTTGGGAGGTATGATTGAGTTCGGTGTTGGTCTAGGTCTCACAGACACTCCCATACTTTGCAAAATAATAGAAGTCCTACAGTGGTGGGGCTGGGATCTCAAGCAGAGGACTATGTACTGATTCCCGGGTAGATCTGAGGGGGCAGTGATGGCGGCCCAGGAGCCCCTCATGCTCACACATCAAAGCAGTAGTGACGAAATGGGCAAAACAAGGCAAGTCTAGCTGGAGAGCTCACCCCAAGTTGCCTGTGGCCAAGGAGGCTTGGGAAAGTGCCCTAGAGTTTCATTCGCTCCAAAAGTGTAGAGAAGGACTGAGAGAAGGCAGAGAGAAAACTCGCGATGGAGCCACAAGGGTTTCAGTAGGCAAGCCCAGCACGTGCAAATCACCACCAGATAATCAAAGACAGGTGATGGCTGTGCCAGGGAATGACGGAGGGTGAGGAAGGACTGGCCTTTCCTCACTCTGTGCTGCCACAGTCCAGTGAACAGAGGGGCCAATCTAATGGAAGGAGGAGGAAAGAGGTAGATCTTAAAATGATCGTTGAAACACCAAGTGCTGAAGAAAACCCTGGTGTGACTGAGTCACCTCATAGCTAACCAGATCCATTTCTGACCATCAGGCAAAATGAGGGAGTAAAGCAAAAATCAAGGTGAGATTTAAACAAAAATAGTTACCGTTCCTGCACACTGTGACCTGAGAAATATGTGTCATTGTTTGTGTATACATGGTGATTTGTATTATTCCCTAAGGTTTTGATCACGCTGTTGGTGGAGTTTCCAAACATTATATCATGAACAATTTACCTGTGCCATTAAGTATTCTTAGGGATGCCTTTATTGAGTGTATAATAGTCCAATATACAAAGGCAGTGTTCCTTCCTTCCCTTCCTTCCTTCCCTCCACAACTACTACCCCACGTGAAACACTTACTTTGTTTCAAATTGTTAAGTAACATTTTTTCAATGTTTTAAATCCTTTTCTTTAACTTGCATTAATTTCCAGGGAAACAGTTTCCAAAAGTGAATTTACTGAGGGAAGGTATATACATATTTTTATGGCTTCTCATTCACGGCGTCAAACCACTGCCGGCCCAACTTGGCCGTTCACATCCCCACCAGCCAGTTCCCTCACACAAGGGTGACTTTTCTCAGAGACAACTCAGGAAGGTAAAGTTCTGTGTAAATGTACAAGTGGGGTCTGGTCCTAGCAGACTAAAGGCCCTGAATAGATTTTGATGCTTGTCTGGACTTTGAAACATCAAAAGTGAGTAGCATTCTAGACTGTCCTTTGCCACTAAATGTATATAAAATATTAAGCCACTAGAGGGCAGAGTTATCTCACTGAACCAAGGTATTGTTGTTTGGTTGGGGTTTTTTTGTAGAGCTCAAGCCAGTTCAGAACATCAGTCTAGATCAAAATCCTGACATTGCCATCACGGTGGCTTCAGTTATTTTAACAAGGTGACAAACAGAGGCAGGGATGCTATAATTTAAACCAGGCAGTTCCCAATGACGGGAATAAACACATTATTTTCACACTGCTTTAAAAGACTGAACTTTAAATTCTTTTGAGTTTATTTTGAGAGAGAGAGACAGTGTGAGTGGAGTAGGGGCAGAGAGCGGGAGAGAGGAGCAGGCTCATGCTCACAGCACAGACCCCAACGGGGGGCTTGAACTCACAAAATGGTGAGGTTGTGACCTGAGCCGAAATCAAGAGTAGGATACTTAACTGACGGAGCCGCCCAGGAGCCCTTGAACTTTTAATTTTAGAGTAGTTTTCAATTCACAGAAAAATCATGAAAATCATACAGCCTTCCCATGTGTGCCAAACCCAGTTTCTACTGTTGTTAACCTCTTGAGCATTGTACATTCATTACAACTAAGGGACCAGTGTCGACGCGTTACTATTAAGTAGAGTCTATACTTTATACAGATTATCTTAGTTTTAACTAGTGTTCTCTACTGGTTCCAGGAAACACATTATATTTAGTTGTTACATCTCCCTAGGCTCCTCTTGGCTGTGACAGTTTCTGGAGCCTCCCTTGTGTTTGTGGACCTCCACAGCTTTGAGGAGCACTGAGCAGGTATTTTGCAGAATGTCCCTCTACTGGGGTTTGAGGTTTTTCTCACCATTCCACCAGAATTATGAGTTTGGGGGAGGAACATCACAGAGGTAAGGTGCCAGTCTCACCTCATCACACTGAGGGCATGTGCTGCCAACATGATTTATCACCGCTGGTGTGGCCTCCGTCACCTGGCTGAGGGAGAGTGTGTCGCGACTCTCCACCACAGCTCCTCTTTTTTCTCCCTTTCTATACTGCGCTCTTTGGTAGGAAGTCACTACGTGCAGCCTCCTCAGGAGTGGACAACTATGTAACCCTCCCTGGGGCACGGGCAGTACCTACATGAATTATTTGGATTCTTCTTGTAGGAGATGTCTCTCTTCTCCCCTGTTTATTTACTCTATTCTTTATTTACATCAGTGTGGATTCATGGATATCTATTTTATACTTTGGGTTATAATCCAAATCCAATTTTTATATTTTCTTGCTCAGACTGTTTTAGTGTTGGCCATTGAGGGGTCTCCACTTGCTTCAATACCTTCTTGATATATCTCTACCATTGTTGTGTTTTGTTTTGTTTTGTTTTTGAGCCCTTCCTCACCTTCTGGCATATAAGAGGCTCCAGGCTCATCTTGCATATTTGCTGCCCTGGTCCTAGAATCAGTCATTTTTCCCAGGAGCCCTGGATCTTTTTATTGGAAAATGGTATTGGAAACGCAGATCTGAGTGCTAGCTCTATATTCTCTCATGTACTCATCTTATACACTTTTGCTCTTCCAACAGCGCTGTGAAGTCATTAGACCTGTTTCATAGGTGAGCAATCTTGGCAGCCTTGCGCAGTCTCCCCCACTTAGCTGTAGAGCCGGGCTAATGTCTGGATTTGGGGTGACTAAAAATCCATGTTCTTTCACTGTATTTGCCCAGAAATAATGGCTAAAGCAGAGTGTCCATTATTGAGTGCAATTGGATGAATGAATTTGCCTTTACTTTTACTGTTTTCCCCAGAAAGAGAAGCTGCTTTTGTCATGGAATCAGTTGTTTGCCAAAGCTCTTCGGTGGTGCTTGAGGTGCTCCCATTTTTACAGAGCGCACGCACCACTGTGGACCCAGGATCTCAGACAGGCTGCCTTCCCCAGGCTCATGTGATCAGAGGAAGGGGAGTCTCTGGGGGACCCTAGGCAGGCTATGAACAGCACCAGGGCCAATTGACTTTGGGAGAGGCAGGGACTGGAGGGGAGAAAAGAAACAGATGACATTACAGAGATGAAAAATCCTGGAAGAAGGAGACATCCCAGAGGAAAAGAGAAGGCTTACTGCAGGGTAGCTAAATCTCCATTTCTCGAGCAGTTCAGGGAGTTCAGCACATCCTTAATGAGGATTCATTTCCTGTCACCAAGTGAAACGCACAGCTTCTTTATATGGGTCTTTCCTGTGCAATTGGAATGAAGTTGCATTCCATTTCCAACTCCATATCCTTGGGAGACATATTCTAGCTCATTGGCCCCTTCAGAGAGAATGATATGGTGAAGCTGTCAATGGGGGCAAGCAAGAAACTTGGTCTGCAGTAGAGGTTAAGTAGACATTAAAGAAGTTATGCTATAGCAAAATCTATGTTTAATAAATTTATTTTTTCTGATTATGACATTAAAGTATGTTTATTGTGGAATAATAGATGATAGAAACAATTGAATAAAGCAAAGATACCACTCAGAGATAGTCACTGTTAGGGTTTTGCTCTGCTTCTTTTTCTTTTTCTATTTCTTCTTTCTTTGTCTTTTGTTTTCTCTTATCTGTGCATCCATGGATAATATTGGGCTTGTGTTGCATATAAAATTTTGCATCTTGGGGCACATGGGTGGCTCAGTCGGTTAGGCGTCTGGCTTCGGCTCACTTCATGATCTCGCAGTTCGTGGGTTTGAGCCCCGCATTGGGCTCTGTGCTGACAGCTAGCTCAGAGCCTGGAGCCTGTCTTCGGATTCTATGTCTCCCTCTCTCTCTGACCCTCCACTGTTTGCACTGTCTCTCTCTCTCAGAAATAAATTAAAAACTTTAAAAAATTTAAAATTTTTGCATCTTGCTTTTCACTTAATATTCAGTTATCTTTCCCACGTTGTTAAATATTCCTAAAAATATGACATCTGATAGATGCATTATCCTCTATCAAATTAGATATATTCAGTTAGAACTATATGCTGTGATGAATTTTCTTATATATTCATTTCGTGTACAACCAAAAATATTCCCTCTGGAACAATTTCTAGAAGTGGAATAGATTTCTAGAAGTGGTGATAATGAAAGTGTCTACCTCTTGGAGTTGATGACAGGAAAATGAGGGGAGGGGAGTTAGCTGACACAAGTTTGGTGCAGGCAAGCATTCAATGAATGTTGGGGTTGCTGTTATTAATATATTCTGATTGATAAATACTAACAAATAGTCTTCCAGAAAACTCCTTTTCATTCTTAACGTGAGCATGTTTCAAATACTTTAATAGTAATTGAAACTATTGTGAACCATAACGCTAGGCTTTGTGAGTGACATCTGGGATAAGAGATGGAGTCTTGGCCAAAGGGGTTGAAGAAATTAACAGTAGACTTGCCAAAGAGAGGGCTGAGGGGTGAGAAAGGTCTTGGAAAGGAGTGTGAGACAAGTATCATTACTGGTCTAATGGGAGTGTGACCTGGGCTCATGCCGGGATGCTGGGTATGCACATGCGGATGCGTGCACGCACGCATGTGTGTGTGTGTGTGTGTGTGTGTGTGTGAGAGAGAGACATCGTGACATCGGTTTGGGGCTGCACACCCAGGAGCAGTCACAGATTACTGAGGACAGAATATAAGCTAAATAGGGTCGCCAGTGCCAGCTGCTCTCCAGAGACATGGAATGTTTAGGTGTGGGGAATGTAAAAGCTGGAGACCATCTGTTCTATCACAAAGGTTAGAAAGGACAAAGCAAAGAAAAGCCTGGAGATTCAAAATTAAAGATAATCACTGAAGTAGTAAATTCTAATAAATGAAACTGGAATTGAGGGCAGTAGCAAAAAGAGTAGGTTAAGAAACAAGGCAAGTGATTGCTTCTAGAGAACCACGGTCTGAAACACATCTGTGTTACCTGGAGGGGAAGACAGTGCTTTGACTTGTTCCCATCAGCACCTGCGAGGGCCTGTGGTCTGAAACCTCAAGCCTCCCCTCCTGGACTGCCCTCACCTCCCTTACCTCGCAGAGGCTCAGTCATGATGGCCTCGTGACCTGCCTCAACTACGGGCTTTACAGTGTCACAAAGATGGGGCAAATAATATAGGTTCTATTGTACAGATGAGGAAACTGAGCCTCAAAGCAGAGAAGAGACTTGGTCAAGGGCACATGATGAAGGAAGAAGAGACAGAAAGTGGATGGGTTCCTACCTCCTATTCCAAAATAATCGGCTATTTCTATTTTTTAAAAATTTTTAAATTTTTATTTATTTTTGAAAGAAAGAGAGACAGGATCTGAAGCAGGCTCCAGGCTCTGAGCTGTCAGCATAGAGACCAACGTGAGGCTAGAACTCACAAGCCTCAAGATCATGACCTGAGCCAAAGTCAGACACTTAACCAACTAAACCACCCAGGTGCCCCATAATTGACTATTTCATAGCATTTGATGTGCAAGCTACCAGTCACCAGATGCCAGCAGAGTGCCAGCTGGGGAAGGTGTCCTGTACCAGGAGGGAGGTGGCATGGGAGGGGGAAAAGAAGGCTGGGACATCTCGTGACAGAGTGGGGCCTCTGAGTGGGGCTTGGACTAGCCAACCTCTGGAGCTCTTTCCCATGCCGAGATAATCTGGCTCTGAATTTCTCTCATTTAAAAGGCTAGGTAGGGCACATGGGTGACTCAGTCGGTTGAGCATCCAACTCTTGGTTTCAGCTCAGGTCATGATCCCACGGTCCGTGGGATCAAGCCCTGCCTATGGCTTCATGCTAAAGGAAGGAGCTTCCTTGGGATTCTCTTTCCATCTCCCCCTCTGTCTCTCTGCCCATACCCCCTCAAAATAAATGAATAAGCTTAAAAAAAAAGAAAAAATGAAAGCCTGGGGTTGCTCTCATTAGACAGTGAGACTGGCAGAGGTGGGCTATGATTCTTCCTGTTTTCTGTGCTCTCTGATGACCTTTCCACGTCCCTGGGAAGCTCAGGATGCAACACTGCCCTCCCTTGTATTAAACTACCCCTTCTGATGTTAAGAGCTTCTCAGAAGTCAGAGCACTCAGTAGCAGCAGCAGTGTTTACCACTTACTGACCCTTTGCTAAGCACTTCATATGCCTTTTCTCTCTCCTAGCCTCTTGTCAACTCCGAAAGATAAGAGGTCAAGGAATTTGTTCTCAGTCACACCAACCAGAAGTGGAAGGCAATAATCGGAGCCCAAGCTATGTGACATTAAGGCTAATACTCTTTTTTTGCTTTGTTGACTTTTAATTGAATTATAATAAACTGAACATATATAACATGCAAAATATGTCAGGGACACACCTGTGAAGCTATCCCCACAATCAAGAGGACTGAAGCCCTTACTCTTAACCAGCTTCTACTTGTAGTATCAAGCCCATCCTCTACCTGAAGAGCAGTCAGATATTTGATGAGAACAACTTGTGCTTTCAAAACGTCCTATTCCTCGAGATAAGCACCTTCATAAGTTTCTGCAAGTGCATTTCCTGGTGCACAGCAGAGTTTCTTTCATCAGCTTGTTAACCCTCCTGGAGGGATTGTGCCTAGGTAATTGTATACTTGGATGGTTCCCCAATCTGTCAAAAGCCATGCAAGCTTTTGTCCTGAAGCCCATAAGCTGGGACCGGGCCTGCAGGTGGCAGGCAATGGTGCCCAGTGCAAGCCCCGGGTAGGCAGGCGGGCCAGGGCCGCGAAGTCTCCCACTTAGCAGGTCCTGCTCTGAATGCTCTTGCGCCAGTGGGCTGACACCTGTCGAGTAAATGATCAATCTGTATATGTGTTTATTTTAGAAAGATAAATAAAAACATTTGAATTGTCATTTTCTTCCATTTTTACATATACATGGAAGACAAAATCCACAAGTACAGCTTCATGTTCAACTTCTACTATATGCATATATACATATATGTATATGTGTATATATATATTTATTGTTTATTTATTTTCTAGAGACACACACACACAGAGAACACAATTGGAGGAGGGATAGAGAGAGAGAGATGGAGACACAGAATCAATCCTAAGCAGGCTGTGCTGACAGCCCAGAGCCTGGCCCGGCTCAAACTCACAAAGAGTGAGAACATGACCTGAGCCAAAGTCAGACACTCAACCAACTGAGCCACCCATGTGCCCCTAAATATATATATATATTTTAATGTTTTTATTTAATTTTGAGAGAGAGAGAGAGAGAGAGAGAGAGAGAGAGAGAGAGAGAGAGAGACAAAGAGAGTATGGGCAGGGGAGGGACAGAGAGAGAGGGAGACACAGAATCCAAAGCTGGCTCCAGGCTCCGAGCTGTCAACACAAAGCCTGACACAGGGCCCAAACTCACAAACCATGAAATCATGACCTAAGCTGAAGTTGGATACTTAACTATTTTTAAATTTTTAATATCTTTTCTATAAAAATATTCTTATAAGTTTTCTGACATGAGGCTGAGCATGTATACATTATCTTACATATCCTTACTACATCCCATAGAATAGAGCAGTAGTATTCCGTTTCACAGGTGAAAAACTGAAGCATAGTCTAATTAGGTAACCTGGCAAATTTCCCATTGCTATTAAATGGCAGAGCCATAATATACAGTGTGTAATCCAAGGCTGGATCTGGTTTCAGTGCATCAAGGGTTTGGGAGGTGGGTGGCAGAGGGAAATGGGAATCAGTGACTTAAATGCTAAGTCCGAGGACTCCTTTGATTAAATACCCTCAAATATACCACATCACCCCCACACACATCTGGTTTCTGCTGTTATATAAATGGGATAATGTTCTACACAGGGTTCGGTAACCTAACCTTGTAGGTATGTATATTGTAGACAGCTTGCCATGACAAGAGACCTAGCTTATTCTTTTTCCTTCCTTTTTTTTAAAGTAATACAGGCATAATATAACTCAAGAATGTCGCTCTTGTGTTTATTCTCCCAGGGACTCTGATTTGCTAGGTCTGGGTTTGGACCAGGGCTTTTGGAGTAGAAAAGCTCCTGAGGGTGACTGACAGCCACCACTGGGAAAATACTTCTGCTGTTCTAAGCCGCCTCCTCAAGGGTGGAGGAGCAATAAACAGACAGAGCAACAACAAGGCACACAACCAGCCAAAAATACAAGGGCCCGAGGGCCAAAGAGAGACGGAGAGGAAGGAGGACAAGACTGGGCTCAGTCCCAGCGCGGGGAGAATTGCAGTAAGGATCCTGTGGCAGACACAGAAAGAAAGGCGAGGGTTTCATAGGGACTTGCAAAGGAAGGAAGTGCCAAGACAGGGACAGCCCCCAGCCCCTCTGAGAGAACAGAGGTTAAGGCTGGAGCCTGGGGGATTTAATTTAAAGTTGCATTTGCATGGCAAACACTGTGTTTACTTAGTTGCTAATTTGAGGTCTTTGGCAGATTTAATGGAGGCTTGGGGGAGAGGTAAAAAACCTCAGCCCACTAAGATGACACACTAAGTGGGGAGAGGGGCGGGTCTGAGCACTAGGGGTGCCTTACTTCCACTTTCCATTTTCTTTTTCCACCAGGAAATAACATATCCCATTATCCATTTGCTTAGGGCTTTGAAAGACACTAGTCTTCATTAGTCTTCTCCCAAAATATCCTGGATTGATCCACTTGAGAGTCTTCTTTTTTTTTTTTTTTTTGCTTTTTTTTTCCATAATATTTTATTGTCAAATTGTTTTCCATATAACACCCAGTGCTCTTCCCCTTAAGTGCCCTCCACCATCACCACCACCTCTTTTCCTCCCTCCCCCTTCCCCTTCAACTCTCAGTTCATTTTCAGCATTCAAAAGTCTCTCAAGTTTTGCATCCCTCTCTCTCCCCAACTCTCTCTCCCTCCTCCGCTCCCCCTGGTTCTCTATTAGGTCTCTCCTGTTTTCCTGCTAGACCTATGAGTGCAAACATATGGTTTCTGTCCTTCTCTGCCTGGCTTACTTCGCTCAGCATGACACCCTCAAGGTCCATCCACTTTCCTACAAAAGGCCATATATCATTCCCTCTCATTGCCATGTAGTACTCCATCGTGAATATATACTTCTATCTTCTTGTTGATGACAGCAATAACCAGCATAAAATGGACACCAGGAAGGTGGGAAACAGAAAGGTTCAATAGCCAGTCCCAGCTTTGCCTCTCCCTTTCCATCCCCAGCAAGGATACGTTCTTGATTCCCAGCAGGCAGCTCAGCCCTGTGCCTGGGTCATTCTGGGCCCAAGGTGAAGGTCCTGAATCCCACCTGGGCTGGTCTCCAGTGCTCAGCAATATCACACTTCCTACCAGTCTGACCAGAGATGGTGCCCTGATTTTTTTAATTGGGCTCTTCCTTCCTTCCTAAGTCTAGGTCCCAAGTCCCTGTCTGGCCTTACTTAGACCAGATCCTTCCTAGAACTATAGACTAGTCTTTTTCTTGCCAGGCTCTGACTCGGTATTGGAACCTGGCCCCATGCCCAAAGTCTCTGGTTGGAACTGGCCACTAGAGAACGGACTCCGGGAGCCAACTTCCTGCTGTCTGGATTTCCAGGTATCACCTGCCCCCTGTTCCTCATAGCTGGACTCCAGCTGTTTGTTGGAAATGTTCCACTCTGTTTTATGTCCCTCCCCCAACCTCCTTGGCCAACTGCTCTCCTGAACTGTAAGCAAAGATTTCAGTTGCTGGCTAGATTGAACTTCCTTTGTTAGCTCCTGCGATTTCATCAGTGTCCCAAGTGTAGATTATTTATTAATCCTGTAGGTATATCCAATGCCGTGTCCTAAACCCTCTCTGTCCTACCCAAGAAATTGGAAACAACCTATAATTCTGTGATACGGCCATAGCCTTATACAACTGGTGGGTTCTTGCAATTTCCTGTTTAAATCAAACTTTTTAAATGAAATTCTCTTTTAAATATTCTAGAGGGAATGTTTCAAATATCTGACTCTGATTCTTTTACAAAAGATGGACAGAAGTATGGTGCTATGTGACATACATTATATAAAACTCGAGTCCCTGATTGGAATCCTATCTCACATATAGTAACCTTGGACACGTCATTATACAGTCTTCCTGGAACTTTTTATTCACCAGAGAAACAATGAGAGTCATTTAGCAATCTCTAAGGCTGAATTTTAACAGTCTGTAATTCTTAATAGAGTTGCACTCTAATATGTATTATTTTGTATATTCAAATTTCTAGCTTATTAGTATTAGAATTAAGTACACTGGCATGAAGTTTCTGCCTGGAGATTTACTCTTTTGACTTTTTATTTTCTAAATAGACTGTCTTCCATGACCTAGAATGATCATATTAGTTGCCAACCAAGGTAAGCATCACAGAGGGGAAGCCACCTTACCTCTAGGGAGGAATCTTTTATTTTATTTTTGGAAATGATAGAATGCAAGGGAAGGGGGCTTTTCTGAATGTGGGTATATGAGCCACCCCGAACCACCTTAAAGAGGTCAGACTCCAGGGCCGAGTGAGGAGAATCAGGGACAATGCCTCTGTGAAGGAGAGATAGCCATTATTGAGCTCTTTTCTTCTGTAATTAAAGGGAAAGCCTTGTGTCTTTGTATTAGACCCTTTAATCTGAGGATTGTTAAATGTTTTACAAACATTAATTAATTCTATTAAGCTTCACATCACCACCTTGAGGCAGGCAGTTCCTCTTTGGGACATCACATCTTTGCTTGCTCCAGTACCATCCACACATTATGCGTTAGTGCAGATTAAGATAGTTAATAATAACAGTAAAACCTCGAATTTAGATCAAGTTCTATAGCTAACAATCTCAAGTATTCTACAAATATCAGATTTGGGGAATGAGGACTAAAGAGGAGCCTTGAGGCCGCTCATCGCCAATGATGACAGGGCAGAAATATTGCACATTTGAGGTTCCACTCCATGCTGAGGACACATGACCTTGAACAGTTCTTTGTCACCCCTGTGTGACTCAGTTCCTATGGCTCTCAAGTGGGGCAATAATATTACTCACCTCTGTACTTCACAGAGATGTTGCAAGGAATAATGTTTGTAATATACTATGGAGTTCTCAGATGAAAGGTGGAAATTAATATATGATGAAACATTATTACCACTTATCTTCACATCGTCTAAATGGGTTAGACTAGAGAAGTACCAGCATCCCCACAGCCCTGGCAGAAGCTAGTCCTGCCATTATTTCCATTTAACATCTATTATATACACCCAAAGAGGTTGGGAATTGCTCAGAGCAGCGGGCATGCTCGTGGGATAAATGAGAGCAAGCTGAGATACCAGATCAGCAAAGCGGTAGCTAATTATTTCTATTCTTTTTCTTTTTCATTCTTACCTGAGATGAAATGTTTAAGAGGAAATGAGTGCAGAGGGAGAATCAGAGAATGGCTGAAGCAACTTTTCTTCAAACATTCCTTTCAATTCTAGGTCATCAGCATATGAGTGTGAATTGTGATCTCTGAACCAACTCTTGGGCGAGAACTCCTCTGTCTTCTTTTCCAATAATATTTTCCTTATCCATCTCCATTGATCTAGGCCAGCATAGAGCTCCCTACCTCTATGGAGCCTTCCTGGCCTCCCTCTCTACCTGGACTCCCTCTGCCACTCCTTTGTATTTAGCACATGTTTTGGAATTTATATTTTTATGTTGGTATTGCTTTCCAGTAGACTTCACTCTTTGAAGGAATATTGTATTAATCTCTCTTCTTCATCTAGTACAGGTCTTGATATACTGAAGTCAATCAAATAAGTATTAAATGAATGAATAAATGGAAACTGTCAGCAAACTGTCAAAATTCGAACTCAGACCACACCAAATCCATATCTGCCCTTCTCACCATGGGTGAAGCACATGCAGTGCAGAATAGAAATATTGGGAAAATTCGGGAGAGAAAGACTAATCTAAACTTTCAACCCCTTTGAGTGTCTACCAAGGAACACGATTGCTGAATCATATGGTAAGATGTTTAATTTTGTAAGAAACCCCCAAATTAAAAAAAAGAAACCCCCAAACTGTCTCCCAAAGTGTTTGTACCATTTTGCATTCCCGCCAGCAATGAGTGGGAGTCCCTGTTGCTCCACATCCTTGTCAGCATCTGGTGTTGTCGGTGCTATCAATTTGGGCCATTTTAATAGATGTGTAGTGATATTTCACTCTTGTTTTACTTTGCATTTCCCTGATGACATTATCAAATGTGTTGAAAACATATGTCTACACGCAAGTCCCATGAATATATGCAGCTTTATCCATAATTTCCAAAACGTGGAAACAACCAAGATGTCCTTGGAAGGGGACATGGATAAATAAACCATGGTACATCCAGGCAGTGAAATGTTATTCAGCTCTAAAAGAGAATGTGCTACCAAGGCACAGAAAGACATGGAGGTAACTTACATGTATATTACTAAGTGAAAGAAGTCACTTTGATAAGGCAATGTGCTGTATAATTCTAACTATAGCATTCTGGAAAAAACAAAATGATTGAGATAGTAAAAGAATCAGTAGTTGCTAGGGATTGGGAGAGACATAGGGATGAGTATAGGGAGCAGGGAGAATTTTTAGGGCCGTGACACTAGTCTGTATGATATTCTGATAGTGGATATGTATGCCATTATACATTTGTCAAAACCCACAGGGCATATGACACTAAGAGGAAACCCTAATGTAAATTATGGATTTGGGTGAAAATGATGTGTTGAGGTTGGTTTATCGGCTATAACAAATGTGTCACTCTGGGAGTTGCCAACAGTGGGGGAGGATATGGTATACACAAGAAGTATATGGGAATCTCTATCTTCTGCTGCAATTTGGTGTGAACCTAAAACTACTCTAAAAATAAAGTCTATTAGATTATTTTTTTTTAACAGAAAGAATAAGCTTTCCAACAGGGAAATTGTGGATTTCACTTAGAAGAGGGTTCAAGGGAACTCTCCAAGGGCGTTTAATCCCTGGAAAGACTGAGTCACTTTAGAATCTGCTTATGCAACAATTCCTATAATCTTTACATGGGCAAAAAAATCACAAAAAATGTGCATATTCATGACATCAGTTTGCCTTCATTTGTGTCATTACTCACTGCATGAAGTCCGGACTCAGGTCTCAAATTCAAGGCCTCCCTGGAAAGGCCTTGATCTGTGTTTTCTGCCACATCTCGCTCTCCTCTTCTTCTGTCACACACACAGCCTGGCTACAGGAAAGGTGTTAAATGCACCCTGGACAAAGCTGTGTGTCTTTTTTTTTTTTTTTTTTTTTTATGGCTTCCCTGCTTCAAATTCTTTTTCTGGGAGTGACCACACTCCCAGTCTGGGCATCAGCGTCTCTACCTTCTGAGACATTCCTTCCCTGTCTGTTTTCAAGGCCCTTCTCAAATGCTTCCTCCATACAGAGGCTTTCCTAGCTAAATAAAGGCAATATTTCTTGCAGAACACTTTGGATATAATACACGAGCCTGCATATAAGCTGAAAGATCATGGTCCATAAGTCACACTGCCATGGAGGCACTGGGATGGATGTTTTACTGTTAGAACTCCTGGAGGAACGTGAGGAAACTGTCACGGTTTCAAAGTCCTCAGTTCTACTGGGCCACATTGTTGGAAATGACTTCCTACAGATTTCCCTGGGGTTCACAAAAATGTTTTGGGTTCTTGGGGACTTCTCTTGCTATTCAAGTTTGGCTTAAAGATTGTTATTGCAGGAGTCAATTTGTTGAGTGACGTAAGTTGGTGTGAAGGCTTTCCTTTAACTCTTAATCATTTGCACACTCATCCTCACCCACGGTGGTGACCAAGTTGCCAGGTGTATTCAGGATCCCAGCCAGGGGCCGCAGAGCAAGGATAACCAATTATGGGCAATAGAACGAATCCTTCATCTCTTCCCTGCACACAGGCACCAGGATGCCATCACCACTTTATATATTGACACACCTTGACCCTTCTCAGTTGGTATAAGGTTTAAAATCTTCTCACTGTGTTCCTCTCTCTGCTACATATTTGCAATTAAAAAAATTTTTTTTTACATTTATTTATTTTTGAGAGACAGAGTGAAACAGAGCACAAGCAGAGGAGGAACAGAGAGAAAGGGAGACATAGAATCTGAAGACAGGGTCCAGGCTCTGGGCTAGCTGTCAGCAAAGAACATGACACGGGGTTCAAACCTACAAACTGTGAGATTGTGACCTGAGCCAAAGTCAGACGCTCAACCAACTGAGCCACCCAAGTGGCCCACTCTGCTATGTATTTGAATGACTGCTTGCTAGAGCTCCAACATGCTCTCTTACCTTTTCATGAGGTAACTTCTTATTGAGATAACACACTCGCAAAAATTCACTCTTTCAAAGTGTACGATTTGCTGACTTTTAGTAGATTCACAAAGTTGTGCAGCCAAAAATCACTCTCTAATTCTGGAACATTTTCACCCCCCTAAAACAAACAAACAAACAAACAAGCAAGCAAACTCCCATACTTCTTGTATTTTGAATTTGTAATAAAATGCTAATTGCACTTTTAATTGTTTGATTAAATGCGCTGATAATTTTTGGAAACTCAAAATCATATGTATATATTTTGTAATTAATATAATAACTCAACATCTTTTTATGTTTATCTTGCTTATACTTTATCATTTGATCAAAGTTTTATGTGCACACACATGCGCGTGCATGGACACACTCACACACTTTAGTCTTCGTCTTTTTTTTAAAGTTTATTTATTTTGAGAGATAGAGGGAGAGGCAGAGAGAGAGGAAGAGAGAGAATCCCAGGCAGGCTCCATGCTGACAGCGCAGAGCCTGACATGAGGCTCAATCTCATGAACCATAAGATCATGACCTAAGCTGATGTCAAGAGTCAGACTCTTAAGCGACTGAGCCACCCAAGGGCTCCTAGTCATGGTCTTGTTAGAGCTACTAGGGTCAAGTTGAGGATATTAGTGCCAAGAGTTGTAGCTTGAAGGAGTGGGTGGACATGGTAAAAATAACTCTCCTTTATTGAACACATACTGTTTCCCATGTACTATTTCTCACACAACAGTTCTAGGAAGTTCTATTTCAGGTAGGTTCTATTATCATCACCTTTACATGAGGAAATAAAGGCTCATAAAGCTTATGACACTTATTACCCTAAGATGGCAGAGCAAGGCCACCTTGGTCCACAGCCCAAATTCAAACCCAGGCTCTTCAAGGTCACACACATTTAACCCCTGTGTTCTACTGCCTGCTGGTAGATTGGACGGTTAGTTTAATGACACCAACAGCACTTGATCAGAGCTGTCCAGTAAGCTCTCCCAAGACCTCATTCAATGCCTACGCTCCTGTAGGTTAAATAATCACATGGCTCACACAGCATGGACAAGCAGCTGGAAGCCAGGTTTCTCTCCAGGGCCACAGTGGATGTGTGTCCCTCTACCCCATGTTGAGGCTTCTGACAGCTCTCTTAGCCTTCTGGTCCAACTTTCATAATAACAAACCACCTTCTATCACATTTATTTGCATGTTTGAATCCCGACATCAGTCTGAGGGTAGCAGATAGGACTTGATTTATATGGACAGTTCCCGTGCTCAGATTATGTATATTGAATGAACGTGTGGATAAATTAAAAAATGAGTCTTGCCTCACTGTCAAGCAAACATTTTATTTCCAGACCTCCTCGAGAGTTTAACCACCAATATCTTAGTGAAAGGGGACCACATACAATAGTTTGATTACACCTTTGTTCTGTCTGTACGGATTTTGCAAAAGTAAGCTCACTTCCACATACACATTAAGTAGAACACTTTTTGCATGCGCAAAGAAATGTGATTACAAATAACTTTGAAAGAGGATTAGTCATAATTTGTACCTTTTGTAAGCAAAATGAATGCGAATACTATTAAAAGCTGGTGGATTGAGGCTTTCAGTAATCAAATAAAATCTGCAGCTCTATTAGCTGCCTGCACCCCCCCCCCCAATTCCTTAGCCCCTGTGAATAAAGCAATGACCTGGGAGTTCTGGAGCCCGCTCCCCCACTCCTCGGAAAGGTCTTGCCAACTCTGCATTGTCCTGTTGGATTTGCAGTCAGATGTCTTATGCTGGCAGGCAATGAGTTCTTTCCCTGTAAGTTGGGCACAAAAAGACCGGCATGGGAGCAGCCTCTTTTGGGACAGCTGCTCTGAGACAATGCTGTAAGCAAGGCAGAAATTCCTCCAAGCAGAGAGCCACTCGTGGGAGGAGTTCAGTTTGCTAAGTATTGTCATTTGCGGAGAGTAGGTGTGGGCACAAGAAGGAGTCTTAACCTGGCGGATCATTAACTCTTTCAGTCAGCTGGCGAGCTGCGGTGGCTCGGCAGGTTGGTCTCGGAGGCTCCTGCTCAGGAAGGCCAGGGAGGAGGCGTGGAGTCACTTTTTCATGGGGGACCACTTTGAGAAGGGCCACCACGCTCTGCTCAATGAAGGAGAAGAGAATGAGATGGTAAGATCCTAGCCACACGCCCCTTTACCGATTCCCATTCCCCAGGCTCCAATACTGTCCCCTGACACACACACACACACACACACACACACACACACACACACTCAGACACACTCACATGCTTCTTTGCAACTTGACTCTGCTATTATGTGAGAAAAGGTGGTGTCCAAGAAGTCTCTCTGTCCAAAAATGTTATCTCTGACAGCAGAAATTTGCTAGAAATAAAACACTGTGTTCGTTTTATCAAGAATGTTCTCTTTTTAAATAAAACAGAAAGGGAGAGAAGCACAATGCCACTTTACGATGCTTTTTTTGAGCCTCCCGAGTCTAGCAAGTTCTGTTCAGAACTTTAATGATTTCAGCAAATCCCTGATGTTGGGATGCAGTGTATTCCTTGATAGGAAGAAACAGGACATCGCCGGTGAGGTAGGAGTACCTCTGAGTCTCTGACTGCCTTCTCTTCTCACCTATCTGTGTTCACAAAGAATGTTGGAGGGGGGAAGCATAAAATATTAATTATCAGCCTATACACTTTGCTGTTTACTTCTGCGATTTTGCTTGTATGTCTCTAATTATAGAGATTGAGTACAGAAAACTTTCTGCAGATTTTAGATGTGTTCTTCTCTGAGGAACTCTAGGAAAAATCAAAGATGATTCTCATGTTCTTGCTGAAATTAAAGCTGTATTTCTCAATTACAATGCAACTGAGAGAGTTAGACATGTGCACTTCTGTTTAATAAGGCCTTTCTGCTAATTGTGTAAGTATAGTCTTCTATGCCAGTCATGGTGTAATTAAAATGTTAAAATGTGATACTCACATTCTATAATAGGATTTTATCTTCCTGGAATTAATATATAAATAAGAACCCCAAAAGATATTTATTTAAATTTTTTTCTTGGTTAATTGCTTTAGCTCTGACTATTAAATTCTTTGTTCCTAAACTGGTCTTTCAAGTCTAATCTGCTTACCTGTTCCTATAGCAACAACATTTTTTGGACCTTCAAGAGTAGATCCCTTTTGCTATCAAAGCTGAAAAAATTATAAGGGAATAAAAGGCACCCAAATCTACATGGGCTTCTTAACCGTCTCCTTACTTCTTTCAGATTTGCCTGCCAAGCGACAAGTATCTTTAGGCCCTGTGCAAATATCACTAGAAATGACCCTCTGACCCTACGTTGGGGAGTTAATCTTCTATTGTTCTCTATGTTGAGTCGAAAATTTGATCTTCATCTTGGATGCCCTTCTCCAGAAGGCAGGGGCTCCTGCCTCAAATCCTCAGATGGAAACACACCCACTCTTTTCTCATACTCTCATTTCTGTTCTTTGACACTTTGCCATTCAGTGGTCCCTCAGAGTCATCCACTAGCTAGTCGACCTTCCTAGTGCCTGGGAAGCCACTGTCCTCCTCTAGCCTATGCGCCGCAGCGCGGCAATTTTGTTCACAGTCCATCTTCATAGTGGCACTGCCCAGCACAGCAGGTGTCAACTTCATGTTCATGCCTCTGAGAGTCCAGTTAGGAGGCGGCCTCTGGTACGGAGGGGCACTCTGTGTTTTCTGGAGAGGAGTCATTTGGCCAGCAGTCCCAAGGGAGATGCGGCCATTAGTATGCAGTCTTGGGCTTTCCATCTTGTTCCGCCTGGAGAAACCTGGCCACCTGCCTGTTGCTGTGTCTGACTCTGTCCCTTGTAACTCACTGCTCCATTCCCCGTGCCCAGAGCTGTAAACTTCCAGAATTATCAAGATCTCTTATTTATTTACTTACTTATTTAAGATAGAGTATATCTGACATACAATGCTGTGTTATTTTCAGGTGGACATTGCATTGTCGGTGTTCTGACGATTCTATACATTAATAAAACGCTCACCACGATAAGTGAGGTAACCATATGTCACCACCCAGCTTTATTCCAGTATTACTGACTATATACCCTATGCTGATTTTCCTACCTCATGACTTTCTTATTTTATGACTGGAGGCTTGTACCCCTTGGTCCCCTTCACCTATTTTGCTCTTTCTCCCAACCCCCTCCCCTCTGGAAGCCACCAGTTTGTTCTCTATTTATGAGTCTGTTTTTGTTCGTTTGTTTAGTTGTTTTATTTAGATTTCCCATGTGAGTGAAATCATGTGGTATTTGTCTTTCTCTGTCTGACTTATTTCACTTAGCAGTGTACCTTCTAGGTCCATCCATGGTGCTATAAATGGCAAGATCTCAAAAATTTTAATGTTTATTTACTTTTGAGACAGACAGAGCACTAGCAGGGGAAGAGCAGAAAGAGAGGGAAACACAGAATCTAAAGCAAGTTCCAGGCTCTGTGCTGACAGCTCAGAGCCGGACGCAGAGCTCAAACTCATAAATTGTGAGATCATGATCTGAGCTGAGGTCAGAAGCTTAACTGACTGAGACATTCAGGCCCCAACTTAGTAAGATATCTAGAAGATAGTCCACATATTTTTATCGTGAGTTTGAGTTTGCCAAGTATTCTATTGGCCACTAGCTAATTTGGTTTTACTTACTTTGTGAGGTACATACTATACATCACACTTTTAAGATGAAGAGATTGATGCACTGAGCATTTACCTGTCTAAGGTTGCACAGCCAACAAGTCCAGGAGCTGAGCACGTATTAATTTAGTTGGTGCCTCTTTTTGTCTCTGGACCTAAACTGAGCCCGGGGATACCTTTTTTAATCCTTCCCGAGGACACTGTGCTCTCAACAGATCACATGTCCTTCCTTGATATAACAAAGCTTAGGAGAATGTCTGATCTTTGATTCTCTAGGATCTGTTTTGTTATATATCATTTGTAGATTTGTATTTCCTGAATAAGCCCATCTTCTCTGACTTCAATTTTAATCCCTTTAAAAATGTTTTTTAAATATTTACTTATTTTTGAGAGAGAGACTGAGCACGAGCAGAAAGGGGCAGAGAGAGAGGGAGACACAGACTCCAAAGCAGGCTCTAGGCTCTGAGCAGTCAGCCCAAAGCCTGATATGGGACTCGGACCCGCAAACTATGAGATCATGACTTTAGCTGAAGTCAAACGCTTAACCAACTGAGCCACCCAGGCACCCCTAATCCCTTTTAGAAAGCCAAAAAATTATCTACAAATATGTCACACCAAAGTGTTTACAGTTTCTTTCTTTATAATATACACTATTTGGACCTTTGCAGAAGTTATTCCTTCATTGACAGAAATGACTTTGAATTTCAAGAGATACCAACATTCAGGGGTTTAGCCCTCATGTCAAATAAAGAAGAACAGGAATATTTCCAGGCCTATGGATGCCTGGGACTGTCTTCCATTCCAGAATAAAAGTAACAGGAACTAAAGAGCAACTCTAGGTGATATTAAAGTAATATTCTTAAGTGTAAATGAGACAGGAGACAAGAAAGAATTTGTTAGAAGGACAAGGAAGAAAAGGGGAGAAAGTAACCTTCAGAACAGATTTCCCCAGATGACTGACTCCTAGGCAGGACCATGAGTGGACATGAGGCCTGGCTCTCACTAGCCTTAGGCTAGCCACTTGCTGCTCTAGCCTGTTTCCATATTTGCCAAATAGGAGTGGTCCTTCTTGCCCTACCTGTCTCACGGGGCTCATACAAGGATCTGCTGAAATAAGCTACAGGAAAATGTTTTGAGGGGTATAAAATTCTAGGTAAATGTAAGCTCCTGTTACCTGAACAAAGGTATGAACAGTTAGAGCTTCAGCAATTAACCAATTGAATGACTACTACCCTCCCCACCCCCCCACCCCCGCAAATGAGGTCATCTCTTCTCATTAAATAATGACAAAGAAGGAATGTATACTTTTATTCACAAGCTACCGAGACCATTTATAAATGGAGAGGGGCTGACTTCCCTAATACCTTGTAGTGCTTACTTTAAGAAAACCTCTACTTGTCTTGGGACAAAATTTCTTTAATTGTAGAGAGTATCCGACTACCTGGGAGCTCAAATTCCTTTGAATTCTGTTGTTACATATTTACACTTTGAAATGCCTTCAAAATACTGAGTGCTCATTTCTTTACACGGTGACTTAACAGAGGCATCTGCTTTAATTGGTTAGAATCTTGCTTACTGTTATCCTTTTTTTGTTTGTTTTTAAATTTTTTTAAATGTTTTATTTATTTTTGAGACAGAGAGAGACAGAACATGAGTGGGGAGGGGCAGAGAGAGAGGGAGACATAGAATCGAAAGCAGGCTCCAAGCTCTGAGCTGTCAGCACAGAGCCTGACGCGGGGCTCGAACCCACAAACATGAGATCATGACCTGAGCCGAAGTAGGAGGTTTAACCGACTGAGCCACCCAGGCACTCTGCTTACTGTTATTCTTAGTTACATCCTAATGAAACCATACTCCTTTGGGGGAAGTGTTTTATTCTTGCGAGACTTGTTTTTGAAAGTTATGTTCCCTGGGTTTTTTTTCTTTCCTAGATTCTGGCAAGTTAAAAAAAAAAAACACTTGAATTTTTTTCTGATTTTAAAGACATGTTTCCTATAAATATATTGAAATGACATATGAAAGTCTAAAAAATGAAGTAGATATGATTCATAAATCTTCCATTCAGACCATATTGTTGACTCTCCTTGTAGACTTATGTAAAGTGGATACACAAAATTCTTCTAAGTCATCTAACATATAAAATTTAGTAATTTTTTACTACATTTTAATATTATCTATACCGTTGCATTTATTTACATTGGTGTATCTGTAGCATGGAAATGCTGCTTAATGGGGTGCTACTTACATCTCTTTCGATTCCACCTTCAGTAGCCTGAAATGAATAATGTAACGAATATTTATGCCCTAGAAATTGGTAAGTGGTACATGGGACTTACATCCTGACCCACCTGAAAGCCAGTTGTTAAATATTTACCAGCATACCACCGAACACAGCATTTCTTCAAGACTTCCATTCCCCCCGATACCTGTCTAAATACAGTAAGCATGTTGTGTTTCGATAGCACCCATTTATTTGCACTATGCTTCATGCCAAAACACAAAAAAAGCAATCACACTGTATTCTAAACATGTGTACACATTCACAGATATATTTTATTTAAACAAAAAATGGACTCATTCTATCTATACCTTTCTTATGCTGTCCTTTTCATGACTGCTAAAAATATATCATGATAGATTTTCCTCTTCATAGCTAAAGCGTTATATAATTATTTTAATGTTTAAATTATATTTAAATGAACTATGCTATTTTAAGCAAGTCTCTCATGTCACACACTTATGTACTAACTTATATTAGTTCTAAATGTTTTGACTGTGGTAGACAACTTGTAGATGTAGTTTCATATATTTGTCAGATTGTTTCCTTAGGATAAAGTCGTAGAAATAGCACTGTGCATAAAAGGGGATGTGTGTTTTAAATTTTGATTAATACGTAATGCCAGATTGCCTCCCATAAGATTGTGTGTGTACCAATTTATACTCTGACTAGCAATTTTTTTTTAAGAATTTGCTTTCTCTACCACATTTGCTGGTGTTGAGCATTATCAACCTTTTCAACTTTGGCTCCTCTGATATGTTGTATTATTTGTATTGTATTATTGTATTATTGTATTATTTTTGCATTTCCTTGACTTGAAATTGAATGCATCTCTATATGTTTATTGGAATTTATATTTTTTGACTAGAATCTTTTAATGTTATCATTCATGTTATATCAACTAGTAGACTGCGTAACTAATGCCTGGTGAATGGGGAAAAGCAAGAGAAACCTTTTGAATTCCCATTTTATTTCTGAGAACAGCAAGAAGTCAGTACCGTGATGAACCCATAATAAGGCGACAGGGTGGTGTGTGCTCTTTGCCACTTTGAAAGCTCCGTCGTGCCTTTGGCATGAGCAAGGGACATCTGTCCTCACCAATTATTTGGCTCACTTTCATAGCTGATGTTCAGCTTTTCTTCTCTAACACCAGGAAGCGAGAGCACCTCCCCCCCCACCTCAATAGCCACTTATTTATTATGCTCCATGAGCACCTCTGAGTCGCTCGCCAATGTTAACTAGTGAACCCACAGATCTCATAGTGGGGGAATTGTGTTCAGACTGAGACATTTTGTCAGTTGCAGTGTTCAGGAAGCTGGGCCACTGGCCAAGTCTAGTGTCTTTATTCTTGATTCATTGCTGCAGAACTCCCATGAAGTCAACTCATCTTTGACAGAAACTCTTGAGGGGTAAGATTTAATTGCTTCTCTAGGACAGGGACCCTGCTTGGTTCACCTTTCTATATCCTCCCCTTCCGTTTCTCACTAGCCTTAGAATTCAGCATAGTGCTTGGCACACACACTCAGAGCATCTTTGATAGTGTGATTGCAAACTCCATTAACCTGCAATTTTGCATTCTGAGAAGAATAGGGAAGCAACAGGAGAAGCAGTTTGAACAATCTAAAAAGAAACTTAGGAAATTGTATGTGATTTATTTGGAATGGCCGATCATCTTATGAATTTACCAATCGACTCCTCTTTCCCCCAAGCATAAACAGAGCTAATTCTTTGGAGTTAATTAGCCATACCACAACTATTTTTCTATGAGATCCTTTATGCTATCCTTTCATCCATTCACATATCAACTTAACAAATATTTACCAAACCCTTACTCTCTGCCAGTACTTCTCTGTGCTAACCAAAGAGGATTTTGAGTGAAAAGCAACAAGCCTTTGTTTTTAAGGAGTTCACAGTCGAGCGGGCAGGACTGAGAACATAATTTGTGGGGCCTAGTGCAAAATGAAAATTAGGTGCCCCTTGTTCAACAATTATTAAGAATTTCAGGATAGCTGAAGCAGAGCATTAAGCCAAGTTCAGGGCTCTTTTGAGCTCAGGGCCCTGTGGGATTACACAGACACGTGGCCGTGAAGCTGGTCCTACAAGTGCGGTAACCAGGGGGCACAAGTGTAGTAAGAGTGTGGTAAAATAGGTGCCACTGAGGGAGTTATGTACATGGAGCTGTGGGAGCACAGGTGAAGAAGAAACTCAGTCAAAGATGACTTCAAGGAGGGAAATGGCATTTAATTCCCCTGGCGGGGTTGGTTAGGGCCAGATCATAAAAGTTTATAAGACACCTTCACAAGTGCACATTTTACCCTTTACAATGATTCCCAAATACTGGTCCCTGAAAAAAACTGTACCAGAATCAAGCTGGGAAATATGTAAAGAATAGATTCCTAGACCCTGCTCCAGATATCCTGAATTAGAATCTTCGGTGGTGGAGACTGCTTTGATTAGAATGGTTGTGTTGCCAGCCTGGCAGATACAATGGTGATGCCTCTGGAAAGTTTGGAATGAGAAATGATATGGTAGGATTCACCTTTCCAAAGAATGTTGTATCATGGGGTGAGGAAGGTTGGTGGGAGGAGGAGGGACAAGGCGGGAGGTGTTTGAAATTTCTTCGATAAGAGATTCAGGATGCAACTGCCATCTTGACACAGAGGATGCTGAGTAGAGAATGGATTTGAAAACATGCTTAGAATTGGGACGCCTGGGTGGCTCAGTCAAGCATTCTACTCTTGATTTCAGCTCACATCATGATCTCCTAAATCATGAGATCGAGCCCCATATTGGGCTTTACTCTGACAGCATGGAGCCTTTTGGGATTCTCTCTCTGCCTCTCCCCAGCTCTTGCTCTCTGTCTCTGTCTCTCTCTCAAAATAAATAAACTTAAAAAAAGAAAGATACTTGGAATTGAAAAGATTTAATAATCCACAGATTGTGAGGTAAGAGAGAAGAAATGAACAGGATGTGTAGGATTAAGGGTATCTTAAAATTCCTAGTTTGTATAGTGGGGAGAGATGATGCAAGCACTGAATCCCACAAGGAAAAAAAGGAACAGGTCGGGCATTGAACTGGGAATAGAAGTAGCAGATACTTATATGGTGATCTATCTGGACTAGGAAGTTTATACACAGTAACATATTTAATTCTCTCAGAAACATTTGTAAGGAATTATCATGTCTCTTCTGCAGATGAGGAAACTGAGGCATAGAGAGGTTAAGTAACATGACCAAGTTCATTTGGCTAAGTAAATGAAAGGCAATGGCTTAAGATCCCAGTTTAAACATAATTGTTTACTGCCTCTTAATACTGCGAAACTGAATGTATTGCTTTAGTTGTTAATGGTGGCAAAATAGCAGAGCCATATTTGAAAGAAATATAACATTAGGAGACTGGAGACTAGCATTGTTGTGTTGGCTATGCCATTGTTTATTCTTACACAGTTCAAGCAAATCATCGTCACCTCTCTTTGACTTTGTCTCATTTACAAGATGGAGATAGTAATACCTTACTAGCTTGAACCAGGGACCAATGGCAATGGTTTCTTGAGGTTTTCTCCAATACACACAAAGGATATGATTTCAAAAGTTTTAAAACAAGTGGATAAAATCACTGTGAAATATCTTAAGACATTAAAGTGACACTTTCAGTGTGTTTCAAAGCACTATGAGATTTTTAGTCAAGAACAGGACAACTTATCTGGAGACAGTATATCAAGAGGGAACTGGAAATTTATGGCATTTGTTATGTGAATTACTCATGAATAAAGAGTTAATCCATTGATAAATGATTAACCAATGCTAAACACTATAGGGTCCTCAGGCCTATAGAAGACATAGAGCACAGAATTGGTGCATTGGTGGTGTGTCCATGGGAGATCCATTCCTGGGTGTCAGTTTCAAGGCTTTGTTGCTATTTTAAAGCATTGTGAAGATGAGCCAGAGTGGGACCACCTACCTACATGGCCTACATCCTATTTCTGGAGGCCTATCATGTAAACCTTGATGACTCGTCGGAAACCACAGCCTGGGTGGTGATAGAAGGCAGCTCAAAACACTGCCTCCTCAACTCTGTCCTCCACCTAAGGCTACTCAACAAACCCAGCTATGTCCTAGATGCCCCCTGAGGAATCAGAACAGAGAGGAGGCCCCAGTGTGCCGAATGCTTTCCAGAGAAATATGTCCCCCAGGCTAGGACACTTTCTGATTTTAGTGGTTGTACACACAGGACTCCAGCTGGGGCTATAATTATTTTGGCATTTCCAGAATATATTAGCATCTTGGAGCCATGAATGTAGGATTATGAAACTGGGACTGAAGTCTCAGAACCAATAGAGATGATATTGTGAGATCGATGTTTTGCGGCCAGTTCAAAAACAAAATAATCCAAGAAATGAGTTTGTGTAGATAAATGGTTACTTTTACTTGCTTTTTTTTTTTAAATGGAAAATGAGGTTGATTTTTATGGAATGTATTTTACCTTCTGTTTTGCTCTCCTACTTGGAATCACCAAGCAAAGCATGGTTCCTCAGCTTGGAGACCAAGTCACCCTATGTAGGATTTTGTTTAGCCAATTACAGCATACAGTTATTTACTTGCCATTTTCTCTACTCTCCCAGATGTGGTCTCCTTGCTCTTCCCAGAATACATTACAGACTTTCTCTGCCAGGGACATCTCTTCACCTTGATACCTGAACATCATAGTCCTACCTATTCACCAGCACCCATCTCAAATCTGATTCCATTCCTTAAAGCTCTATGGGAACTTCTGGGTCATACTTGATCACTTTCTTGTCTGGAGTAGATTTGAATACCTATTTGGGCAATGTTCACAAGGTTTTATAGTAGAGTCATGTGTTTATTATTCTCCCCCAATAGTTTGTTAGTTGTTACGAGCAGGGACAGGGTCTTATTTCATGTCCGTATCTTATATGCAACACAGAAGTTACTTAACCATGTTCCTGATAAGGTGAATTGAAGATTTTTGTGCACATATTATAAGAGTTTGTATCTTCTTTACTGACTCATGAGTAGTTAATGCCAATTTTACAAAAGGAAGGACTGAGAAGTTATATAATTTGTGCAAATCTGGAAGCTGAGAAACAGCAAAAAAAGCTCCTTCTCTAACTGCCTTAGGCCATTGACTTGGTCTTCTGCTTATTACTGCTCCCACCACCACCAGCATGACCTTTATCACTTCTGTTCCCACCACCACCACCACCACCACTACCACCATGACCTCTGTCTTCCCTGCTCCCACCACCACCACCACCATGAACACTATCACCCCTGCTCCACCACCACCATCACCACTATGACCTCCATCACCCCTGCTCCACCACCACCATCACCACTATGACCTCCATCACCCCTGCTCCACCACCACCACCACCACGACCTCTATCACCCCTGCTCCACCACCACCATGACCACTATCACCCCTGCTCCACCATCACCACCACAATGACCACTATCACCCCTGCTCCCACCACCACCACCACTATGATCTCTATCACCCCTGCTCCCAAACACTATCACCTACGACCTCTGTCACCCCTGTTCGCATCACTACCACTACCACCACTACTATGACCACTTTAACAACTGCCAAATAAGCCCAAGACCATGTGTATTTGTTTAGCAGCTATTTTATACTTTGGGCTCATTTTAAGCTTGTGAGAGACAAAACCTCTAGGTCTCTTTCTTACAAAAATACTAGCTCTCTGATCTTTTGGGCATAGAAGCAAACGGGGGCATAGGAACTAGAATTAGATCACCTGGATACCCCTTCAGTTTTCAGCCATATGTGCCTGCATCACTCAAGTGGTGTCTCTTTGTGCTCTTGTCCCTCCCCTAGCGGTGGCCTCCTGGGCTTGTCATTAAGTGCTAAGCTTGTACTTGGGGTAAAGGAGGCTATCTGTTACCCTTATTCAACTTTGTCTTAGGCCACTCCTTTGTGTCTGGGCTTTGAGGAGCGGTGCTTTATTAATATTCCTGTTCATCCTCTCCGTAGCAGCTACGTCTATCTTATATCTGAAGTCGGCTTCAGTTGGCTTTCCTGCCCCTCCCCTGGCAGTTACTTGGGCTTGGTTTCAGGATGGTAAGTTGTAGAAGGTGTTTGCTTCTATCCTTCATCTAGCATCAGTGGATTTTTGCGTTCGTCCTGGTAGAGAATTTCCTACTTAGAAGTAAACGACCTTTGTTAATTTGGTCATAATGGTTTTATTCTCAGACTAGACACAGGGCCCTCTGGTAACAGGATATTATGTGTCCTCCGATATTATGCCAGTGGGGAAAGTTGCCTTTCTTCCCATAGTTTCAGCAAAATATTAATTTTTTTTTCTCACTGGCTCTGATTAGATCATTCCCTTTGCAAACTTATTAGTGTGGCCAGGAGAATACCAAGCTCTAAGGCACATGCCCATGGCTATAGTTGGAGTCAGAGTCAGCTCTTCATGAAGTAAAGCTGAGGGTGGTAAAGTGAGTGAAATAAATGGGGACTGAGTGGTCTCAACAAAAAGTATATTTGGAAATAAGAATTTCCAGTCTGATAGTCAATAAATAATAGTTTAACTGAAATGAATAGTGTTTATGTTTTTTAAATGTACATTTATTTACTTTTGAGAATGAGGGAGAGTAAGAGAGGGGTAGAGAGAGAGGGAGGGAGAGAATCCCAAGCAGGCTCTGTACTGACCCATGCAGGGCTCGAAACCATGAATTGTGAGATCATGACCTGATCTGAAATCAAGAGTTGTACGTTTAACTGACTGAGCCACCCAGGTGCCCCATGAGTTGATAGTGTTTATTTTATTTAAAAAATTTTTTATGCTTATTCATTTTTGAGAAACAGAGATAACAGAGCATGAGCAGGGGAAGGGCAGAGAGAGAGGGAGACAGAATCCAAAGGAAGCTCCAGGCCTGAGCCGATGTGGGGCTCAGACTCACTGACTGACTGCAAGATCAGACAGAGACACACAGGCACCCCAGATAGTGTTTATTTATTTTTATTTTTTTTTAAATAGTTTATTGTCAAATTGGTTTCCATAAAACACCCAGTGATCTTCCCCACAAGTGCCCTCCTCCCTCACCACCACCTCTTTTCCCCCTCCCCCTTCCTCTTCATCCCTCAGTTCATTTTCAGTATTCAATAGGCTCTCAAGTTTTGCGTCCCTCTCTCTCCCCAACTCTCTTTCCCTCTTCCCCTCCCTCTGGTCCTCCATTAGGTTTCTCCTGTTTTCCTGTTAAACCTATGTGTTTAAAGTGGGCAGTTCCCCTACATGAATATAAAATTTGGAGTTTTCCTGATGGTATTGTAGATCTTTGAAGAAGTAGATATCTGAAAAGGGCTTTTAAATGTATGTGTTTATTTTTCTAAAAAAAGATATATATTTATTTTTCTAACTTTAAAAATGAAACATATTTGAAGATTAAAATGTGTGCAATATAGATATAAAAGAGGAATCATAATGATTCCATCACTCAAGGCAAATGTCGTTAGTATTTTATCTGATCTATTTATCTTCCAGTTTGTGCTTCACTTTTTTTCAGTTAAATTTGAAATTGTACTATATAATTTTCTGTTGTTTTTCTTCACTTAATATTATTACATATATTTTTCCTCATGTTATTAAAAATACATAATAAACATTATTTTAATGACTACGTAATGTTACTTAATAATTACCTTATTCTTATATTCGAAGATTACTTTCTATTTACTACTACTACTAATATTGCGGTGAGCATCCCTGCATACTTGTCTGTGTTTTGTGTAAGTTAGAGGGGTTTCTTTCTTTTTTTTTTTTTTAAGTTTATTTATTTTGAGAGAGACAGAGACAGCACAAGGTGGGGAGAAGCGGAGAGAGAGAGGGAGGGAGAGAATCCCAAGCAGGCTCTGCACTGTTGGCAGAGTCCCATACAGGGCTCGAACCCATGAGCTGTGAGGTCATGACCTGAGCTAAAACCAAGAGTTGGACACTGAATGAACTGAGTCACTCAGGCACCCCAGGATTTCTTTTTTTTTCAGAGGGAAGGTCCTTCTTAGTGGTTTAAAGTCATACCCTTTGGAGGCATGCACATTCTTTCAAAATCCCTCTATGGAGCAGAGATCGAGGCTAATATGGAATTGCCAAGATGGGATCTGGTTTTGATGCTCAGAAATGCATGTTTGCTATGGCCCATCCCAGAGAACTAGGAAGAGAGAGTGCAGACTAGGAAGTTGTGAAGCTTCTGTTTATTTAACGGCTTTCCAGGCAAAAACAGTATGTGCCTAGAAAGGGTCAGTTCTGAGCAGAGCACATAGTGAGGCTCTGGTAGCAAACTAGGGACCTTCACATTTCATTTCGGGAAGGTTCCCATGCAGCTTCCTCCTGCTGTTTCTACTCTGTGAGGAATAAGTAAAAGTCAGAATTTCTGTTATTTTGGTATCAAATTGTATCCCCTGTGGTCACAGTTATAGTATCTATTCTTTAATAAAAGCCTGATTGTGGGGGCTTTCAACCTTATGGGGAGAAAAATCTAATCATCTTCTTTCTGAACTTTTATACAAGTTTACTGAACAGGAAAACAATTTTTTTTTGAGTTTTAACATTATTGAAATAATGATGTACAGCATACCCGTGTGTAAATTAATTGGCCAATTAAAAAGTAGCAAAAGAGTACGCAAATAAAAGTGGAATATTTAATTACCCCAAGGAGGATATACTTTTCTAACATTTATGGACTATTCGCCAGGGCCTGTGCCCATTGCTAAACACTACTACGTGAAACGTCATTCACAGTAATCTCATTAGGTAACACCATCATCACTACAGGCGCAAAAACCAAATGATTCTGTTGTTTCTCTGCGGCAGGGATCCACGAGCTGTTGACTGTGGGTGAAATCAGGCCCACTAACTTAATTGAAAATAAAGTTTTGTTGGAAACAGTCTCCTGCATTTGTTTACAGATTTTCTCTGATTGCTGTTGTACCACAGAGGCGCTACTGAACCGTCATTAGAGAGCCCACAAAGCTCACAGGGCTGAAAATATTTTCTGCGTGATACTTTACAGAAGAACTTTGCTGACCCTACTCTTGTCCTTCTGGTCCTTTTATTCAGATCTCATTTTTATGTATGTATGTATGTATATATTGAATGCACACATGCGAGGGAGGGGCAGAGGGGTAGAGAAAGAATCTTCAGCAGACTTCATGCTGAGCATAGAGCTGAGATCATGGCCTGAGCCCAAATCAAGAGTCAGTTGCTTAGTCAACTGAACCACCCCAGCGCTCCTGATCTCATTTAAAACAAAAAACAAAAAACAAAAAAACCCCAAAAAAACTTTTTCTTTATTGCCATAGTAAAATGTTACTTGTTAGGGTGGTCCAAGTTTTTTCATTCACCAGTGATGGTTTAGTTAAGCTCAGAAAGGGTTTGGACTGGTGGTATTTAAGGATTTGGACTGGCTGTCAGTGTGGTCAATAGATATTTAGAAACTGCTATGGTGGAAAGCACGTGGGTTGGAAGCCTGGGTTCTTTCTTATATGGATTCTTCCATTAACCATTCATTTTGTGTGAGGACTTTCCCTTGCCTGGCTTCTGCTCCCCCCCCGCCCCCCCATCTCTAAATATCTAGAACTGTAGGATCTTCTAATGTAGCTACATACCTGTCTTCATTTTGAGGTTGCCCAGACCCTTAATTACCAGCATGAACAGTCATTTCCAGATCTAGAAAAAGCATCATCTGTTGGAAATAGTACAGTCATTTATAACCAAGAGACAATAGATTCTTAGGTTTCCCCAATTCATGGCATTTCAGTTTAGAAAATCAGGCAAAAGATGATCTAGTCCAACACATCCATTAAAATTTTTTGTAATAATTGTAGATTCATATATATACAGTTGCAAGAAATACTACACAGAGATTCCGTGTACACTTCACCCATTTTCCTCCATTGGTAATGTCTTGCAGAACTATAGTAAAATGTCACAATCAAGGAATTCACGCTGATAGGTCAGGGCACAGAACATTTCCATCACCACAAGTATCCTTCATTTTGCCTTTTTCTAAGGCAAACAGCGTTTCTCTCCCATTCACACCTATTTCTTAAGTCCTGGCAACCACTATTCTGCTTTCTGTTTCCACAGTTTTGTCGTTTCAAGAATGTTACATAATATAATCATACCGCATGTGAATTTGGGATTGGCTGTTTTACTCAGCATAATTCCCTGGAGATTGATCTACATTGTTGTGTGTATCAGTAGTTCATTCTTTTTTATTGCTGAGTGTTTTTTCATGATATTCCATGGTGCTCTGGCTTATTTAACCATTCATCCATTGAAGGACACCATGGTTGTTTCCAGTATTTGGCTATAATAATATTGCTCTAAACATTTGTGAATAGGTTTTTATTGAACATAAGTTTTTATTTTTCAGGGATGAACTCTCAGGAGTGCAATTGCTGGGTGGCACGGTGTTTACATGTTTAGTTTTTAAACAAACTACCAAACAGTTTTCCAGTGTGGTTGTATAATTTACATTCCCACCAGCAATGTTTGAGTCTTCTTGGTTCTCCAAATCCTCACCACCACTTGCTGTTTTCACTATTTTTTATCTTAACCATTCTCACCACTTATTCTATATATAGCCATACAGTAGTATCTCATTGTGGTTTCAATTTGAGTTTTTTAAATAGCAAATGATTTTGAACATCTTTCTATGTGCTCATTTGTCATGTGTATTTTCTAGTTTTTTTTTGTCGATTATGTAATTGAGCTGTTTGGTATTTTACTGTTGAGTTTGAGAGTTCTTTAGGTTTTCTAGATACTAGTCCTCTATCGAATATGTAGTTTGCAAATATTTTCTCCCAGTCACTAGGTGTTCTTTTCCTCCTCCTAAGAGGCTCTTTTGCAGAGGAAAAGTTTAAAATGTTTATGAAATCTAATTTGTAAATAATTTTCCTTTATGGATAGTGCTTTGGACATGGGGTCTAAGAACTCTTTGCCTAGTTCTATGTACCTAGGTTGTTTCCTACTTTTTTTTTCTTAAAATTTTATGTTTTATATTTAAGTGTGTGATCCATTGTGAATTAAGTTTTGTATAAGGTGTAAAATTTAGGTTGAGGTTCATTGTTTTGCCTATGGGTGTCCAGTTACTCAACTGCCATTTGTTGAAAAGGCTATTTTTTCTTCATTAAATTGCCTTTGCACATTTATCAAAAACCAATTGGGCAGAGTTATATAGATGTATTTCTTGGTTTTTATTCTGTTCCATTAATCAATGAGCCAGTGCTACACAGTCTTGATTAAGGAAGTATATAATACTTTTTAAAATCAGGTAGACTTGTTGCTTCCATTTAATTCTCATTTTTTCAAAATTGTTTTAGCTGTTATAGTTCATTTGCCTTGACAAATAAATTGTAGAATAACTTTGCTCATATCTACATACGTTTTACTGAAATTTTGATAGGAATTGTGTTAAATCTGTGTATTAGTTTGAGGAGAATTAAAACCTTTACTATATAGAGGCAGCAGGATGGCTCAGTTGGTTAAGTATCCAACTCTTGATTTGGGCTCAGGTCATGATCTCATGGTCATGGGATTGGGCCCTGTGTTGGGTTCTGTACTGAGCATGGAGCCTGCTCGGGATTCTCTCTCTCCTTCTCTCTGGCCCTCCCCCACCTCTCTCTCTCAAAATAAATAAATAAACTTTAAAAAGATAATTAAATGTTTACAATGTTAAGTTTCTCATACCATGGGCATGATATATCCCTCCATTTATTTAGAATTTTCTTTGAATTCTCTTATCAGCACTTTGTAGTTTTCAACATGCAAGTCCTGTATGTGTTTTGTGAGATTTATACCTAAATATTTCATTTTTTGAGAGATTGTAAATCATCTTGCATCTCAAATTTTAGTATTCAATGTTTATTACTAGGTTATGGGAATACAATTAATTGATTTTTATAAGTTTATCTTGTATCTTATGACTGATGAACTCACTTTGAGGAGGGTTTTTTCTTGTAGATTCCTTGAGATTTTCATATAAAAATGTATCATATGCAAGTAGAAACAATTTTATTATTTCATTATTTAAAAAAAATTTTAATGTTTATTTATTTATTTATTTATTGGAGAGTGTGAGCAGGGGAGGGGCAGAGAGAGAGGGAGGTGCAGAATCCTAAGCAGGCTCCAGGCTCTGAGCTGTCAGCACAGAGCCCAACGTGGGGCTCAAACCCAGGAACTGTGAGATTAGACCTGAACCAAAGTCAGCCACTTTACTGACTGAGCCACCGAGGTGCCCTTAGAAACTATTTTAAATCTGTATACTGTTTGTTTTTTTTTTCTTGTCTAACTACAACTTCTTATGTTGAATAAGAGTTGTGAGAGTACACATCCTCATCTTGTTCCTAATCTTACTGGGAAAACATTCACAGTTTCATAATTATATATAGTTATCTGTATGTTTTTAAAGATGCTCTGTATCAAGTTGAGGAAGTTAGTTTTCATTCCTAATTCCCTGAGAATTTTATCATGAATGGGTGTGAAATTTTGTCAAAAGATTTTTTCCGTGTCCATTGATATGATCATGTAGTTTTTAAATAAAAAAATTTTTTTTAGTCTGTTAAGATGGTGGATTATATGCACTGAGTTTTGAAGGTTAAAGTAGCTTCATATCCCTGGACTAAATCCTACTTGGTAATGGTGTATAATTCTTTTAACATATTGCTGCATTCTATGTGTTAATACTTTGTTCAAGATTTTTGCTTCTATGTTCCTGAGGAAGATTGGTCTGCATTTCCTTCCTTCTTTCCTTCCTTCCTTCCTTCCTCCCTCCTTTCCTTCTTTCCTTTCTTCCTCCCTTCTTCATTTAGTAAGAACGTACTATGTGTGTGTCCCTGTGCTAGCTATTAGATACACAAAGAAAAGCCTGAGGCTCAATATCCGGTAAAGGATAGACTTCAGTAGGCTAGTGCTATGACAGCGCAACACACAAGATTCTGTAAGAACACAGAAGAAGCTACAGCTAAATCCTGGATGACTTCAGTGGAAAAGTGCCAATTGAAAATAATTGAGATGTATGAATAGGAGTTTACCAGCAAGCCCAGTTAGGGGTGAAGGACATTCTAAGTCAAGGAGACACAATGTACAAAGGTACTGAGATGTGAAGGAACAAAGAACATTCCATTCGGAGAACTGAATGTTGATTGACAAAAGTGATATGCAGGGTATGTGCGTGTGTGTGTGTGTGTGTGTGTTGGAGTGGTCAAAGAGTTGAAGCTGAAAAGATAGTGTGGGGAAGATTAAGAAGAACTTTGCATACCATTCTAAAGGGATTTAAGAGTTTTAAGTAGGTAACCAATTACCTTCTGGGTATTAGCACTAGAGGTCATATCCTGAGAAACCCTTCAGTCTTGGACGAACTGGGATGGTTGGTCACTCTAGTAAGGAATTGTAATCAGATGTCTGCTTTAGAAAGGTAACTCTATAGCAATGTGGAAAACAATGCAGACAAAAGTGAAACTGGACACAATGCCTCTCACAATGATTCTAGTGTGAACACAAGTGGAACTAACAAAGCAGGAGTATCAGGAGTGGAGAGGAGGAAATCAGTTTGAGAAATACCTAGGAAACATAATCAATAGACACTGAACTAATTAGATGTTGAGAGACAAGGAGAAGAATATTAAAGGGAATTCCTAGATTTCTGAGTCATAAAACTGCATGTGTAGTGGTGGCGGTGGTAATGCAGGGAGAGAGGAGTGTGTGGTTAATATGTTTGGTTTTATTTATTTAAAAATTTTTTCTTAATGTTTATTTATTTTTGAGAAAGAGACAGAGCATGAATGAGGGAGGGGCAGAGAGAGGGAGACAGAATCCAAAGCAGGCCCCAGGCCCTGAGTTGTCAACCCAGAGCCTGACACAGAACTAGTATTCACAAGCAGTGATATCATGACCTGAGCTGAAGTTGGACACTTAACCCCCTGAGCCACCCAGTTGCCCCATTTGTGTTTGGTTTTAAATTTAAGTTTACAGTTACCTGGGTGGCTCAGCTGGTTGAGCGTCCAACTTCGACTCAGGTCATGATCTCACCATTCGTGGGTTTGAGCCCTGCATCGGGCTCTGTGCTGACAGCTCAGAGGTTGGAGCCTGCTTCAGATTCTGTGTCTCCACCTCTCTCTGCCCCTTCCATACTCAAGCTCTGTCTCTCTTCATTTCTCAATAATAAATAAATGTTAACAAAAAAATTTTAACTTAATTTTAATTCTGACTGAGGAGGCTTTGTAGAGAAAGTTTAATTTGAAAGTGTTTTTTAAATATATAGTTTATTGTCATATTGGTTTCCATATAACACCCAGTGCTCTCCCCACAAGTGCCCTCCTCCATCACCATTACCCCCCCTTCCTCTTTCCCCCTCCCACTTCAGCCCTCAGTTTGTTTTCAGTATTCAAGAGTCTCCCATGATTTGCCTCCCTCCCTCTCCCTAACTCTTTTTCCCCCTTCCCCTCCCTATGGTCCTCTCTTAGGTTTCTCCTTTTAGACCTATGAGTGACAACATATGGTATCTGTCCTTCTCTACCTGACTTATTTTGTTTAGCATGACACCCTCGAAGTCCATCTACTTTGCTACAAATGGCCAGATTTCATTCTTTTTCATTGTCATGTATTATTCCATTGTATATATAAACCACATCTTCTTGATCCATTCATCAGTTGATGGACACTTAGGCTCTTTCCATGATTTGGCTATTGTTGGCAGTGCCACTATGAACATTGGGGTACATGTGCTCCTGTGCATCAGCACTTCTGTATCTCTTGGGTAAATCCCCAGCAGTGAAAGTGCTTTTAAAAATTGCTAGGATTTATTTTTTCTGGGTGTGGGAATAATGAGGTTGGGGCAGGCATTTGCAAAACAAAAACAAAAAATGTGCTTGAATTAAGACATATTGGTGAGTAAGATACAGTGTTTCTATGAATGTGAGTAGTTATATGACATACTTAGTTTAGGTGCTATTTTGCCTGATATGACTATGATTAGACCGAGGGAAGTAAGAGGAGGCAAAGGCATTGTTTCGCTGTAAGTATAGGATAGGGCAAGGCTACCCAACTGGTGTGCCACAAATGGCACGGAGGTGCTACAGATGGAAGACAAGGCCTCTTGCAGGACTATTGAGATACTGATCCCCTCCAGTTTTAGGTAGCCTCATCTATTTACCTGATCTGCACTGTGCAAATACTGTCGTTTTACTATGGATGGCATTATATGGAAAAGATGCAGGAGCACTGTACTGACAGAATACTTTCTTTTGTTGGCTTAGAGTTAAACGGACGTCACAGCTACCTAAGTTTTTATTAGAATGAAAAATAACAAATCAAAAATTAAGTCTTTCTTTCTTTCTGGCTCATAGACTTTATTTTTTCCCAGATTTATTGAGATGTGATGACATATAACGTTGTGTAAGATTAAGTGTTCTGTGCAATGATTTGATATACGTGCATATCGTGAAATTATTAACTTCTTTATAAACAAAAACTTTGGATCTTTTTTCATCATCCTTGGTGGGACAAATGTTACTATTTCTAATATATATATATATTACACCCATTAAAATAAAAGCAGCTGAAGAGTATGCCATTTGCTGTTTTGGAAATTACTGGAAGGGTTGCTATTAGTATTTGAACTCTTGCAGAATGATTGGCATTTCAATAAGTCATTATTATGAAATAGAGAAAGAACTTGATTAAAAAAGAATGAGTAAAAGTATAGTGATATTCATATAAGAGTGTGTAAACTTTCCCCTTTTTTATTGTGAAATATATTCTTATATATATTAATATGATATGTTATAGCCATATAAAAATGCACACATACTTTTGTACAGATCAGTGGATAATTATAAGGTAAACATTTATTAACCATCATCTAGGTTAAGAAATAGAATAATGCCTAACCAGTTTGGGAAAACCAGTTAGAGAGGGCATTATTAGTGTGATATTGTGAAATTTGAATATGGTTTGGGTATCAGTTGACATAAAAAAAATCACTGACCTGGAAAAAAATGGAGGCCAGTGAATGAAAAAGAGAGCATTTACAGTATGGTTTCACTTTGGTGAAAGAAACAACATTATGCAGTAAGCTGTTAATTGTGGTGATCTCTGGGTTGTAGGAATGTCAGGTGTTTATTGGTATTTTTATTTTCTGATCTTTAAAGTGTGCTTTTGGGGGGCACTTGTGCAGCTCAGTCAGTTAAGCATCTGACCCTTAATTTCAACTCAGGTCATGATCCAAGGGTTGTGGGATCCAGCCCCACATTGGGCTCTGAGCTGAGCGTGGAGCCTGCTTGGAATTCTCTCTCTCTGCCCCTCTTCCCTGTTCACATACACTCTCTTTCTCAAAATAAAAACATGAAATAAAATAAAATAAAATGTACATGTATTGCTTCTGTATGAATAAAAGCATAGCCCTCCTGAGATGATGTCATAAATATCCGGCCCAGCATTTAATGTTCTGAATTACTTTTTATCAGTTGGGTGCACACCCCAGGATATTTGAAAAAGGTAGAAATTCTGGTCTCTTTTAAGTCCCACTACTCTCCCAAATAATTTTCCATTCTGTTTTTTAAGATTTTTTAAATGTTTTGTTTATTTTTGAGACACAGAGAGACAGAACATGAGAAGGGGAGGAGCAGAGAGAGAGGGAGACACAGAATGGGAAGCAGGCTCCAGGCTCTGAGCTGCCAGCATAGAGCCCGATGCAGGGCTTGAACCCACGAACATGAGATCATGACCTCAGCCGAAGTCAGAGGCTCAATCGACTGAGCCACCCAGGCGCCCCAACAATTTTCCATTCTTATCATGTTACTCATTTCCCTGTTACTTACCCTAAATTCACCTTTCACCACAGCTGTTCATTTGCTTGAAATTCTTCAGCAGATTAGGAAGCCCCATTTCTTTCAGCCAAAACCAGAATCATGCCTCATGGCTTGATGGTGACCATTAACTGAGCTACAAGAAACCTTCCCCAAGGCTGTGCTCAGTTCTGACCGCCAGTTATGGAAATGAATCAAGTTGTCTTGTCACCTTGGGGAATTCTGTTTGCTCAGTTGGTGAATATGGTGCAGTGGGCAGGGAGTCACCCTGTGACATGGTAACCCCCATTCTCGGAGCCAAGCCTGGGGCATTCGGCATGTGGCACATTCCCTGTCCCAGAGGGCTGAATTCTTCAGCAAGTGGTGTGCACAGTACGTTGGCACCAATTTGCACAACTAGTGCAACAGAAACCGCCCTTTATTTTTCTTTAAACTATTGATGAACCTTGAGTGAAGGCCACGTGGGCAGCTCTGAAGTGGAGGTAGGCGTCTCCATGGAGGGGTTTGTGACCTCAGATGGACACCCATGAGGGGACTGCAAGCTGTCACATGTTTGGTATTAGAGAAGTTCTTATTGTTACATTACTTCCAAGTATCAAAATTTAGAGGGATTCAGGAGATCATATAATCCAAACCTCTCTCTGACAGATGGAGAAACTGAGGCCCAGAGAGAGAGAGAAGGGATTGTTTTAGAGGACCACAGTCCAGACTAGAGCCCCATCTCCTAGCCAATATTTACTTTGGCCTACACCAGTGGTTGCAAAATTGTGGGCTATGACCCTAGATAAGAGTTAAAGTTATTGCCTTGTGTCCAGGGTTATGCATGCCCAACAAGAATTGGTATAACATCTATAAGCAGAAGTAGAAGTCAGTCATTTGAGAGTGCATGGCATTTTTTTGAAATGTCATATGACTATGAAAAAATATATACAATCAATTATGGCAGTTTTTTGAAATGTATAAAGGTGAAATATATATATATATATATATATATTTCACCAATTGGTGGTTCACACACCAATTTAATAATAATTCAAAACCCATATGATCATTCCTGAGTCAGAAGCTAGAACACCGCTAGCACTCCAAGGTTCTCCTGGGGTCCGCCCTAACCAGGACCCATCTCTATTGTCCCGCCGACCCACATGCAGAAGTAACTTCTCACCCGGCTTGTATAATTATTATTGTCTTGCCTTTTAAAATATTTCTTCTAACTATGTCTGCATCCCATAACAATATTTTGTTTTTGAGATTCAGATGATTGAAATCACACTGATCATATTCTTTTGTGTTTTGTTTCTTCTGCTTATTATATTGGTGAGATGTATCTGTATTGCTGCACAAAATTGTAGCTTATTCATTTGTAGGGTGTCAGAATATAACATTGTAAAACTTTACTATTTATACAGTTAATTTTGGGACACCTGGATGGCTCAGTTGGTTAAACATCTGATGTTGGCTCAGGTCATGATCTCACGGTTGATGGGTTCGAGCCCCACGTTGGGCTTTGTGCTGACAGCTCAGAGCCTGGAGCCTGTTTCAGATTTTGTGTCTCCCTCTCTCTGTTCCTCCCTGCCCTCTCTCTCTCAAAAATAAATAAACATTTGAAAATTTAATTTTATTGTTGATGGACTTTTAGATTGTTTTCAACTTTGAATTTTCCATGTTTGTGTCTCCCGGTGTACACGTGTACACGTTTCTCTAGAGAAGATACTTATGTGTAGAATTGCTAGATCACACGGTGTGCCTATGTTTAACCATGCTATGTAATGCCAGAGTGCCTTCCAAAGTGGTCTTGACAATTTTTCTCTCACCAACAATGCAAAGCAAGGGTTCCTCATTCTAAAAACGGGTGGTAGCCATTGTTCTATCATATGCTTTCTATTCACTTCCACTATATGGAAAAGATTTCCAGCCCTCTCAATGAGAAAGCTAAGTAATATAATGTTTTTAGAATGATTTATATCTACACAGGGCCTTGTTTAAGCATACACACACACACACATAGATAGATAGATAGATATGTGTATGTGTGTGTGTGTATATATAATCAATATATTTATATTGATTTTATGTTGTTTGAACAGGTAGAAGTGGAGCCGTTCTGGTTGAAAGGGCCGTGTTTTGGTGGGGGCGTGTGTGTTAAGTGGGAGGGAGCTCAGAGTACATCTAGGCCCCAGCCCGATGTCTGGCACATGGTGTAATTATTAGTAGGGTTGTCCAAAAATGCCACAACCTTCCCCAGGAAGTAGAGTTGCTTCATTGAAGGTGTGGGAGTTTCATGTTGTGAAAGAAATACAGGATCGAGTCATCTCTGATCTTTTCTAAAATCTTATGGTAAGTGACAAATAATCATTTCTGGGGAGAAACACACATAACAATATGTGGGGATACAATTTATTTTCCAGATCAAAGTCTGATGGACTTTGGAAGGAGATCATTGCTCTTTCTAGGCTCTCTTTCTATATTCTTTTGTTTGAGAAGTCTCTTTAGATCTCAGCTTTCTGGGGCACCTGGGGGACTCGGTTGGTTAAGCATCTGACTCTTGATTTCAGGTCATGATCTCACGGGTCATGATCTCTCAGAGAGTTGGGCTCTGCAATAACAGCATGGAGCCTGCTTGGGATTCTCTCTCTGCACCTCCCATCCCTGTGCTCTCTCTCTCTCAAAATAAATAAACATTAAAAAAATATCTCAATTTTTTCCCCTGAAAATGATATTTGACTGCGTGTTTGCTGTATTTCATCATGTTCTAATAATCTTTGATTACCATTTTTGGCCTCTCTGTTTACCAGTTTAGTAGTATTCCAATCTAAGGAATTACAATACAATTGGATCCATTTGTGCACTCAAATAGTATTTGTGGGAATTGTTTTACTCTGTGCCAGAGATCCAGCAATGAATAAGACAGACAGAAGTTCTGCTCTTGTGGAACTTATTGCTAGGAACAGATTACCAAAAAAAACCCCAAAAAACAAAATGAAACAAAACGAAATGAAAGTATCAGATGGGGATAAAGGGCTTGTAGAGGTTTAAAATAGGATGATGTGCTAGAGAGTGGTTGGAAGCCCAGATCTCAATGATAAGGAGGGGCCAGATATGTTGAGGTGCCCCTGAGGATTTAACAATGAACCTTAGGTGTGATTGGCTTCACAATAACAACAGCCTAGATTTGAATAGTGCCTCCACCATGGTTACTCTATGCCATTGTTGTAACAGTTTTGTGAGGGAGGCATTAGTGTTCTTAACTTTTAAGTGGGGCAGTGATTTCCGGATAATAAAACTAATAAGTGGCAAAGCCAGGTCTTGACCCCAAGTATTTGGTTTTTACACGTGGCTGTTTCCTCTGCTCTGCCCAGCCTTGGGTGTTTACACTGTGCCACGTAGGCTGCCCTGACAGGATGGTAGTCCTACATACCGACCTGTCTTGTGCTTTGTCTTACGTCACCAGAAAAGTTTTAATTTGAGCACCATACAAGAACCTAGAATATGTCTCTTGCCCAAGATTGGCAGACCAGATTAGGATGCTGCTGGCAGAAACCACCATCTGGCTGCTGGGTGGAGTCCTTCTTGCCTCGTTCCCCTCTCTCTGCAGCTCGAAGCTTGTGAAAACCTGTTTAAGGGAAACCCAAGAATGTGTTTGGACAGCACCTCCATTAGCTCAATGTGAGCAATTAGCAGGAGTTAAGCCCTGTCTCCCATGACACCTGCCAGAGGAGGATGTCAGAGAGCTGAGGAGCGAACTGCCTTCCCGAGAGGCAGCCTAGGGGGAAGGCATGGGGGGATGGGGATGGGGGTGGCAGTATTAAGTAAGAAGGACCTGACTCTGTTATCTACCCAGCTGGAGGACTCAGGGCACATTCTTTAACTTCTCTGAACCTTACCTTCCTTATTTCTCTCCCACCACTGATATTAATTTCCTTTCTTACAGAGTTTTGATGATTAAATCAGAATTTGGGGGTGCCTGGGTGGCTCAGTCTGTGTCCAACTCTTGATTTCAACTTGGGTCATGATCTCATGGTTTGTGAGTTCTAGCCCTGCGTTGGGCTTTTCACTGACAGCATGGAGCCTGCTTGGTATTCTGTCTCCCTCTCTCTCCACCCTTCCCCTCATGTTCTCTATCAAAATAACTCAAAATAAACTTAAAAAAATGTTTAAAAGTCAAAATGCAGAAAACTATATACTCATGGTGACTGAGACATAATAGAAACTATTTATACAAACTATGTTTTCGTGAGCTTTAGCCACGCAAGGTGGACAATTATTGACAGGGCAGGGTGTTACCACCCTGTCTGCCACTGACATTTGGGACACTGCTTTTCTGCCAGTCAACTGCTGTGACAAAGCGGAGTTTCCACAGCCCAGGCTGGCAGCATCCTGGACTGAGAAGAAGAAACTCTGATTAGTCAAAGGACACTGAAGTCCCACACACGTCTGTTCTTCCTGTTTCCATAACCAGACTGCTGCCCCACTAGAAAGGCCAGAGGCAGCATCCTCTTCCCTGACTTCGCCTGAAGACACCCTCTTTTAGGGAAGCCATGAGAGGTCCACTTGCGGGTTGGGGAGGGGGAAAGATGGAGGGTTAAGCGTTCAGCAACTTTTGGCCACTGGCTAACTGGAGTAGAATACACATCCCTGAATCCCAAAATCCCACCCAAAAATGCTTTATCTGGCCTGACATGACTAGGTTAATTGTTAACAGCACGGCACACTGACTTGTTATGCCTTATCCTGGCATTTTGTCATGAAATACACTCCCTGTTTTCCCACTCCATATCTCGAGGCTAGTTCTTCCGCTTGGAATGCCTGTTCTCCTACCCTCCTTTCCAGACCATGGAAGCTCGAACAATTCTCTCAAAGTCCACCTCAAGGAACAAAGTTCCTGGAAAGGCTTCTTGATTATCATCTCGGTGGGATAGCCTTATCATTTGAACCTACTAGCATTCCTCGCCACCCCCCCATGTTTTTCAGATGGCGCTTAATGTTTTCTGCTCAGAATTATATTTTAGTTAATTAATTATTACTTTTTTAATTCATTATCTCCCTTGTTCGCCCCTGGAGGATGGGGAATGTACACTTAGCAGACCTACGTTACCCATGGCCTTAGACATGGTAGGCAACTTGAGTTGAACTCTAGCAGAGACACTTGAAGGCTTTATGCTGGGAGGTAGCAGCTAAACATTTCTATGGTGAGTTCTGTTCTGGGGCTTGCTACCTGCCACAGAAGTCACTCCACTGTTTGCTGGAGCAGGTGTTTGAGGTAATGCTTTGGCAAGAGAAGCAGGAGTCACTGTAGAGAGAGAGATGACATTCCAACACTAGGAATGAGAGAGAAGTGCGATTTCAGAGCTGGGAATGAAATTGACAGTCCAGCAGTCTGTCGGCAGATGGGGAATGGCAGCCAGATCACTAGGTCCCTGAAGGATCTCCTCAAGGCTCATGCTTGCCCTGACTCAATGGATGTCAACACTGTTCATGGAAAATGGGACTCAGCTGTTAAGTAGTGATACGTTTTTATTTTTAAAATCATTGTTTACATTTCTTGGTGTCTTCTTCGATCTCTTTCATAAGTTTTCTATAGTTTTCATCATATAGGTCTTTTACATCCTTGGTTAGGTTTATTCCTAGGTATTTGATGGTTTTTCGTGCAATCGTGAATGGGACCAGTTTCTTAA
>NC_043704.1:74395270-74413915 GCF_006229205.1 Suricata suricatta
CTGATGATTGCTTGTATTTCTAATGGATTGGTTGTAATAGATCCTTCTTCATTCATGATTTTGTCTATCTGGGTGCTCTCTCTTTTTTTTTCTGAGGAGTCTGGCTAGAGGTTTATCGATTTTGTTTATTTTTTCAAAGAATCAACTCTTGGTTTCATTGATCTGCTCGACTGTCCTTTTGGATTCTATATTGTTTATTTCTGCCTTGATCTTTATTATTTCTTTTCTTCTGCTGGGTTTGGGGTGCTCTTGCTGGTTCCTTTCTAGTTCCAGTAGGTTCTCTGTTAATTTTTGAATTTGCACTCTTTCTAGTTTTTTGAGATTGGCCCGGATTGCAATATACTTTTCTCTTAGGACTGCCTTGGCTGCATCCCAGAGATTTTGAATTGTTGTATTTTCGTTTTCGTTGGTTTCCATATATTTTTTAATTTCTTCTCTAATTGCCTGGTAACGCAATCATTCTTTAATAGGGTGGTTTTTAACCTCCACATTTTTGGAAGTTTTCCAGACTTTTTCCTGTGGTTCATTTCAAGTTTCATAGCATTGTGATCTGAAAGTGTGCATGGTATGATCTCTGTTTGTTTATACTTATGGAGGGCTCTAAAATAATTTTTAATGTAATTTCCAAACCTGCGAAATTATCATAGCTCATGCACAAGTAGTTGAGCACACAGCTTTTGATCCAGAGCAGGAGACTGGGCATCAGATGTCCAAGTCAGTTTGTTTTTCACAGTCCAGGATGTTGGTTTGCCTCTATGGAAGGTAAGGAGTTTGTGAAACTCAGTCTTACCTTTAGGATCTTTTCAACCCCAGAGACAGACAGTAAGGAGGAGAAAAAAAAGAAAAGAAAAATGAAAGCACGTGTTTATTTTATTTTTTCTAATGGTTATTTCTTTTTGAGAGAGAAAAAGATGGACAGAATGTGCATGGGGGAGGGGCAGAGAGAGAAAGAGAGACACAGAATCCAAAGCAGACTCCAGGCTCCGAGCTGTCAGCACAGAGCCCTATGGATGTGGAGCTCAAACTCACAAAGTGCAAGATCGTGACCTGAGCCAAAATTGGAATCATGACCTGAGCGGAACTTGGATGCTTAACCTACTGAGCCACCCTGACGCCCCCCTGAAAGCACTTGTTTAAGAAACCTAGCCTTAGAGATTAATGTGAGCATAGTGCAAATGAAACTAGTTAATATTTCCTAATGACCAAAGGCAGGGCAGTATCTTGGGGTTGTTTATGTTTCCTCCCCTCCCCCACCCCCCACCAGAAATGATTTAACTTTTAAAGGGTCAACGAAAAGGCTATAGTTATACTTGGGCTAAGAATAAGAAGAGTAAGGGTTCATTACCTTCCAGGCCTTCCTCCCTTCCTCCTTCTTTCCTTCATTCCTCCCTTCCTTCCTCCTTCCCTTCCTTTCTTCCCTCTTTCCTTTAGTACAATCACTGGCTTATTTATTCATACATTTAGCACATATTTAGTGAGTGCCTACTACATGCAGATAATGTGCCAGATGCTGGGTAAACTGTACTGGAGGAGACAAACTTGAAAGGATTCTAAACTGATAGAGTCTTGTGGGAGCTGGAAAGGAGGGAGTTAGAGAAGCAAGCAAAAAATTCTAAGTAGAAATTTTGAAAATGATAAAAAAAAAGTTTATAAAGGGCAGGTGAGATCAGGGGCTTATCATTATACAGGACATGGGCTACTGAGAAGGACACACTTAGAGGAGGCTTAAACAGATGAGGGGTAGCCAGCCATGGGAAGACCTTGAGGCAGGAAAGGGCTCTGTGACTGTGGCTGACGTGGCCAGTGCGGAATGAGGTGGTGGGAGAATGGCTCTGTTTGGGGAGGGAAGCAGGTGCAGACCACAAGGGCAATTTGCATTTTTTCTCAGCACCTCAGTTTCCTCGTCAGCAAAATGAGCTGCTGGACCCATGATGGGTCTTGAGTGGCCACTTGGCATAAAGCGCAAATCTTTTTTTACTATAGATTTCAGTATCAAAATTCTCTAGTTCTCTTCTGGGTGTTGAGGAGGACATCGTAGGCACTAGGAGCTAGTGACCTGCCCAGATTAGGTGGGGGAATATCCACCTCAGCCTCATTTTGGGGCCAGAAGAGTTTTTGTTGTGGAGGTTGAGGGGTAGCTGTCCTCTGCACTGTAGGATGTTTACCTGCGTTGTGGGTATTTAACAGTATTCCTGGAATACTGTTCCTGAACCCAGAAGCTACATCAGTGGCACATCTCACTCAGTTGAGAGTGACCAAAAAGGTCTACAACTATTGCCAAATGTCACCTGAGGGCCGAATCACTTTTGGTTGAGAACCACTGGCCTGCCGCTGAGGCTGTAGCTCTGATGAGCAGGTCCACTATGAGATGAGAAGTGAATCTGACATATGGCCTCAGTGTTGGGGAAAGGAGAAAGCATGGCAGGGACCATGGGAGATGGATGAGCACCTGCTCATTTAAAGAGGGCCATCTCTCACTCTAATGGATTGTTTCTTCCTTTTTTTTCCCTTAAGATTTCAAGTGTTCATGACTAGATTGTCCATCATCCTTGCACCATAATGCTCTCATTACTTGTCAGTGTTGTGTTGCATTAATTCAGTTAGCTCTTTAATCAGTTCTTTATAATAAGGTAATGACCCCATCACCCACAACAAAGCTAAGACCTTGACGATAGTCTACATTGGACAATGTAGCCCTGCCTTGCATCAGTGGGGGTAACCATTGTACTGGGTCATGTCTTCATCAAGTCCTCACTTTCCTTTTGATATAGCTTTCTTTTATTTAAGTGAATCCCAAAAAATCATTTGAATTTTCATTGTTTTTAACTTTGTAAAAATGTTCTTTTTACTGAGGTAATTGTTTGCTCTGACTTTTATCACCGTCTATGTCACTGAGTGTCATCCCTATTTTGGGATGTTGGATTGCTGGAGTTGATCTGTCTGAAGTGCTGTATGAATGTACCGCAGTGCCTTCTTCTCTCTCTCACTGGCTGGTGTTGGGACAGTTCCTGGGTAATTTGGTGACCTCCAGCTAACTCTTCCAGTGCAAGAATGCGGGTACAGTGCTATCACAATTTCTGATTTATTTTAAAGAAAAGGTAGAAGTCAGAATTTTTAGGTGAAAGTAGCTGGGGGGACTAATATAAAGGTTTAGAAATGCTTACCAGGCTGGCAAGAAACCTGTCGGCAAGCCATTCTTCTTGAGCCTCCAGTTTAAGATTTCCAAATTAGGTCATGCAGGTTGAGAGCATCTCACTTCAACCTAGAAATTAAATGAACTTAGGGAAACCTGGAGAACTCATTCTGCACAAGAGTGTCAAGCAAGAAACTACTGAGTGAAAACTGGAGTAGGGTAGGGTTTGTGGTTAGGATACACAGTGATGTAAATTGCATTCATGTAGAATAATTTGTTGTAGTTGCATGAAAATGCCAGTGAAACATTTCTCTTCGCATCCCAAATTCAGAAACAAGGGGGAAAAAAGACGATCTTAAGGGAGATTTTAAAAAATCACTTAAACTTTCAAATATTTAATGAAGCCAGTAAAGAAATGCAAAATTGTCTTAAAAAGAATAAATGTCTCCCAGGCTAATGGGATTTGACTGTAATTTTACTGAACAAATTAATATGTTCACAGAAGGCATGCCAGTCAGGGTGGGAGATGGTCAAAGAAGAGCCCAGAGCCCATTTTAAGCACTATGCTTGCATTTGGCTCCACTGGTGGGACAATCACACTGGAGACGGTGCTGTTGGGAAGAGAACAAAGTCTTAATACCTACCCATGTATTCATCTTGTCGTGTGACGTTCACATACACCTCACGCTCTCGTTCCAACCCATTTCTGAGACCTGGTGAGCTTGAATCTTCCCAGCCAGAGATGTTCTGCTAGCAGTCTCTGGGACTAGAGGGCTGAGAGCCACTCTCAGGACTTGGTGAGCTCCCAGATGATGACATGACCCTACGAAGCTTCTTGGAGTCACCCGATGTCCTGCTCTCATCACCCTCTCATATGCATTTCCAAAAGCATGGTGTTCATAGCCTCTACAATCATTAAGTGCTCACCTAGTGTGGGGCCCTAAGAACAAGTACAGAGCATAACTTCAGGAAAGGTCAGTCTTGATTCAGCATTATGAATCTTATGGTTCATGGGAACCATGTCTTAAGAACCTTATGGTTCTGTGGGAACTCCTTGAATCTATATGGAGAAGTTTGTTTATATGCATCTGTGTGCATTTTTCTGGGGACAGGATCTATAGATTTTTAAGGGGTTCTGTTGGCTGTGGTAGTTGAGATTATTGCTCTGGGGAGCATAAGTTTGACTTTTTGAGTGTAGGGGTTCTGCAGGGAAGATCTGGACACTTGGAAGCTGAAGTTTAAGTCCTTAGGAATGCAAAAGACCTAGATCTTTAGGGACAGAGGGGACAGAAGAATCAGTGGGTAGAAAGGGAGATACAGAAAGGAACAATGTGCTATTTATGATGCATGTTGACTGACATAAGTGTGATTTTTTTTCACATTTTCTCAGTATTTGGGTTTTGTTTTTTGGTTTTTTGGTTTTTTTGGCTTATTGATGTCTTTTATGAGACATAGGATAGGTGGAGTGCACAGTAGCAGGGACATGGGAGGGACTCCATAGTATAGGAAGTAAAGTGCTACAGGATCATAACAAACAGTACCAGGATAATTTTTGCATTTTAAAATCCAGTGTCTATTAATAGTCCCTGCAATGGAATTTGCAGTCAGTACAGTTCAAGTCAGAACAATTCAACTCACTTTAGTAAGCAATAATTGAAAATTCCTTGTCCACATTATTCCAGCCTTTCTACTAAAAGTTTGGCAATGGATTGTGGGTCATGGGCCACTTACTGATGTTGTAGTGCCCATAGGACTGAGAGCAGGTAAGCTTTTAAAGCAACACTCTGGGGGTGACTGAGGGTCCCAGTCGGTTGAGCATCCAACTCCTGATGTCCACTCATGTCATGATTCCAGGGTCATGGGATTGAGCTCTGTATTGGGCTCTGTGCTGACACTGTGGAGCTTCCTATGGATTCTCTCTCTCTCTCTCTCTCTCTCTCCCAAGTGAAAAAATAAATAAAGTCACCTGGCCTGACTGTCTACTTCTGGTCTGCTGCTCCAGTGTTTTTATTAATAGCACTCAATTCAGATGACGATTTCTATAGTCACCCCTCTATATAACCCTTTTATTGCTCTAACCTTGTTTGTTCTTATCATTTATGTATCTCACTTCCCATTAAACTAATGAGCTCCTTGAGGTTAGAGGCATTGTCTCATTCATCTCTGTCTAGCACACGTCTGCTCTTTGGTGGACACTTAAAAATTGCTTGCTTAAATTGAACTGAATGCAACAGAGTGAAGAAGAGCCTTAGAATGGCAATGATCTACTCACATTGTCCTCCCATGCTGCAAAGGTCTCAAGTGGAGGTCCAGTTTTTAGTTACTGATGAACTTTATACTTAGAGAAACTTATTTTATCTTTTTCAACTAAATGGGAGAGTAGATGGAAAGTGCTTTGTGAAGGGCTTTGAAGTGCCCACAAAATGTTAGCTGCTGTCATTATTACCAACAATAGTTGCTAATAATATCTATTACATATAATAACCTTAAGCATCAGTTTTCTTAGCTGGAAATTGAAGATAATAATTCCTGCTTAGGTTATTTTGATAATGAACATGAATTCACTTTGGAAACTATAGAGGGCCCTTACTGCAATGTCCATAAAAGAATGTGTGCTAACAGGGAGATTTGTGCTTCTAGAACTGGCATAACTCAGACATATTACATGGAGGGGGTGCTCAATTGACTGACAATATAAAGAAAACTTTAAATATAACATTCAAAAAACATGACACAATTTCTGTGTTGTTGGGTAAAAGTTGAGCTATTCCAAAGTATAGGCACATAAAAAATACATGGGAGAATTTGATGGGATGGACTTAGGACAGGTATAAGGTTTAGGATGAGGATCCTGCTCGAAGTGAGCTAAATGAAGCATTGCTTCAGGAATGATAAAGGGACAGAATCATTCCAGACTTGGCAGCTGGTAAGCAAGAGCTTGAGTTTGGGACAAAAGAGGATTCATGTCAAAATAGACATTCTAGTTTGCAAAATCAGCCCAGAGCTTGTGTTTCTCAGTTAATGTGAATGTTTCATCAAAGGAATGCCAAATGTGGACAATGTCTAGGGCAGTCAGCCAGCACCTGCATGCACTGCTTCCTAATAAGAGGAAGGCACCCAAAAATTACACATAAAAGCAGCTTTCAGCTAACGATCACAGAAACTTTCCTGATAATGCAGTCTGTATCAGGTGAGATAGAGAAGGTGGCTAATTTAAAGTGTTGTGTTCCAGCATCCTTGTTATCCAACAGGCACTCCGAGCAGGAGCAGAACCTCTGACGCTAGGAATTCTTAGATCTAAATGCCAATAGAATGAGGGGTAGAATTTCAGGTCTACCTCTGGGCCAGTGGTCAGATGGTAGCAGATGTAGCAGCAGCAGCAGCAGCAAATGCTTACGTAGCACCTACCCCTACTAATCCAGTTAATTTTTGCCACAGCCCTGGGAAGTGGGTATTATCACCACACCCGTCTTATGGATGGCAAACTGAGGAACAAAGAGGCTAAATAACTTGCTCAAGATCACACCCAGTAAACGGTAGAGTTAGGCTTTGAATCCAACATGTCTTGGTCCAGAGAATGTGCTAACCAAGATACTCGACAGCTTGGGGCATCATAATCAGCACCAAGTGTACCTATGACTTTGTGTGATATAACTGTGGGACTGAGGCCATAACCTTCAGGGCTAGTTTTCCATTTTGTCCCAGGCTTTACTTGAAAGGAAGAAGTTTGTCCAGATTACAAATTTTTTAGAGGTATAAGATTCTTCCCTTGCTCCTATTTGTATCATCCCAGGTCTCATATCTCCTCCCGGCTCATGGCAAGTGCTCAATAACCCACATTGTTTCTGTGGATTTTCCTTGATCATGTAAAAGTTTTTGCTACTGAACAAGAGAGGAGGGTAGGAATGCACAACTCCACTCCAAACACCTGAAAGCCAGTTGGCGCTTAATTATTCATCCTCTTGTGGGTCAAACACTTTGATCACTTCCTGACTCCACAGTCAAGGCTTGTTTCTGTCCTGCCCATGTGGCTGCTGGTCCTAACCAAGGGAATCATCAGTTGCTGAGGTCATCTTGTCCTTCTGTCACATGGCTCATGGCCATGTCTGTGAAGGCTGTGGATCAGACCTGGGTTTGAATCTTGGAAGCAGAGCTTCCTAGCTCTGTGCCCTTGGCCAGGTCTTTCTGAGCTCAGCCCCATCATTTATGAATGAAGGTAACATTATCCTATTCAGGGGCTGCTGGAGAGACTTAAATAAGATAACATATCATCTAGCATTGTGTTTGACACAGGGTAGTCAGGTGCTCAAATTATAGAAAGTGAGTTTTGCAGTTTGTGACTTTTGGAGGCTTGGGATCATGTGTCGTTTTGTCAGGGATCCTTCTCCAAGTTCTCAGTCACTCCTCACCTACTTCAGTCTCTGCCCTAGTTTTATCGCCAGAATCCCAATTGGCTCATTTGCTATTTATAGTGTTTAACCAATATTTTGGTTCTTCCTCAGGAGATATTTGGCTACCAGACTCAAGGTTGCCGGAAAATTCTCTGTCTTGCCGGATCCATCTTCTCATTTGGGATCCTCCCCTTGGTGTTTTACTGGAGACCTGCCTGGCAGGTGTGGGCAAACTGCGTCCCGTGTTCCTTGCAAGAGGCAGACGTTGTGTTGCTGAGGACAACAGTAAGTGTGCACCTGGCTTTGTACCTGGCGACCTTTTCCTTTCCTGGACATCTCATTACAGGATGTCTGCGGGGAGATGTGCACATGGCAAGTTCCATCACAGCCTTGCGTTTTACTTACCAAGAACTCAATGATTTATGTATGAAGGGATCTCATTAAAAAGATCTACTTCACAGGGTATTTCTTTTAAACTTGTGAGTTTTATTAATATTACAGCCTGCAAAACCATCTTAATAGCTACAAATAATGGGTAATGTGAGGGAGTTAAGTCAGGCTACAAGTTACAAAATTCACACAGATCCTTCCCCTTGTCCTGACATATCATACCTATCCTAGTCCCCCTGGGGCAACTCTGCAGGAAGGGACAAGAAGAGGTGGGGAGGAGATGGGGAGATGAGGGGAATGCTGTCTTCTGCTGATTTGAAAGAGTCATGGTCTTTGAGAGACTGTGTCATGTCCTGCAGATGTGCTAGGGTAAGAAATGCAACTGTCTTGTCCCCAGCTCATTGCCTCTCTCTGCTAATACAAGGTCTTGGTATTAGGGGAGTTTCCCTGAATTTGCTCAGCTAACTCTTCTCCTGACGTTCATTACACTTCAGCAACGTGTGCCATGCCTGTTGCTACTGGACTCTCAGCTCCACAAGGGAAGGGATCATTTCTAACTTGCTAATTGCTGCATCCCTGATTCCTGCATGTGGTAGGGATTCCATAAAGATATGATGGCTTACAAGCTGAAGGAGATATTCCTGTTGGTGGGAGTCAAAATACAGTCTCACAGAGAACACTTTTCTGGCTGACTTTTAGTGAGTGTTTCTAACAATGCATCAACCCAAATGACCCAAAATGACAACAAAATTCTTGATAGGTCAACCTCCACTGGGCTAACTTAGAGATAGATAGATAGATAGATAGATAGATAGATAGATAGATAGATAGACAGATAGATAGAGATCTGTATTTAATGCAGCAAGAGAGGAGGACAGCAATGAGTCTTATAACTGGGATACAGGTGATAGCTGAGGCACCGCCTCCAAAGTTCCACTCTAGTTGTCAGGGGACAATGATCTTGTTGCACTGGAAACAACCTCAGAAACAGAAAAGCTTTCTGTCTTTCAGAGTGCACCACCAGACTCTTTGGATCTGAGAATGTATGGTTGGCTGAGCTGTAGCCTCTGATACTGCTGGCAGAGTCAAGACACAAGTAGAAATAGGAGGAAGAGAGCAAGAAAATGGCAAGGGAAGGGAGAAAAATGAAAGAAATGGAGAGGGAAGTTGGAAAAAGGACAATGAAGAGGGAGAAAAGAGAAAGAAAGATCTAGTAAGAGTCATAGAAATTTTAAAAAAGTGGGGGCACCTGGGTGGCTCAGTCAGTTAAGCATCCGGCTTTGGCTCAGGTCATGATCTCATGGTTCACAGGTTCGAGCCCCGCATCAGGCTCGAGCCTGGAGCCTGTCTTCAGATTCTGTGGCTCCCTCTCTCTCTGACCCTCCCTTGCTCATATGTTCTCTCTCTCTCTCTCTCTCTCTCTCTCTCTCTCTCAAATAAATAAAAACAGTAAAAAATATTTTTAAAAAAGTGTCAGGACATCTGGGTGTCTCAGTCATTTGAGCGTCCAACTCTTGATTTTGGCTCAGATCATGATGCCAAGGTTATGGGATCAAGCCCCATGTCAACGTGAAGCCTGCTTAAGATTCTCTCTCTCTCTCTCTCTCTCTCTCTCTCTCTCTCTCCCTCTGCCCCTCTACCCCCTTCATGCATGCCTTTAATTTAATTTAATTTAATTTAATTTAATTTAATTTATTAAAGCTTATTTATTTTGAGAGAGGGTGAGTGTGGTAGGGGCAGAAAGAGAGGGAGAGGGAGAGAGAGAGAATCCCAAGCAGGCTCCATCTCACATTTTGGCTCAATCATGACCTGAGCCAAAATCAAGAGTTGTATGCTTAACTGACTAAGCCACCAGGCACCCCTCTCTCTCTTTAAAATAAAATTAAAAATTAAAAAAAAGTGTCAACCAACAAGAAATGGTGCAGTTTGGGATTTGGAGTCAAGGCGTTTGACCCTCTAGTCCTAGAACCTTAGATAGGTTATATCTCAGGTGTGTTGCTGAACCTTTCAGGACCTCCATTTCTCTCCACTTGTGAAATAGGCCTAGTGAAAGGACCTTTTCTTTTTTGGGTTGGTGTGAGGAGGAAGTGAGGTTATGCATGTAAAAGCCCTTTACAAACTGTAAAATACATGATCAAAGACCATTTTGACTGTGTGTGTGTGTGTGTGTGTGTGTGTGTGTGTGTGTGTGTTATTGCTGAAGCAGCGCCGAGTGCTTGCTGTACAGAAGAGTCTTCTGCAGACAGAGGCAGCGTGTATACTGCCCTGCTTATCTGGAAGCTGTGTCCTCCCCTTCTTAGCGAGGAAATTCCTGTCCAGGAGACTTGGGGAAGGAGTACAGTGCCTGGGAATTGCCAATATTCATCCATGCTGAATAAGGTCACCCTTCCTGGTTGCATGTGATCTGCTTCATAACTAGATATATATTGCAAAAAATTTTAAAAGCATTGATGCCTTAGGGAGCTGTGTGCCCTCCTCCTCTTCCTTTGTCTCTTTCAAAGACTGTTAAGCCCCTCCCCCATTCAACTGCCTTCCACCACTAATCAAAGCAGTCGAAACCAGCTTCAATCTTGCCTTTTTCATCTTGATTTCAACTTTAATTTTTAATTACCTGCTCTTATGTGTCATTTTAAATAGATTTGCTATGTGAGAGACTCTCCAAATAAATGAGGTTCTAAATTAGTCTTTATATAATTAGACAAGAACTCAATTATATCCAACATTCTTACTATCTGAGCCTTAGATAAAAATAAGGTTTGGGTACCAATAGTTTAAAAGTGTGCGGCTAGGTTATTTGCACTAAAATGACACCTTAAAAATTTTTACTTGAATTGTATTACCATAGCTGGACCATAAGGACTTTGCATTAAGGACGGCTAAGAAGATTCCTGCATGAAGATGTGTTGTATATTTATTTTTCATGTTATTAAAAAATCAGTACTTGGTATTTATCATCAATCTCACACTGGAAAGATTACAGATCATTATCACAGATACTGATTAGGCAGTCATTTCTTAACATTAAAAAAAGAGGGGGGCCGTGATGTACTGACTAAAAGTCTTTGGCACTCAGTCTATTTTCAGTTCCCCATCTCTTATTAAGCACATCTAAGAGTGAGATTTTTCCAAAAGGTAAGAGTAATCACACTTTTATTTCATAATTTTGAAACTGGCATTTTATTCATTATTCATCTACTTCTGAATTTTAACCAATATCTGTAGGGTTACCACATTTCTATGCAAATAACATGATTTACATTCATTGGTGTTTTGAATTCAGATGCTCTTGATGATTTCCATAGTTTTCATCTTTATTATAATTACAGATGTGGTGTTTTTCCTTCCCTGTCATATGCCACATGTTGTCAAAGACCCATGATGTGCAGAGGAGAATGTGATGATTGGTAACCAGGCTGAGTCAGGCTGTTTCATTTCAGTGTTTTCAATGGGGAGCATCTTCCCTTCAGTTTCCCCTAAAGATGTCAGAGCTAGGGACTTTATTTAGAAAACTGAAAATTCTGAAAATCAGCCAGGCAGATGCATCCAAAGGCCCACCAGCACCACCAGGATGCTCGTCAGCTACCAGAGCTTGTGTCCACATGGTCTGGCTCCCTTTCTCATCTCTCCTCCTCCTGTGTAGCCTGGTCCCTCCAAGCCCAGGGGCCTCACATTGACACCATTCTCGAAGGGAGCCAGACACATTTTGTTTATGCGGAACATTTCTTCTGATATTCTCTATCCTCTTCATTCATTCAGTTATTTCATTCATTCAGGAAACACTTCCTGAAATGCAATCATGTACCAGACATTGGTATAGGTACTGGGAATATAGGTATGAGCAAAGCAGATGGGAATCCATATCCTGCAGAGTGACATTCTGGTGAAGAGTCCACTCATACATGCATGCACATGCACACAGGCACTCACACTTCTATAGCATGAATATAGAAAGTAGGTGTTCTACTCTATTTATTAAAATGTACTCATTTCTCAGCCATTTGCCACCTTTTCCATTGTGGGTCCATTCTCTGCCTCAGTTCTGGAGGGAATTAATTACATTTCCTTCATTCTCTTTTAGCTCCATATTTTCACCTCAGACTACTATAATGCTTTTTGGGATCTGCCTTGTATTTAAAAGCTATTCATTTCACATTTTATAAAACAGCATCTCATTGAAAATTTCACAGAATTCCCATAACAACTCTGGGAAATGGGCATTATCATCTATCTCTGTTTTACAGATGAGGGTACAAAGACCAGCTTTGCAGGTTATTAAGCCTAGTAAATGTCAGCCAGGCTTTCCTCTCTTCTTCTTTCCCTCCTTCCCTCCTTCATAAATTTGATGAGCACAGGTTGTGTGCCAGTCACAGTGGTGGAATAGAATAATTAGTAAAATCAGGGTTCTTGACCTCATGAAGTTCATTAGATCACGATACAAATAAACGTAAATATCCAACTGTTAGAAGTGCTACTTAGGAAAGGTTCATGGTTATAGTAGGATTATAAAATAGGGCTCTGACCAAGTCAGGAAAGCCTAAAGGCTTCCTTGAGTTCCAAAGGGTGATGAGTCAAAAGGTGACGGTAGCTGGTAGGGAGGGGCACATGGGAAATGGTCCAGGAAAAGGGAATAGTGTGGAAAAAGAACTTGCACCTGTCTTCTGACCCTCTAAATCCAGAGTTTTTTGCCCACCATGCTACATTCCTTTTTTATAGTTTTTTTCTTTTATTCGAATATAGGCTTTGTGAACGCAGTAACTGTGTCTAACTTTTCATTCCCGGCAGCATCCAGCACATAGCCGCAGCAGGTGCTCAATATTTATTTGATTTGATTAAATGAATTGAATTTAATCTGTAGTAAATGGTCTCATGATTTTTTACCAGCACTTTCTTACACAGATGCTAAAGTGAAAGGTCATGGCTGAGAAAGTAAGAGAAGAGAGTCTTATGTTTCTTTCAGGTACACATTCGTCTTCTGAATCACATTCCCCCAGCTCCCGTTTCAATGGGTTTTACTTAGATATTCAGCTAGAAAGCCCTGAGATTCTGTGGGTTCTCCTATAAAAATGATTCTTTTTTAAAATGCTTATTTATGTGTTTATTTTGAGAAGGAGAAAGAGAGAGAGAGAGCAATTGAGGGGGGTTAGAGAGAGAGGGAGACAGAGAATACCAAGCAGGCTCCTCACTGTGAGCACAGAGTCCTGATACAAGGCTTGAACTCATTAACCATGAGATCATGACCTGAGCCAAAATCAAGTTAGAGTCTTAACTGACTGAGCCACCCAGGTGCCCCTCAGAAATGATTCTATGTCATGACAAATAGTTTTTAAGCCATTATCTTTCATATCACAGGGCTATTTACTTACTTACTTACTTACTTACTTACTTACTTACTTACTTACTTATTTTTTAGTGTACTCTTTAGTCCCCATCACCTATTTCACCTTCTCTCTCTCACTCCCCTCTGGTAACCATCAGTTTGTTCTCTATAGTTAAAAGTCTGTTTCTTGGTTTGTTTCTCTCTCTCAGTTTTTCCCCCTTTGCTTGTAGTTCTTTTGTTGTTTGTTTCTTAAATTCCACATGAGTGAAATCATATGGTATTCATCTTTCTTTGACTGACTTATTGCACGTAACATTATACTCTCTAGTTCAACCCATGGTTTGCAAGTAGCAAGATTTCATTCTTTTATATGGCTGAGTAATATTCCATTGTGTGTGTGTGTGTGTATATACACCACATCTTTTTTATCCCTTCATGTATCAATGGACACTTGGGCTGCTTCCATAATGTGGCTATTGTAAATAATGCTGCAGTAAACATAGGGGTACATATATCCTTTTGAATTAGGTTTTTGCACCTTTTCCCACCTAATGGTGAAATTTCTGGATCATAAGGTAGTTCTATTTTTAATTTTTTGAAGAATCTCCATACTGTTTTCCACAGTGGCCACACAACTTTGCATTCCCACCATCATATGAGGGCTCTCCTTCTTCCACATCCTCGCCAAAACCTGTTGTTTCTTGTGTTTTTGATTTTAGCTATTCTGACAGATGTGAGGTGATATCTCATTGCAGTTTTGATTTGCATTTCCCTGATGATGAGTGATGATGAGCATCTATTCATGTGTCTATTGTCTATCCGTATGTCTTCTTTGAAGAAATGTCTGTTCATGTCTTCTGCCCATTTTTAAATTGGATTATTTGTTTTTTTGGGTGCTGAGTTATACCAATTCTTTATATATTTTGGGATGAATTTTTTGTTTATTTTATGTTTGAGAGAGAGAGAGAGAGAGAGAGAGAGAGAGAGAGAGAGAGAGGATAAGTGAGTTGGGGAGAGGCAGTGAGAGAGGGAGACACAGAATCTGAAGCAGTTTCCAGGCTGTGAGCTGTGAGAACTCAATGCAGGGGCTTGAACCTGCAAACCATGAGATCATGACCTGAGCCAAAGTTGGATACTTAACCAACTTAGCCACCCAGGCACCCCTTATATATTTTGGATACTAATTTTTTATTGGATATGTCATTTGCAAATATCTTCTCCCATTCAGTAAGTTATCTTTTAGTTATGTTGATTATTTCCTTTACTGTGCAGAAGCTTTTTATTTTGATGTAGTCCTAATAGTTTATTTCTGCTTTTATTTCTCTTGCCTCAGGAGACATATCTAGAAAAAATATTGGTACAGTTGATGTCAGAGAAATCCTGCCTATGCTCTCTTCTAGGATTTTTATGGTTTTAGGTCTCACATTTAGGTCCTCAATCCATTTTGAGTTTATTTTTGTGTATGGTGTCAGAAAGTGGTCCAGTTTCATTTTTTACATGTTGCTCTCCAGTTTTCCCAGCACCATTTGAAGAGACTGTCTTACTTATTGCATTTTCTTTCTTCCTTTGTGGAAGATTAATTGACCATACAATTGTGGGTTTATTTCTGGGTTTTCTATTCTGTTCTATTGATCTATGTCTCTGTTTTTGTGCCAGTACTATACTGTTTTCATTACTAACACAGGGCCATTTGCATTGTGATTTGCAGTTGCATGTATGCTTTCTCATTTGGTCTACTCTGGTAGAGATTATTTTTTCTTCATTTACAGAGAGAAGCATAGAGAAGTTCAGAGGAGAGCTCAGGGTCCCATAGCTGTAAGCAGTGAAAGAAAAACCTATTGAGAACAGAGCTGGAGTTGGAACTGGAGATCTTTTTATCTCCTGGCCAGTCAGCAGACTCCACAGAGGCAGCAGTATGAAACCGTTGAAGAGTAGAGTCTGGAGCCTGACCGCCTGGGTTTCATTCCCAGTGTTGCTCTTGACCTACTTTGAGCAATGTACTAGTTCAGGCTGCCATAATAGCACACCACAGACTGGGTGCCTTAAACAACAGAAAGTTATTTTCTCACAGTTCTGGAAGCTGACAGTTCAAGATCAAGTTGCTGGCAGGCTTAGTATCTGGTGAAACCTTTGTTCTTGGCTTGCAGATGGCCAGCTGCCTTCTCTCTGTTCTCACGTGGCAGAGAGAGTTGTCTGGTGTCCTCCTCTTCTTATTAGGGTACAAGCCCAATGGGATTAAGACCTCACTCTTATGACCTTTCTTAACCTAAATTACTTCCTAAAAGCCATATCTCCAAATGCAGTCAGTGACACAGGGGGATAGGGCTTCAACATATGGAATCAGAACATAATAGGCAAGTTACTTACCTTCCACTCTGCCTCCACGTCCTCTTCCTCATATGTTAAGAGAGGTTAACAATAGTACCTGCCTCATTGCCATGAGAAATCAATGAGAAATCCATCTAAAGTGCATGGCAAAATCTGGGCATGGCAAGGAGTCATTTCATGGGCACTGGTTACTATACATTCTTTAAAACCAATTTTAATTTTTATTTGTTACTTTCTGCTACACACTGCATCTCCAGATGTTTCAGACAATGAACCAGCTAACTCACTATTCCTTCTTCCCTCAGAAATGATCATAAAAACAAACAAAATATTCAATCTTTCCAAAAATGTATGCCGAATTGTTCAGGATTTCAACATAGATATGGTATAGCCTTTGCTTTGTCATATAACCTCTGTGCTTTGTCTACCTCCACAACCACTCTGTCCCCTGTTTTTGGTCAACATGTTCCAAGAGTACTGAGACAATAATTTTGTGTGAGATTTTTTTCAATGCTTAGAACTTTCTCTATTTTATAACTAAATCCTATCCATTCTAGCCAATATCAACTTTTTCCAGTTAAGCAACTTTGGGAATATGAGGTTGAGGTGTCAAGACTATCAGTGGATCTGGTCAAGAGGGGAAAAAGGAAAGAAAAAAGGGCCACTTAAATATAGAAAGAATAGTATTTTGCCAAAGTCATGAGACAGTAAACGCAGCATAGTGTTTTAGAAGAAACCTGAGAAATGTTGTTATTATTACTTTATCCATCCATCATCTACGTACTTCACCTTAGCGAGAAAGTTCATGCTCTTTAGCATTGCGACATATCCATCTCCAAGTGAAAAGTACTGGAGTCTTGGTATCTCTCTGGAACTTTACAAACAGTTACATTTCTTCTTAAGGCAAGCTCAGGAGTACATTTTGTGTAGCAAAATCCTACACAAGGAGGTGAGTCACCGAGTTGGCATGAACTTAAAGTGACCATTACGCTACTTTGAAATTCCAACAGAGAAGATGCTTATAACAAAAAGTTGTAAGAAGACAAACAAGACCACTCACCTGGTGCAACTAGAAGAGTTAGCCTGGCATTTCCAAGTTCAGAAAGGGCAAAGCCACAGGAAATAAAAAATGCCCAGGTTTTCCTCCCTGTATCTTTCTGTCCAGGGCAAACAGAGGTCGTCTGTTATATTCAGTTCTTTGACATGTGCTCTTCAGTTATTTTAAATTCTACTCTCAGAATTCAGCTGGTTAATTCTCTTTTGAGAAAGAGAAGGTAAAGCCTGCTCACTGAGACTTGAGGTGTTAAAAGTCTAGATTTGCCAGGCAAATAGTTTGGATTAGTTGCATTACAAAGCGGTTATTTAAAGTGGTGGCTCCTTGGGTGCACATAAATCTCTTAAGGATCATTAACTGCTTGTGAGAGCTGGGAAACAGGCAGAAAGTGGAAATAGCCATTTCCAGGTAAAACTGCTTCTGTTTCAGAAGGAAAAATAAATTGGAAGACTCTCAGAGACTCTCCACATTTCCTCCAAGGGAAAATAAGTTCTTATTTACAGAAAGAGCTCAGGAACAACATGCTGCAGAAAATGAGGCCCAGAGCCATAGGCCAAGAAACAGTTGTTGCACTCAGCTACCAGCCAGCCCTTGGACCAGGTGCATTATGTATAATTGCATTTAATCCTTCAAGCATCCATGAAACGTGGTATTCTCATCCCCACTTGCCAGATGCAGAAAATTCATCTCAGAGTGTTGCCTTGATTTTCAAGATCATTCCGTGCTGAGATCTGTTCAGGAAAGAACCTGTGCTCTTTCCTTTTTGGATAACACCAAACTGAAAACTGGGAGAAGTTTATGATGTTGCTTGGAGTGACCGCCTCACACTGACACACTTTCCCCCTCATTTCTTTCTTTTTTTAATGCTTATTTATTTTTGAGAGAGGTAGAGAGATAGAACGTGAACAGAAGAGGAGGAGAGAGAGACAGACAGAATCCGAAGCAGGCTCCAGGCTCTGAGCTGTCAGCACAGATCCCAATGCAGGGCTCGAACCCACAAACCGTGAGATCATGACCTGAGCTGAAGTCAGACACTTAACGAACTGAGCCACCCAGGCTTCCCTATTTCTTTGCCCTTTATTTTTCTTAAAAAGTTGGGTAGATTCTTCAAAAATATGAATGATTTTACAGAGTCTTTAACATAGTAGTAAATAAGAAAAAAGTCAATATTATTGCCTTACTCTAAGAAAAATGATCTTATTAAAGTATCTTTCCTTAACCTATAGAACTATACTTTGCATTATATAGAATTATGGGTTATAGGGCCTGGGAGTAAGAAATAAACTTAAAGGCACATATACCCAAACACCTTTGATTTAATTATAGTACAGGCTATATAGTAAGATGGAGGCCTATAGATGAATTTTGGTCCCATACCTGCCTAGACTAAGGCATACAGTTGGTACATCAGATTAGCACAGGCTTCAGAGAGCTTGGACGTTCCAGTGTTCCATTTTGCTGTTCCTTTTTTAGGCATTATAGCCTAGAGGTCTGTTTGCCATCACACAGGCCCAAATAGTGACAGCTTGGTGTTAAGAATAAGATTCTCTGCTGCCAAGAGAGCAGAGACTGTGAGAAACTGGATGCTAGTTCTTATGTGGTATACAATTCAAGGTAATTTTCATACATAAGCCATGGAAACTAATGACAACTTGAAACAAAGAGGAAGGAGCCAAGATTTAGAGTGCAAATGCCTGGCTTCAGGTCCTGGTTTTTCCTTGCTGCTCATACCAGACTGGGCTCATCTGCGCCTTGCTGATGAAGTGCCTAGAACATAAATGTTAAATAAACATTAACTATTTTAATTATTATTTGATATTCACAAGAAACTCACTCATAACAACATCATAAGTGGTCAAAGGCAAAGCCATATATTGAACTATGTCAATGTCAAGGTGTGTTCTATGGAGTTGTTGCCTATCCCTAGACCATGCCCAAGTTCTGTGGCTCAGTCATTAGAAATTTAGCCATCATTAATCATTTTTAGGCTCTAAAGGCAACTCTATGCAAATCTGGTTTAATTTGAGTTATA
>NC_043704.1:74414015-74469586 GCF_006229205.1 Suricata suricatta
GGGTAATAATCAAGTTTATTGATTTTTAGAATCAATGTATTAACTTTCAAATTTCTATTGTTTTTTTCTCTCCCCTTTTTCTCCTCTTCCCCTCCCTTCTTTTTTCTTTCTTTCTCTTCCTTCATCTTACCCCCTTTCCTCCCCACATCCTTTGCCTTGCTTTCCTCTCTTGCTCTCCACCCTATCTCTCTGTCTCTCTCTGTCTCAGTCTCTGTCTGTCTCTCAGAAGCTGTGTTAGGTCTGATTGACTCATCAAGCACAGTCCTTGCCCACAGCCCAAGAGGAGTGATAAGGTGGACAGGTAAAGGGGAATGCAATGAGGTAGAATGTGGTAAGAATTTCAAGTACCCTTATAGTTTAGGGGAAAGATCACCAAGAGAAATTTGATATTTCATGATATGAAGTTTGAGCTGGGTCCTACAGGAAGGTTCAGATCCAACCATGTGGAGGCTTAAAGAGAGTAGAGGAAGATGTGTATTACAGGCTAAGGAAGCTGAAGGAGCAAAGGCATCAAGGAAGGCTTCTCTGGAGGAGAGTCAATGTAAGAGATTAGCTCCAAACAATGAATATATCTTCTCCTCTATGTCCTTTTGCAGCATCAGCTGTGACACCCTTCTCAGCAAATGTGGGTGTGGTGGAGACAATTCCCAGCTCTGACCTATATTCCTTAGGCACTAAGTTGTTTCCCAGGCTTGACTTCCCTTACTGTCTTTCCTAGCTCCTGAGGTGTACCAGGCATCCTAGTGGATTTTATGCATAGCATTTACCCATTCAGATAATAACCATAGTTATTGTCACATCAGTCTCTACGGGACCATTGTGGTACCTGTTACTTAACCCAGTGCTGCTCACTCTACTTTTATTCTCTGATGAAGTCAGCAGTGAATGAATGCAAAGGAAGCAGCTTCAGTCAGGGTCATTCGGGAAGGTGTCTTCTGGAATCCTACCAGTGCTAACCTTTTGACAGTTGCCCCTGGGCACCTTCAGTCCATGCATTCTGGCATGGAAATCCATCCACTCATTCTCACTGGGCAGGTCACAGTTCATCACATGGATGGGGATATAAGGGACAATAAAACATGGCTCCTAACTTCCAGATGGTCTAGATGAACAAGAAGAATACAAGACAGAAAGTGATTAGGAGCACAAGAGAGGGGCAGTTAGCATTTTTGGAGTGAGTATAGTGATAGTCCCTCCTTCCCTCTGGCAAGACAGTATTACAGGGGCTGTCCTGGAAGAGGTAGAATTGAAATTCAGCCTAGAACCCCTGGGATGGTTTAATTGACCTGGTGTCCTCAACCTCAGGGACCTACAGAAACCCTTCAGAGTGCTTGTTTGTTTGTGATGTTTTGCATCTGGCTGTGTCCTCATGGATTTGAAGGTAATAGCAAAAAAAAAAAAAAAAAAAAAAAAAAGGAAAAAGGCTCTTTTCTGAGAATTTACCTCCCTACTGTTGAGTTTTGTTATACATGCATTGCCTCATATTCACACCCAGATCCCTCAATAAGTGACTACAGGCTTTTTCCTTCAAGGCTTTATATCTTTATATCTCCCAGTGCTCATGGGCATGTAACTTTGTGTGGAATGTTTATTAAGTCCATAAACTTAGAGGATTATATGAAAGTGATGTGTCTCAGGTTGAATTTTAGCCTGACGACTTCTCTCAACCTCATGGGGGTTTTGGTGTCTATTTCCTCAGGATGAATTCCACACTTACTCATGGAAAAAGGTAATGTGGATCTACTTGTCATCATTAAACAGCACGTTTGGTATCACTCCTGACCACCCACTCATCATGGATGAGGAGGACATCATAAATAGAGCCATCAGAAAGCCAGACCTAAAGGTTAGTACATTTATGCTAACTGCTAATGCTGAAGAAATTGAATTTTCTCCCCAAAATATAAGGTTCAGTTCAGATCCTCCACCACGCCAATCCTCGACAGTATACACAGACCATTATAAGGAACATGTACTTTGGAGCTGGACAAAACTGAGTTCAAATCTCAGCTTCATCCTTCTAAACTGTAGAGACTTGGTTCCATTACTAAACTCTGCCAAGCTTCTGTTTCCTCATGTATAAGATGATGATGATAATGCCTACCTCTAATATTCAATGATGGCATTCAATAAATTAAATAACACAAAGATCATTATGGCAGGAGGTACATAATTGATTCAGTACATGTTAGCTCTGAGTAGAATCAAGCCTTCTGCATGATAATCTATGAAATGAGGTTTCTTTTACAGTAAAAATAACCACCCAGAAACATCCCAGGGACTTCCTCATGTCTGCAAAATGGACTCATTTTGAGTTCTGTCATTCAAATGTGTTTGGATTACTCCCCCTTCTCCATTTTAAATTAGTACTACTTGGATTATGACTGTTTAACATTCATATTAAAAATGTATCTTATACGGCAGGCTGTTTTCTTCTTAAGTTTATATGTATGTGGACAGCTGTCTAAATTAGCTTTATGAGTTTAAGGTCAATTTCTTAAAATAATAAAACTCGATTGCTGAGCAATTTCTCTATTGTCAATTGTTATCACCCAGCCATCTTCACTGCCCAAACAAACAAAAACAAAAGAGGTCAAATACCTCCAACCAACAGATTGCATAATCTGTCACGGGGTCATTCACCTGGAAAAGTGGGAATCCCAAATCAACCTTAGGGACCTACCCTCAGATGATTGTTGACCTCCAGCTTCTGTTTTAAGTGGACAAAAAGATGAAGAAATGTTCAAATAAACCTGATGTAAAGAAGGGGCGGAGGTCTTGAAATGGAAACATCTGGCAGCAGTATGGTATCTTCATTTATCAGCATATGGCTTAGGGGCTTGGGCTAATTACTGTCTCTGAACCTTGAGCTTCTTATTTATAAAATGAGAGCAGCAACCACTTCTGTGCCTGTTCCTCAGTCCGTTGTACACCTAAGATGAGAAGAAGGACACTAAGGTGATTTGTGAACAGTGAGGTGCTACTTTCATAAAGGACTGAAACTCTCACAAAAATGGAGGAGAAGCCACAGGCTTCAGCCTTGACAATACTGATGGCAAGAGCGATAAGAGCAACAAGACCATCATGATAACCATTCAGGCCATTCAGGGAGAGTTTGGAGATCTGCTCAGTCAGGTTTATGAATGCAGGCTCAGAGGAGCGTAACTATTACCACAGGATTGCGTGCAAAACTAAAACCCAGTGCTTAACCTGTTAAACAGGATGCTCTCACAATGCGTTCCAACAAGAAATGAGGAGTAGGAAGCCTGGGGAGGGGCAGGCTTCCTGGTTCAGAGTAGAAAGCTGAAAATCACCCCACCACACACCCCTGATGTCCTAATTACAGTTTCCTGCTCTGAAATTCTAGGAAGTGGGCCAATAAACTGCATCCTATGCAAATATGTGCTTAATATCCTCTTACCCACTGTCCAGAGCCTCTGAAGGTGATGAGGGAAGCAGAGAAATTCCAGGCACAGATGATTCCTGCTAGGAGAATTTTAAAGATAATTTGAAAGGTGTCTGATGGGGTCATTCTTCTTACTATGTGAGGAATGGCCTCAAGAACTTACCAGGAGGGGACGCCTGGGTGGCTCAGTTGGTTAAGCGTCTGACTCTTGGTTTCAGCTCAGGTCATGATCTGATAGTTCCTGAGTTTGAGTTCCATATCTGGCTCTGCACTGACAGCACAAAGCCTGCTTGTGATTTTCTCTCGCCCTCTCTCTCTTTCCCTTCCTCACTCTTTTTAAACATTTTTTTAATGTTTTTATTTATTTTTGATACAGAGAGTGACAGAGCATGAGAGGGGGAGGGGCAGAGAGAGAAGGAGACACAGAACAGGAAGCAGGCTCCAGGCTCTGAGCTAGCTGTCAGCACAGAGCCTGATGTGGGGCTCGAACCCACGAACGTGAGATCTGACCTGAGCCGAAGTTGGAGGCTTAGCCAACTGAGCCACCCAGGCGCCCCTCCCTTCCTCACTCTTGTGCTTTCTCTCTCTCTCTCTCTCTATCTCTCTCTCTCTCTCATAATAAATAAACATTTTTTTAAAGAAAAGAAAGTATCAGGAGATAATGGAATCTTCTATTTTCTGGCCTGTGGTAAAACTTACCAGAAATCTCTTCATTCCTTGTTATTACTGCCTTTAGCTGCTGATATGTTGTGTCTGTTATGATTTTACGCTTCTCTATCTCAGTCTGTGCCTTCATATCCTCCAGATTTAGGTTCTCTGATTGAGCAGGGGCCCCGCATTCTCCCACAGTTTGTCCTTTAAAAATGTTCTAACGCAGATTTATGAAACTATAGAATGAATAAAGGAGGCACCCCTCACTTTATGCAACTTGAATCCTGGCAGCTATAGGACTTTTCAGACCTTCTTCTGAGACTAGCTTGAACATGATATCCTTTGAGAGACTGGACTTTGAAGCCAGTTGGGCTTGAGTTCAAATTCGATCCCAGCTTGATAGGTGCCATCTTGAGTAAAAGACTTAACGTGAACTTAAGGGATGAAGTGAAGGTGAAAATAATATCTGTCTATGAGAGGATGATGAAAAAGACTAAATACGACATGTGAAAAGCCCCCATATACTCAATAAGCTGTGACTACAGTCCAACTCTGTTTGCAGAATTACAGGGACTGAAGGAGACAGGCAGACGTGAGACAGGAAAAGTGAGGTTGCAAGGTGGACTGTGACAGCCAGTCTCCTTCAGACACTCTTTTTTCCTCTCTCCAACTTGCAGTTTGTGAAGGAAGAATCACTCCCAATGGCAGTGCACTCCAAGTTTAGACTGAAAATCAATTGGAAAATAGGAATTATTTTTTTTAAGTTACTTTGCAACCAATCTCGTTGAAATATATCCATTCTATAAAATAAAATGCACACCATTTAATGCTCTTACTGGATAACTATGAATGTGCGTGTGTGTGTGTGTGTGTGTGTGTGTGTGTGTGTGCACGCGTGCTCATGTACACATATATTTATTGAATAGGATTAAGATTGCTTTGGTGTACCCTAGGTCTTGGAGCTTAGGGATTTTACCTCTATTTCTAGTTGTCATGTGGTGTGCAAAGCATTTATTCACTTATTTACCAACACACAAAACACTAATTAGGTTTTAGCTGTACACTCTTCTCAGTTCTAGAATTTATCTAACAGTTATACTGACTGTACTCTTCATAGGTATAGAACATACCCAGAAGAGCACAGTGGAAATTAGAGATAATCTGCTCAACTGCTTCAATTTTTTCATGGGGAAACTAAAGTGTAGAGACATTTACTTGAGTTTCTCAAGGACACAATTATCAGAGCTATAAAAAGAAGACACTGTAGGGGGCACCTGGGTGGCTCAGTTGGTTAAATGACTGATTTCAGCTCAGGTCATGATCTCACAGTTCATGGATTCAAGCCCTGTGTCGGGCTCTATGCTGACAGCTCAGAGCCTGGAGCCTGCTTCAGATTCTGTGTCTCCCTCTCCCTCTGCTCTCCCCTTGCTTGCAGTCTATCTGTCTCTCTCTCAAAAATGAATAAACATTAAAAAAATTTTTTAAACAAGGAAGACACTGTTTCTCAACTTTGGCTGCACAGTAGAACTTTCTGAAGAAATTTAAAACTACTTATGCCCAGGTTGGACTCCAGACAAGTGAAATCAGAATCTGTTGGGGATGAGACCCTGGCATTAGTATTTTTTTTAAGCTTCCAGTTAATTCAAATGAGCAAAATGATGTTATAACCATTATTCCATTACAATATGGCACTGTGTCTCCTTGTGCTCAATTAGGCCACCAGTTAAGGGAAATTCAGATTCACATATAAAGTTGCTTCAAGAATCAGAAACAGGAAGGCATCATCGCCATAATCATTAACCTTACCTTTCCTTTTCACTGCTGACATCAGATACTCACATTCTGGAGCACATTTTCTTGCAATTACCTCCCCACTCTCTTCTAGAACCTGCTGCCAGCCTAATCTTTTTCATTGTCTCTTTTATAGTTTTCTCTGAAAGTCCATTGCCCACAAGACAAAATCAAGATACCTCACCCTAGCATTTAAGACTATACATTATGATCTTTATATATTTCCAGCCTCCTTATCCAGACTTCAGTCAAGGAGACCCACTCATTTGCTCCTACTCCCAACTGACTTGTGCGTAGTCTCTTTGACATACCCTCTTTCCTTCTCATCTGAGCAAAAGTCTTCTAGTCCTCCAAGGCTGCAGCTTCAATGCCATCACCTCCCTGATGCCTTCGGCCATTTGCCCTCTCTAGTTCTACAGCATTTCAATACTATCCATTTTACTTGATTATATTTTTATTTCATTGACAATATATATTTATATTCATTGACGAGTATAGTTTTCACTTATATAACATATTTTCTTCCTTTGGTAGGTTACCGATAACCTAGTGGAAGGCAGAGACAGAGTTTTACTCATATACTTATCTGTATAGGAAGCCCACATGTGACACACATCGACTGAATGAAAACTTCTAAGAAAGAATGCCAGTTGTGTGGTAGGGAAAGTTGCAGTAAGTTAGGAAAGGATAATCTTTTTTAAAAATTTTATTTATGTATTTATTTATCTTTTAACATTTATTCATTTTTGAGAGAGAGAGAGAGAGAGCACATGTGAGTTGGGAGGGGCAGAGAGAGAGAGAGAGAGAGGAGAATCCAAAGCAGGCTCCAGGCTCTGAGCTCTCAGCACAGAGCTGATGCGAGGTTCAAATCCATGAGCAGTGAGATCATGACATGAGCCGAAGTCAGAGGGCCAACTGACTGAGCCACCCAGGTGCCCCAGAAAAGGATAATCTTAAAGTATATTAGAGCTCTATTTTTGCTCTTCCACAGGCATTTCTTTAGCCACTAAACTGCTATGTATTTACTGATCCCTAAACTAGAGACTTTCTTAGTACTTTTGTTTTGCAGGTGAGATGTATAAAAGTGCAGAAAATAAGGTATGTTTGGAACAACTTAGAAGGACAGTTCCAGAAAATTGGGTAAGTGGTTTCAGCAATTTCATCCAAAACAGAGAGACTTATTGCAAAAATATTTGTTCTAAATAGGCCTTTCTCATTATTATTCTTTCAGTTCTTTGGAAGACTGGCTCAGTTCTGCCAAGATACATCTGAAATTTGGATCAGGTCTAACAAGAGAAGAACAAGAGATTCGGTACCATGCCTACTCTTTCCTACATCAGCTCAAAAGGACCATTACCATTAGACAAATAGAGAGCCTAGCAAATCATTATTCTAGCTTTGTAATGCTCTATTCAGTATTGTTAAATTAAATGCATGCACATACCTTCCCTCACTTCATCGGAGTAGCATTGTGGGGGAGGTAGAACAAATTTCTTCATCATTCCAATGTCATACATGAGAAATCTGAGGCTCACAGAGGTTTGATGGCCTGAACAAGGTCACATGGATAGGAGGTTATAGAAGAAGTGCTGAGTCTCACACTCTGACTACAGGTTTAGTTCCCTTTCTACTCTACACAGAGCTTCTCAAGGTTATAATAATGGGGTTGGGCCAGTTTTGCTTGTAATCAGGAAATATATTTTATACCAAGATCACATCATTGAATAATAATTGTAGAGCAGCAGAAACTGTTGTGTAAGACCTGGTTCCAAACTATTGTGCAAGAACTCCATGGTTCCCATGCGGTTCCTGGGCAGAGGAACCAGGCTGATGAAGAGCAGTGTTGAATGTCAAGAGCCTATCAGTAATTCACTGTGTGGTTTTGAGCAAGGAACTTTGTGTCTCTGGGCTTTGGCTCCTTAGTCATTAAAAACGGGGGGAGGGCTTTGTAAAGGCCTTGCTGGTCCTAAGTTTCTCTGGTTCTCACATCCCACTGCACCCCATTTTCCAGTACTTCAAAGGGACCTAGGGCCATGCAGCATCAACATCACCTAGAAGCTTGTTAGAAACAGGAGAAACCTAACAGAGGACCATAGGGAGGGGAAGGGAAAAAGAGAGCTGGGGAGAACGAGGGACACAAATTATGAAAGACTATTGAATACTGAAAATGAACTGAGGACTGAAGGGGGAGGGGGAGGGGGAGAAGGGGATGATGGTCATGGAGGGGGGCACTTGTGGGGAGAAGCACTGGGTGTTATATGGAAACCAATTTGACAATAAACTATTATAAATTAAAAAATAAAAATAAAAAAATAAAACACACACACACACACACACACACACACACACACACGGAAATGCAGAATCTTAGACCACACATCATCCCTTGGAATCAGAATCTTCACATTAACAAGACCATGAAGTCATCTCTCGGAGGCACTGCTCTAATACATTCAGCCATGCTACTTGATCTGAGTGTCTATATAGAAGGTACAGAGAGAGTGTCAGTGTTTCCAACAGCAAGCTAACTCATAAGGGGTCATTACTCTGCATAAGCAAAGAAACATATCTCCAGGTTTTCAGTTAGACGGCTATATAACTTTGTGTATAGGGCTGTCTTTGAGATCCCAACATCTTTTTGCTAACATTAAAATGAATTCTGAAACTTCCCAGAACTAAACAGGAGTAGGAAGGTAGATCCAGTAGTTCTTAATTAATAAAACTATTTTCTTGTAATGATCCCTCCATCCCACATCCACAGAGCCACAGTTAGGGACAGAGCTGAGAGAATGCCTGTCTGGAAACTACTTGAACAAGGCAATGACTAATATTAAATACACAAATTGCCCTCAGGGAAATATTTAGACCTCAGGAAGAATCTAATTCAGTAGATGCAATATGATCATGTTTCTTGTTTTTGCCCTTAGGCCCTCCCCCTTACCTTCCTCAGTTATTTCCAGAAAGATGGGGATATTATGTAACAAGAGAGGCTTACCTTGACTGTGAGAAAGTGAACAGACCTTTTTTGAATGAGTAAAAAATGAGTATCATTTTTATTATTTGTAACTGACTGATCTATGATCTCTCCCTATAGGAGGTTAATATGTGGGCCTAATACTATCGATGTTGAAATCACACCAATTTGGAAACTGCTCATCAAAGAGGTAATCAAGACTTACTCTTGGTGTGGAATAGAAAATAAAGAAATTTAGTTCTAGTCAAACAATCAAGAATGCTTCTTGTTAATAAGTAACTGTAATTTTAAAAGAATACAAAGTATAGTTTCTTCATATCTCTTTCCTACTCTTTTTCTTGGAGACCATTGTTTTCACACATTGCCTGGCATGGTATAAGGTATGATGGTCATGTGTCTATTTATCCTTTATAACCGGGTGAATCTATTTTCTTCTCTTTCTTTCTTTTTAATCCTATATTTCTTAGCCTTTCTCAACCTTGTGAAACTACAATAAAAATTTTAAAACTCAAGGATTTCTTATGGGTAACATATACAATTTCCTCAGTATCTAAAATTATAGGAAGAAAAAAGTTAGTTTGTGTAAGGTTTAATAGATGGAGGCCAAGGCTAGAGGAAAGAGAGAGAGAGGCCAAGTTATGGAGCCAAGAAGGCCTTTATTGGGATCTGCAATTCCCAGGCGAGGTTCTGTGACTCTGGAGTGGGGAGTCAGGGAAGTCGAGCCTGGTAGGGAGGGGTAAGGTAATTTATGGACGAAAGACTTCTGGTCTGGGTCCTGGGAGGGCACACCACCAAATAAGGGCACTTTAGGGACCCGTGGATGGGATAGGTTGCCTCCTTTGTCAGGATGATGGGAAGCTGGGGCTTCATGATTGGCTGTTTTCAAACTGGCACAGGACATTCCAGATCTGCAGGTGAGGGGTGGGGGTCGTTGGTGCATGGTGTTTTTCTCCAACCCACAGCAAAATGGCCGCTCGGTTGCCATCTTAAGGTAACTCTTACAGTTTGGCCTTATTAGTTCTCTGGATCTCAGTGTTTGTGTGGGAAGAAAAAAAAGGACTTGACCATCATTTACAAAGTTTAATTTTTTCTCTTTGAGTCTACCACTGAGCTTATTTTTCATTTTTCAGTGATAATTATGAAATTATAACCATAAAGCTGTACTCTGGGTCTTTTTCTGAACTTCATTTCTACTCCCACCTGCTTTTAAAAAAGCTTACTAAACTCAAGGTATATTCTCAATATCTCTAGTAAGAGGAAGCAAAAGAAACTGATAGGAAATGTTTCTGTATGCTACTTCCCTAACCAGAGGCAAAGATTATTGTTCCCATCTTAGACAGATGGAAATCGACTAGAAAGCATTTGAATAAGGGTGCAAAATGTCTTGTTGGAGCTAGCCTCTCCCTTCTTCCACAGAGTCCTGGATGTTCAGGGACAGTTTCAGCTTGGCTCTTTACTTATGAGCAAATGTAGTGTTCAAGTTATCCATAAATCTAAAGTACTTTGGTGGCTTTGAAGATGGCAGATGGTGTGTTCTAGGGAATAACAACAGACTCGAGAGCATTTTAACTCTGTAAACCTGGACTAATACCTCACCCTTCTGAAGGCCAGTACATATGAACTGAACCTGACAATATCCACATCTGATGGCCTTGTGATGGTCATCATGGGGACCCATGAGACACTACTCTGTAATGATAAGGTGCAGCAGTGATTAAAAGTAAGTGCTCCAGGGTCAGCTTCCCTAGGTTCAAGCCCTGCTCTGTGATTGTTGCAGCTGTGTGACCTTCAGCAAGTTCCTCAAGAGTCTCACTTCTCAGATCTCAAGATCTGAGGCTCAGCTTCTCCATCTTTGAAATGGAGATAAGTAATAGCTTCTGTGTAATTAGGTAATTATGGAAATTAAAGGAGAAAATTGAAGTAAAGTTGTTAAGCAGCTGTGTCTGGCAAATGACAATCAGTGAATAAATATAATAAGAATGACAATCTTGTGTGGGGTGATTGGTGTCACAGACATGCTTATGAAAGCAAGTAAGTCAATGAATAGCTCAGTGTGAAGACTAAATATCCTCCTTGTCTTTGTGTGTGTGTGTGTCTGCCAACAGGTTTTAAACCCATTTTACGTATTTCAACTCTTCAGTGTCTGTTTGTGGTTTAGTGAAGACTATAAGGAATATGCTCTTGCCATCATAATCATGTCCATCATGTCCATAGCTCTGACGGTGTATGATCTCAGAGAGGTGAGTTTTTTCCCCCACCAATCTTGTGGCCACAGAAAGGGAACAGTAGGAACTCTACTGAAATGTTAGAAAGAAGACTCAGGAAATAGCCATTGCCCACTCCACAATAAATGAGGCCAAGTTGGCAAATATCTAGCATAAATATTGATGCTAATACTGTTAGTCCTTTTTCTTCCATTACATCCTGATTCCTAAACTTCAAAGTTATTTTCTCACCTCTCTTTCATTTACTCAGGCTGATCAGCCAGAGGAATTTACAAGTATCTATGAATGGTGAATAAGTGAAAAATATGTACAGAGAATACTGTCGGATCTTGAAGTTGGTGGAAGAGGGTGGAAGATGGAAGAGTCTGTTTTTAATAATGACTCTTGCTCTTTCCAGTTGATCAGTACTTATTTGTCAAAGCCTGAGTCCAATACTTGGCTTTCTCTTTGCCTGCACCAGGGGATCTAGGTGCTGTTGGGAAAATGTCATGGAGAACAGATTGGTTGATCACACTCTAAATCCATGCACACCATCCTCATCTGGGCAAGCTTTCTGTATGTCCCTGGTCAATGCACTCTCCCATTCTCAAATTTAAGAATTCAACCCAACTATCTCTCCATGAGAGAGATCTCATATTCATCTCATATTCCACTTATCCAATTCAGCAGATAATCTCACCACTTGTTCCACAAAGAAGATAGAGGCCAGGAGACAGGAATTTGCTCAACTCCCCACTCTCCAATTGTCAAATGACCCTGTTCCTACCTCCCTCCCATGATAGAGGACAAAAGGCCCTCTGCTTGTGCTTGTCATAGATAACATTCTCTCCCACCTGCTCAGGGTGCTTACGTGGTCATCGAATGAGAATGACCGCCTCCCTCCCTCCCCCAAGGGCCTTTTGGTTAGCATGTAAATGTGCTCCAGTGAGGAAACAATCATTTCTTTTGACCCTGCTTTTGCCTTCAGCTACTACTCTACCTGTCTTCTTCCCTTTACAGCAAAACTTCTTTATGCATGCCGTCATCACTCCTGGTCTCTTCTTACTATTTGACCTGACTTCCTCTCTTGTGACTCCATTAGAGAACTCTTGTTAAGGTCACCACAATAATCTTAAGGCCATTGGTGGTTATACATTTTTTAAAACAATTCCTTTTTTAGGGGTGCCTGGGGTGGTTCAGTCAGTTGGGCATCTGATCCGCTTGGTTCATGATCCCAAGGTTCATGGACTGAGCCCAGTGTTGGACTTTGTGGTGGGCATGGAGCCTGCTTGGGGTTCTCTCTCTCCCTCTCTCTCTCTCTGCCCTTCCCCTGATCATGCTCTCTCCCTTTCTCTCTCTCTCAAAATAAATAAACTTTTTAAAATAAAAATTAAAAAAATTTTTTAACTGGTTATTTTTTTCTTAATAGGAGTAATATATGGACATGATTTTTTTAAAGTTCAAATAGAATGCAATAGTATAAATAAAAAGTAAATATCGCTCCCACTTTGGATCTCCCAGTGTCCAGGTTCCCTTTCCAAAGGCATCTACTGGGACCAAATGTTCTAGAACCTTGAACAGCATTAAACACATATGCACTAATTTGTTTCACACAAGTGGAAATCCACTATGTACACTGTGTGCACTTGCATTTTCACTTAATATATCTTAAAAATCTTTTCATGTCTGCACAAATATGTTTTCTCTAGATCTACCATAATTTTTAAACCAGTCATATGTTGATGGATAGTTAGATTGTTTCTAATCTTTTGCTATTAAAACAGTGACAGTTCTTGCACATGTATCTTTTCACACATTCACATATATGTGTGTTTATAAATATATAAAATATAAGTATATGTAATTTATATTACCTATAAATATGGATATAAGAGTATATATATGTGTGCTTATATATATGGATATGGAGACATACAATTTTTATACCTGAAATTACTTAATTATAAACTAGGTATATTGTTTTCATAGGTGTCATCAAAATGCATCTTATTCTTTTTTAATTTTTTTAATGTTTTACTTATTTTTGATAGAGAGAGAGAGAGAGAGAGAGACAGAGCATGAGAGGGGGAGGGGCAGAGAGAGAAGGAGACACAGAACCGGAAGCAGGCTCCAGGCTCTGAGCTAGCGGTCAGCACAGAGCCTGACGCAGGGCTTGAAACCACGAACGTGAGATCTGACCTGAGCCGAAGTCCGAGACCTACCTGACTGAGCCACCCAGGCGCCCCATCAAAATGCATCTTAAACAAGTAATACTAATTTACACTCCTCCCAACAGTAGATGAGTGTTGGTTTCCCTTCTCTTTGCCAATATCAGCGAACCTAGAATCACATAACTTTGTTTTCCATTACAAGTTGAGCACTTACTCATGTCCTAAGCTATTTGTATTTCTTTCACTGTGGACCGTATTCGCGTCCTTCATTAATTTTTATTGGACTGTTGGTCTTTTGTTCACTGATTTCATGGTCCCACTCTCACGGTGGACACTTTTGTTTTCACCGTGCAGGTTTTACTGAACCTCTTAGTTGCATTTGATAGCTAACTGCCCCGTTGCTTCTTTTTGAAGTGCTCTTTCTCTTCGACGTCAGGGACTACACTCTCCATCCTCTCTATTGCTTGTTTTCAATCACTTTTCATAGTTCATCTTCCTTCACCGCCTTTCGTGGGGGAGGCAGTGCCTCAAAAGCAAAACAGTAGCCTATACAGTGTATACCCTACCTGACATACAATGGGTGCTCTGTCTTTCTCTTCCCCTCCACTTGTGCAACCACATTTACTAGTTTCTTGTGTTTTCTTCCAAAGAAATTTTTAAGTAAATCAGCAAATGCAAATACATGTACTTTGTTTTTCCTTCTTTCTTATGGAAAAGGTAGCATCATTATATAATTTCCTACCTTGCTTTATAATTATTCATAATATATGTCTTCATGGCTTTTGCATGTGAGTATATTGAGAGATCCTTCATTATTCTGATAGTTGTATATACCAATGACTTTTAAAATGACTTTCGAATTTATATGTATTTCCATTCCAAATATTTCTTTTGAGGTTGACACTCATAGATTCAACAACCAATTTGATTCAAATTCACTGATTTAGGAAAGTTTTCTATTGTTGCTTCCATTGGCTATATATGCTCCAAAGGCACATTTTTTCTTATTATTGATTGTAATGATAACATTTATGTTTGTGATTATTTGATTAAATATATTTTTCCCAGTGGTTGTAAATTCCTTACGAGTAAGAACTATATCTTTTTATTTATTTTTTTGACCATTCTATTCCCACCTCTTAGCATAGTCACTAGCACATAAGATTTGCTTAATAAATATTGAGTGAATGCAAAAATGAATAAAAGAATAATAGCAGAACACTCTGTCTTTCACCTCATATTACTCTATTAATCATTTTTAGGACCTATTAATCAGATTTATAAATGAGTTGTGCTGGAAGTTTAGGGGGTGTCATAAATGGCAAAATCAGAACAGAAAAATGAATACACTAAATGATTAGGAGTCTTAACCCCTAGAACCAGATAGTTCTTTTATATACAACAGTTTCTCTGTTTATTTTTGAATGTTTATTCATTTTTGAGAGAGAGACAGAGCATGAGTGGGGCTGGGACAGAGAGAGAGGGAGACACAGAATCCGAAGCAGGCTCCAGGCTCTGAGTTGTCAACACAGAGCCCAACGTGGGTCTTGAACCCAGGAACTGCGAGATCATGACCTGAGCTGAAGTTGGATGCTTAACCAACTGAGCCACTCAGGCCCTCCTCTTTTACACAACAGTTTCTTAATAAATGTGAAATCAAATGTAATTTTATTGTATTTTTCCTTTCTATCCTCTTATTGATTCACTCTCAATGTCCTGTGTATTTCATATATGAAAACAACATACACTATGAGGAAATAGTAGGCACTACTAAAACTCCTTATAAAGTTATAGATTAAGAATGCTGATGTGGGATAACTCAAAACTGAAATAATGCTTAGTTCTCAAAGCCATTTAGGTATGAACGTATATCTTGAATGATTAAAGTTCTTGATGTTCTCTACTGAAAGAACTAAACAAATTCATGGTCATCAAAAACTACTTTGAGTGAACAGAGCATACTGGGAAATTTCTATCAAAGAACACATATTTCTTATTGCTAGTGAACAGCACAGCAAGTTGAATGACTTTTCAGGTGACTAATGGGCTACTTAGTCTTTCATTTTTAGCCAGTGTGTTCAGCTGGGAACAAGTCAGTGCTCTATCTTTAAAGAGACTAGCACTTTACTGAATTAATACCTGGGATTATCCTCAAATAGAAAAGCCTTTTTTTCCCATTTTCCCTTCTTCTTTTTCAGCAATCTGTAAAGCTCCACCATCTAGTTGAGTCACATAATAGCATTACAGTCTCCGTATGTGGGAGAAAAGGTAAGTTTGATTATTTTAGATCTATGTGTTATGCATAAGGACTTGAAACAGGATTTAGACTTGTATCCCTGATTATTTCTATGACTTTCCTCTTCATACGTGAGTGTTTTTCTGGTGTGTTTACTTAAAGGAATGAGGGACTTGAGACATTTTCACCTTAAAAGGAACTTTACTGAGGCAAAATGACATACAATAAACTGAACATATTTAAAGGGTACAAGTTGATAGATTTTGACTTGTGTACATCTGTGTAACTATCTATGAAACTATAACCTCAATAAACATAATGACTATCTACTACCCCCAACAGTGGCCTCCTGTTTGTAACCATCCCTCTCAACCTACCCATCCCCAGCCTCAGGCAGCTGCTTTGAATGTTTAAAATTTTATATAGGGGTGCCTGGGGAGCTTAGTGGGTTGAGCGGCTGATCAGCTCAGGTCATGATCTTGCAGTTTGTGAGTTCGAGCCCCACATCGGGCTCTGTGCTGATAGCTGGTTCTGTGTCTCCCTCTATCTCTGCCCCTCCCCTGCTCACACTCTGTCTATCTCTCTAAAAAATAAGCATTTTTTTTTAAAAAGAATTTTATATAAATGGCATTGTACAGTAGGCATCTTTTGTCTTTTATAAGATATTTGGGATTAATTTTACTGGAATCAAAGTTCATCATTATTTTAAACTGCATCTATTTTATTAAGTATATCAATAGTTTATTCCTTTTTATTCCTGAGTAGAGTCCCAGGGTATGGATAGACTAGTTTGCACATGCATTCACCTACTGATGAAAATATGGGTTGTTTCTAGTATTGGGCTGTTATAAATAATGCCGCAATGAAAATTTGTGTACAAGTCTTTGCATGGACATCCACTTTCATTTCTTATGGGAAAATAGGTTACTGTGGGGCACGTGGGTGGCTCAGACAGTTAAGTGTCTGATTTCAGCTCAGGTCATGATTTCAGGATTGGTGAAGTTGGGCACCGTGTCAGGCTCTGTGCTGACAGCTCAGAGCCTGGCGCCTGCTTCAGATTCTGTGTCTCCCTCTCTCTCTGCTCCCTCTTCGTTCATGCTCTGTCTCTCTCTGTCTCTCAAAAATAAACAAACATTAAAAGAAGAAAATACTGGGGCACCTTGGGTGGCTCAGTTGGTTAAGCGTCCAAATTCGGCTCAGAAGATGATCTCGCAGTCTGTGATTTCAAGCCCCACATCAGGCTCTGTGCTGACAGCTCAGAGCCTAGAGCCTGCTTCAGATTCTGTGTCTCCCCCTCTCTCTGCCCCTCCCCTACTCATTGTAATATCTCTCTATATATAAAAAATTTAAAAATTTTTAAATAAAAAGAAAATTAAAAAATAAATAATTGTGAAATGGCTGGGTCATATGGCAGGTTAATGTTTAACTTTTTAAGAAACTGCAAAATTGTTTTAGAAACTGTTTATACCATTTTACATTCTTGCTAGCAGTGTATGAGAATCGCAGCTGCTCCATATTCCTATCTACACTTGGTATGCTCAGTCTTTTTAACTTTAGCCTTTTTTAACAGGTGTGTAGAAGTACCTCACTGTCACTTTAACCTGCATCTCCACAATGACTGATGGCACTGACCACCTTTTCAAGTGTTTGTTTTCTGCATATACATCTTCTTTGGTGAAGTTAAAATTTTGTTTTCTTAGATTGATTTTCATTTATTTAAAATTTTTTTTTAAGTTTACTTATTTTGAGAGAGACAGAGACAGCAGGAGGGGAGCAGGGAGAGAAAGAGAGAGAGTCCAGGCAGGCTCTGCAATGTCATTATGGAGCCTGATGCACGGCTCAAACTCACAAAACCCTGAGACCATGACCTGAGCCGAATCTGAGAGTCATACACTTAACCAACTGAGCCACCCAGGCGCCCCTAGATTGATCTTTATTGACTTTTGAGAGTTCTTTCTATATTCTGAATACAAACCTTTTGTTACAAAGATGTTTTGAAAATATCCTTTTCTCACTGTAGGACTTAGCTTTTCATGCTCTTTACAATGTCTCCCAAAGGGTGGATATTTCTACTTTTGTTAAAGTCTAGTTTATCAATTTTTCCTTTTGTGGATCATGCTCTTTGTGTCATATCTAAGAAATCTTTGTCTAAACCAAGGTTATCAACCTTTTCGATGGTCCTCTAATGTTAATAAGTCCTTAGTACATAAGTTCTTAATGATATCTACTTAATAAATTGATGTGAGGTATTTTTTTTTGAGATTTGAAAATACGTTTTTGTAACAATACAATCGGAAATATTGGTTATTTATTTTTACAGAATGTGAAATTCTTCACAAAATGAAGGGTTACAAACTGGTGCCTTCCTTGGAAATCCTACCCATTTGGGAAATTTGTTAAAGGCTAGGATCATGACCTGAGCCAAAATCCAGAGTTGGGTGCTTAACTGATAATGACCCCCGGGGGTCCCTAGTCTCAAGTTTATTTTAACTACACATTCCCTTCTCCATATCTTACATTTTCCTTGTAAAATGTTTTTGTTGAAGATAGCAAGTGGTTCATCCTGGGGGTTCTACACTTTGGGTTATGTTGATTGCATATTCATAAAGTTATTTAACATGGTTTTCTATTGCTTACAATTCCTGTAAATTGGTAGTTAGATCCAAGGCTTGAGTTTTTGGCAAAAATACTTCATAGTTGATATTGTGAACTTCTTTCTTTTAAGTTTATTTATTTTGAGAGGGGGGGGGAGAGGGAGAGAGAGAGAGAGAGAGAGAGAGAGAGAGAGAGAGAGAATCTCAAGCAGGCTCTGCACTAACAGGATGGTAACATCATGGTCTGAGCTGATATCAAGAGTCAGACCCTTAACCAACTGAGCCACCCAGTCACTCTGATATTGTGAGCTTCTAATGGGAGGTACATAGTATCTGATTATCTTCTTTTTGTGATATTATCAGACATACATGCTTATGACCTAGATTTACTATTTCATTAGGAGTTTCAAGTTTCTACCTCTATCATACCATCTTCACATACTAAGTGGATTACTATTACAGATAGTGAGTGGTAAAGTAAAAGGCTTGTTTGTGCATATGTATTTTCATATTTCCACCAGTTTATCGTTGGCATGGATTTCGAGAAGTGAAATTGCTGAGCTAAAGGATGGATGTGTGTATGTACTTTGCTAGAGAGATATTGCCGAGTTTCTTTCCATGGAAATAGTACAGCTCGCATTTGCACAAGCACTTGTGAGAGTGCGTGTTTCCTCATGACCTTGTCAACAGACAATGCTGGCAAACTTTTATATTTTTGATTAGATAGATGGCCAATGTTATACATATTTACTTATTTTTTTCTTTTTTAAGGGAATAACTTGAAACTTACAGAAAAGTTGCCAGAATAGTTCAAATAACTTTTTCCCTGAGCAATTTGAGAGTAAGTTGCCAAACTAAGGCTCCATGACTCCTACATATTTTGGTGTGGGTTTCTTAAAGACAAGGACATTCTCCTGCATAAGTGATAGTGTAGCCATTAATGTCAGGAAGTTAATATTGATATATTAATAGCAACTGATGTTCAGACCCCACTCAAGTTTTCCCAGTGGTCTTAAGAGTGTTCTTTTTTTTTTTTAATTTTGAGATTTTTTTTCATTTGAAGGTAAATCTTAATGCTATGAAATTCACATATATGCTAATTTAAATACCCAATTCTATTTATCTAAAACACACATTGCAAACATACAAATATCTATTCTCTCCACATGTCAGAGCCCATTCATTTCATGGTTTGGAATTGCGGAGAATAGATTCCCCTTAAACTGCAAGTCAGCAGGTGTTTCTTTACAGTTAACTTTAGCAAAATTCATACAAAATAGTAATTAACAATGATCTTCTTTACTTGTTACCTCACAAGGAAACACCTTCAAAACTGCATTTTGTTAAAGTCTTTGTACTAAAATGTAGAAAAACTGAACTACACAAATATTGAAAAGTTAAAAATTCCTTAATTTTTGATTCCTGGTACCACTACCACAATTTACAGGGCAATATACCTGATGTAATGAAAAGAAAAAGAAAAAGACAAAGCTACAACAGATAAAAGACCTCAGGAATGTACGTCTAATTGACACTACATTGCATTAATCAATAGCTGCACTTTTTGCAAACTGTGGCTATGACAGTCCTGAACAAGAAGGGTTTCCTGTTTAAGCTGCAGTAACTTTTCTGACTATGGATCATCGTTCCTTCTGTGGCAGATTTTTACAGTTCCTCTAATGCATTTGGGACGACTGTCTCAAAGTAACCTGCAGCTTTCCTGACAACTCCTTGCTCTCTCTCCTGCTAAGAACTGTGGCCCTTTTCTTCTGAAAATTTTTAGAATCTTCTGCTACCATATCCACCACTTCCACTACCAGATCCATAACCACCACCATAGGGACTGCCCAAGCTTCTTCCACCAAAACTGCTCTCCTTCATGGGTCCATAATTTGATTACTGTTGTCCACTATAATTCCCCAAATCATTATAGTTCCCACCACCACCATAGTTACCTCCAAAATTTCCTCCTTCATTGTAACCGTCAGATCCTCCACCACTGCCACCATAGCCACCTCCTTGGTTTCCATATCCTGGTCCACCACCACCATAGCCTCCTCTACCAGTATAACCAGGGCCACCACCATAGCTGCCACCATCACCTCCAAATCCATTATATCCACCATCACCTCCTCCATAACTACCTCTGCTGCCACCACCTCCACCATAGCCTCCTCTTCCACCAAAGTTTCCACCGTGGCCAAAGTTACCACCACCTCCAAAGTTTCCTCCACAACCCATAAAGTTGCCAGATCCACCTCCACGACCTTTGTGATCCGGCAGACTGCATTTCTTGTTTAGAAAGGGCCTTTTTCACTTCACAATTATGCCCATTAATAGTGTGGTATTTCTGAACAACAATTTTGTCAACTGTATCATGATCATCAAAGGTTACAAAAGCAAATCCTCTCTTTTTTCCACTCTTCCTGTCCTCCATTACTTCTATGGTTTCAATCTTGCCATACTTTTCAAAGTAGTCTCTCAAATTATATTCTTCTGTATCTTCTTTAATACCACCAACAAAAATTTTCTTCACAGTTAGATGGGCACCAGGCTTTACAGAATCCTCTCTAGAAACTGCTCTCTTTGGTTCCACTACACACCCATCAACCTTGTGTGGTCGAGCACACATTGCTGCATCCACCTCTTCCACACAAAACCAAACCCCTGGAACATTTTGTTTGGGGGTCTCTCATCACCACACAATCTGTAAGTGTGCCCCATTTTTCAAAATGTTCTCTTAAACTATCATCTGTAGTTTCAAAGCGCAAACCACCAATAAACAGTTTTCTCAACTGTTCTGGTTCCTTTGGATCATGGTGATGTTTGACACATCTCTTTAATTTTCAACCTTCCCCTGACTTTCATGACCTTGACTCCTTTCACTTCCTAGAAAGTCTCTCAATCTGGATTTGTCTAATGTTTCCTATTAGTGAAATTCAGGTTATGCAGTTTTGGTTGGAATATCATAGAAGTGATGCTATGTCCTCAATTGCTTCCTTTCAAGTCTACATAATTTAAATTTGTTCTATTACTGGTGATGTTAATTTGTATTACTTAATTAAATAGTATTGGCCAGGTTTCTCCATTGTAAATTTACTCTTTTCCCCTTTGTAATTAATACATATTTTATTGAGAGCTACTTTGAGACTATGTACATAAACCATCCTCATTAAATTTATCCACTAGTTGTAGTATCCATTGCGGTTTCTTGGCTAAATTATTACTTTGCTTGTTGCCAAATGGTGATTTTCTAATTTTATCTTTTCTCCAACATTAATTGCAATTGTACTGTGGGAAAAAAGCTATCTTTCCTCCTCATTTATTTATCCATTTGCTTATATCATATAGACTCATGAATTCCTATTTTATTTGATGTGTTATAGTTCATTTATCTTTATTTACTGTGATGCTCAAATTGTTACACAGTTAGGCAGTGAAAGCCTGTTAAATTGGCTTTGATGTTTTTTCTGTTTCCATCTTTCCTTGAGCCAACTAAACGTTCTAGCTTATATGATTCTTTTCTTGGCCCAGCCTTGTTATCAGCCATTTCCTTAAGGAACATTGATTCTTTCTGGGTGGAGGAATAGAATTTAAAAACCAAAATTTGGGCACTAGGTATGCACATTATTACTGGGGTTTCACTGCTCCCGTGCCCTCTCAGAGAATGGAATTAGTGAATATATGTATATCAAAAGATAATCAAACTTATTATATGTGTATGTATTCTTGCATACATATACATTTACATCTCTGTTATTTCCCTATTTATCTATTGAAAACCACCAGTTTACATTGCTATATCTAATTCTAATCCAATACCATAGAGTTCATTCTAGATCTTTTTCTGTCTATATTTGTAAGTTCCTTTCTTCATGAGAAACCTGTCTGTTATTCGCCTCATTATATCTACTTATTCTATCAGTCCCTGCTGAGTGGAACCCATCATCCATCATTACTGATGTCCTCCCCCACTTCCATGTAGACAGACACCTTTTTCACCCTACTTGGACTCCCAACATTCCACACCAGGCCACTGTCACCAAGGCGGCCCTTCTCTCCTTCCTGGAGCTCTGTTTGACCCCTTTCACTAGGCCATGTAAATACCTGTCCATTCTGCTTCAGCTCCAAAACCTGCAGCAGGTTGCCAGCCACATCCTCATTCTACCCAACCTTCTGCAAGGACTTATTTAACTCCTCTAGCTTTGAGATTGTGCAAGGAAGGAAAAATGTAAAAGAAAGCAGACCGGAAGAAGGGAAGGAAGACAGGTAGGAGGGAAGGAACTTTCATTTTTTAAATTATGAGTAAGAATGAGATCCCTTCAAATGTTTAACATGCCACTTGCATTGTGTTTATGCCTCTGTGTGTATGTGTGTGTGTCTATGTGTGTGTATGTGTGAACTGTGAATATCTCTAGCAATTTTGTTATAGTTATTTGCTGTACATCTTGTTTTTCAGGAATTTTTTATATATTAGGAATATTAATCTTTTGTAATGTAATATAAGGTAATCTAAATTTAGGGGCACCTGGGTAGCTCAGTCAGTTAAGTGTCCGGCTTCAGCTCAGGTCATGATCTCACGGTCCATGGGTTTGAGCCCTGCGTCAGGCTCTGTGCTGACAGCTAGATCAGAGCTTGGAGCCTGCTTCAGATTCTGTATTTCCCTCTCTCTCTGACTCTTCCCTGCTCATGCTGTCTCTCTCTGTCTCACAAAAATGATAAAAAACATAAAAAATTTTAAATTTCAAGCATGTTTTCTAAATTTGTCTTTAGGTGTTTTTACTATTTTTATTTTATGCAATGTATTACTTTTTTTCTTATTGCTCCAAGATTTGAATCAATGGTGACGAATACTATCCATTTTTTAAAATATAATTTATTGTCAAATTGGCTAACATACAATGTATACAGTGGCTCTTGGCTTTGGGAGTAGATTCCCGTGATTCATCGCTTCCATACAATACCCAGTGCTCATCCCAACAAGTGCCCTCCTCAATGCCCATCACCTATTTTCCCCTCTCCTCCACCCCTCCATCAACCCTCAGTTTATTCTCTATATTTAAGAGTCTCTTAGGATTTGCCTCCCTCTCTGTTTGAAACTACTCTTCCCCTTCCCTTCCCCCATGGTCTTCTGTTAAGTTTCTCAAATTCCACCTGTGAGTGAAAACAGGATATCTGTCTTTTTCTGCCTGACTTATTTCACTGAGCATAATACCTCCAGTTCCATCCACTTGGCTTTTTCATTGATTTCCAATTAAGAAAGATGTTGGACTATGTTTTTGTGAGAAAAAAAATCTGACTTGGCTGTACCATCTCACACTTTCAGGTGGAGTCCAAGAGCTGGAATCACGCTTCCTGGTACCCGGAGATCTATTAATTTTGACAGGGAACAAAGTCCAAATGCCATGTGATGCCATCCTGATTGATGGCAGCTGTGTGGTAGATGAAGGCATGCTGACAGGTACGGTTGTGTCTCACAACTTACAGCCTCGGCAAACTCTCCCAGGTTCCTTCCCTATCAGAACAATAGTGGCAAAGCATGGGGCTTGTTGTGGGACATTCCCTCTCCACAGGTCTTACTTCACTGCCCTACTCTGGATGGGAGGGTCCAAATTAAGGCTGCTTTCTTTGCGCTAAGTTTGATACAGTTGTAATTTGCTGAGCACTTAGCATTTTCTTGGTGAACACAGGGTATTACAACCCTGTCATTTTACCTTAAAAGACTATAGAGATTATTAGACATTTTAGAATCGTTTGTGACTTTTGTGTTTATTATTTTCATATAAAATATATCTTCTGATAAATTTGGAAGATATGAAAGCTCTTGATAAGCCAGAAGGCCAAGTCCCAACTCTTCCAGGCTTGGCTTGAATATGTTAAAAAGTTCATGACAAAGGATTTGGCACATCTGCTACTTGAAAATACACACTGGGACTTTGGGACTAATTGCATTTCATTTTTAAATAGCCTACTGGAGTGGGGAGGGAGCTGAGAGGTCACTGCATCTCATGGATATGGAAGCTGAGGTCTAGAGAGAAGTGACTTGCTCAAGGTCACAATGCTTTGAGTTCTCATGAGAACATTTGAGGAGATGTTGTGCCAACATTTCTGTAAGATAAAGAAGAATCATAAAGCCTTTTTCACAGATGGACTAAGGGGCTGAGAAGACATACTGATATATTGTGGTTCCCACTAAAGTCCAAATTGAATCCGTTTCTCCTGGACAGAACAGAAAGGCATGAAATGGAGATAAGAACATGTATATTTCTTCTATGTAACTTTACCAAAAAATGTTTTTTATTTTTTTATTAAAAAAATTTTTTTAATGTTCATTTATTTTTCGAGAAAGAGAGAGACAAAGCATGAGCAGGGGAGGAGCAGAGAGGGAGTTGCAGAATTTGAAACAAGTTCCAGGCTCTGAGCAGTCAGCACAGAACCTGATGTGGAGCCCCTACCCCCTAATTTTGTGTGTCTGTGTGTGGCAGGCCAGGTTTCTACTTATAAGAAATCCATAGATTTGTAAAAATCCCCTAGTTCTGGGACTTCTGAAATACTAAATATCTTTCCCCCGGCAAAAAGTGGCCCTAGTATACTGGGATGAATTTCTGACTTTGTACTGCCCACTCTGCAAAGGCCAGTTGGAGACTTACCAGTTTTATTCCTCAGAACAGGCCCTAATTACTTCTACGACATCATTCATCACCCTGTATTAGCACTTCAGCCCACTGCAATCTGCTCCTTCCATGTCACTGGCCACAGTTACCCATGTCCCAATTGTCAAATCCAATGGGTTCTTTAGATTTCTCTTCTTGTTGACCTCTTGTTGCTTTTGATGATTCTGACCATCTTTCCCTTTGGAAAACTCTCTTCTCCCTAACTGTCCAAGGCAGCACCATGTCCCATGTGTCCCATGCTGCTCCTGATTATTGGTGGTGCTCAGAGATATGTCCTAGTCCTCACACTTGGTCACCCAGTAATCTTTCTCTCTCCTGTGGCTTTATTCATAGCCTGTAAGGTGGCAAACTCTAACTGAATGTCTCTGATCAAGGGTTCTCCCTTGAACTCCAGACTCAAATAAGTATGGGCAAGGCATCTCAACACAGTGTCCTTCCACAGATCCTTCCGCAAGGCATCTACAACTCCTGGTGACCATAAGGCAATTCTTCCTTCCTCCTATAATGCCCCTGTTGAAGACTAATGCCACCCTCTGCTCTTTTTCCCAAGTCGGAAACCAGGAAGCCATTTTGAATTTATCTGTTCCTATGACCTGCCAATATCAAATTCTCCCCAAGTTTTGTGGCTTCTTACCTCTTTATTTCTTAGATCCAGCACTTCCTTTTACTCCCACTGCTGACTGCCATAATTCAGACCGTGTTTTCTCCACCTGGATGTCCAGGCTCCAACCTCACCAGGCTTCAATACATTCCCTGTACTGCAGACAGAGTGCTCTCTCTTGTACATGAACATGATACTACTCTTCTGAATAAAACAGTTAAATATCTCTCCACTACCTTCTGCCACTAATGCCTAAGGAAACCATGTCAACACTGAAGTATGGGCACCTAGGCCCTCCCTGCTTTGGTTTCCTGCACAGGTCTCATGACCCCCCATTCCCACGCCCCACATTCTGGACCTCACAACTTGCTATTCCCTACACAGCTTTTTCTAGCCTTCTTTAGTGTCCATGTTTAATGTCACAACACCTGTAGTATTTATAATACAACATTATTCTTATTTGTCATGACTACAAATCTCCTAAAAAGCAGTATTTCTTTCTCCTTGTACCCCTAATACCTAAGGTTGTCCCTGCCACCCACGGCAGGCTTACCACAAATGTCCGCTTCATGCCAAGTAAGTACATGTGTGATTTAAATGAAGGAAGACACCCCACCTCACAAAATGAGATGTTTGTTTTTCTGCAGGAGAAAGTATTCCAGTCACTAAAACTCCATTGCCCAAGATGGAGAGCTCCATGCCCTGGAAAAAACAGAGTGAGGCAGACTATAAAAGGCATGTCCTCTTCTGTGGGACAGAGGTTATCCAAGCCAAGGGAGAATGCTCCGGGACTGTGAGGGCGGTGGTGCTGCAGACTGGTGAGGGAGTGTCTCTTCTTTTGTTTTGTTACTTTAATGAAATAGTTTTGCTCAGTGAGTCTAGTGCCTGAAATCTACTCGGTAAGGAATAGTCTTTAGGCAACAAACCAAACATATGTACAGTTCTATATTTTAAGTGTGAATTGCACTATGGCATATGCCTTTTAGTCAAAATGACACTGATGACAATAATTATTATTTAAGTATTTTGTAGTTTAGAAACTCTCTCCATAGATCAAACCAGCACAGCAAAGATGCTTGTTCCCCCTTCATACATAAATAGGCTGAGGTCAGCACAACCCAAGCAAACTTAAAAAAACAATCACACACCTAGTCATTGACAGAGCTGGGTCTAGAACTTAGAGCTTTTAACTCCAAATCCCAAGTTTTTTCTAGCCAGGGTTACAAATTGAAAACTTGATGCTGAAAAGTATTAGAATATAAGTCCATCAGTATTTCCAGGGTCATATGGTTTAAATTCAAGTAATAAGTGTGTGTGTGTGTGTGTGTGTGTGTGTGTGTGTGTTCCTTAAAATGAAGTTATATTTGTGTGTATTCTGATCCCAGTGTGGTGGTTTCCAATCTCTGAGACTCATTGAAATTGAAAGTAGAGAGAAGAAAGATCAGAGAGTATTAGGCTCTGACATAGTAAGATATTTCCATTCCAGCACTCAGGTATTTTCCCAATTATCCTTTAATTGTGTTTGAGTTTAAGCACTGTTTCTGTATCTCTAGAGAAAAATAAAGGCCACGCTGAGGCTGAGAGGTGCATTAGCAGTGGGATTTGTCATCCTAAGAATGCGGATTGTGTGTTTGTTACTTCAGGATTCAACACTGCAAAGGGAGACCTCGTGAGATCCATTCTGTACCCGAAGCCAATGAATTTCAAGCTATACAGGGATGCCATCAGGTTCCTCCTGTGTCTTGTAGGGACAGCAACCATTGGGATGATCTATACTTTGTGCGTCTATGTGCTCAGCGGGGTAAACTGCTTTTGTTCTGTTACTACATGCACACGTACACTCATCTATGTATAATTTACACTCTGCATGTTAACTTTAATCTCAGCCAAGGTTTACAAACCTGGGAAACAAAGCCAAACACTGAAATCTGCACAGGTACTCATGGTTCCCCAATATGAGCGATTGATCCCCAAACCATATTAGAACAATCAGAACCAGAGGACAAAACACTCTTTGCTGAGCTACCAGCAGTGCCTCTAATCTTGTACGCTTCTTACACTATTTTTTCATTTTCAATCTGAGAATATGTTTATCCCAATAACGTGGTGTTTTGTAGTTATTAAATAAGAAACTGAAAATAAAACCTAGATACCCAAAGTTGGTGAAGCCATGGCAAATTTGTACCTTCGTCTCTGCTGGTAGCAGCATGAATCGTTGCAAACTGTTTCGTTGCACTTCGGAAAATCTATGAGCCACAAACGGTTCATACTTTTTGACCCACTCATATCATTTCTGGGAATTTGACCTGAGGAAGTAAACAAAAAGGAGGGAAAAAGTCATATGCACCAGGCTGTTCCGGACTGATTTATCTGTAAGAGCTGAAGAGCGTGACTTTATGTCCCAGGAGCCTCCGGAGGAGGTGTTGAAGAAAGCCCTGGATGTCATCACGATTGCTGTTCCTCCCGCTCTCCCTGCTGCTCTGACCACAGGCATTATCTATGCCCAGAGGAGGCTGAAGAAGAGAGGCATCTTCTGCATCAGCCCTCAGAGGATCAATGTGTGTGGACAATTAAACCTTGTCTGCTTTGATAAGGTACGTGTGTTTCATCCTCATTACCATCGCCGTTTTTATCATTGTTGTCATCGGGCAGAGGTGCTTCCCATTTTTCTGAGGCAGCAAACATAGGATGTGTTATCTGACTTCATTAATCTCTGGTTGGATGCGTGATCTAGGAAAGGCACGTCTCTTGAGCTCCTGGATTCTGGGGTTTAGAGGAGGGAGAGTAGGTGCTGAATAGGTAGATCTTTGAAAGTCCTTCCAGCTCCAATATCTTATAAAATAAATTAATTAAGATACCAGTCTGTCCTTCCTGAGGCAAAACTACATACAAAGCACAAAATTTAAACCATTTACTATGGTCCCTGCTTGACCACTCTCATGGTCAAGAATATTGCCTAGCGTCATAGTCAGTGCTCAATAAATATTTATTGATTTAATAATGAATAAATAATGAATAATAAGAAATAATTATGAATAAATAATAAGAATAATAAATAATGAATGAATTTAAAAAGGAAGAATTATTTAACTGCGTTTTATTTGCGTAATTGTACTTGGCTATAGGGAAGCCCCAGTCACATCCTTACTGTATGTTCCCATCTGTATATATTGCTTAAAATTATCCTTGATTATATGCCAGTTATTCCCAACCAGCCTCTTATTCTACTCCTCCTAAATGTATTTTTTTGGTCTGGTGTCTGTCTATACTGGGTGAGGGTGGGGACTGTGAGAGGGGAAGATAAAGATGATGGGCTGTTTTGTGTCCAGGTCTTCATTTATAAAGGTGATTGATGACTGCAGAGAGAGGTCAGTGCCTTTGAAAGAAGTTTGACATTACAGTTCTCCTGGTAAGGAGAGGCACCGCCCACCTTGTGGGCCAGCTTTGGATGAGGCAGAAAAGCAGGAGTGAGGAGATGCTTCGACCAGGGCCTTTACTGGGGCCTCTACAGGGAAGGCAGGGCAGGGCAGGCTAAACAGCTTATGATTGGCTACTTTAAATGATTTGGGTGAGCTTTGGGCTGCAGGGTAGTCTCTGCACTTGGCCCTGGGATGATGAAGATGAGGACTGTTGCTACTCCTGAGGAGTAGGGACCAGGTAGAGGATTGGTTAGTCTGCGTGTCAAAGGCACACTGAGTCCCTTGTTATCTCTGAGAATTGGCTAGCCCAGGAGACACCGTCTTTTCCTTAGGTTTTTTAAGATCATCATAATGTATAGAAAATTAATACAATACAAGGGTGTTATAGGCAGATGAATATGGGCAAGTGAATGGATTTAGAAAAGCAATAGAACTTGTGGTTTTGGTCAGAGCAAGACCTCAGTAATGGGAGGGGTTGGCGCACATTTACTATCTAGCGGAGACATTTGTACATACTCTTCAGGCTGTGCCGAACCTTTGAAAGCGGTTCCTGTTTTTGTTTTTGGTTTTTCATTGTTGTTCTCCTCTTTCTTACGTTTGTTGTGGTAAAATGTACATTGCATAAAATTTACCATTTTAGCCATGTTTAAGTGGCTTTAAGTGCATTCACACTGTTGCACAACCATGAGAATTTTCCCATCCTTCCCAAACTGAAACCCTGTGTCCATTAAACAGTGCATTGAAGTTTTTGGTGAAAGAAAATTAATAGGACCGGAGCTGTCTTAAATGGTTACTGGACTATCGGAGAGACCTGCCGCAATCAGAAGGCTAGCATGGCTCTAGCCAGCATTTCCGTATTATTTTGTGATCCAATTTAGCATAACAAAGAAGAATGTTCTATTTTCAGGGTCATCTCATCCCTGGACTTGGCAAAACGGTGGGAAGAATCCTTATGACAAGAATTTGCATAAATTAAGTAATAATTATGGGTAATTATCATTATAATTTGCTCTTAGTCTGTGTCAGACATTAAATTAAGCATTTTATTTGTATTATCTAATTTGATGTTCACAATAACCTTACCTGATTATAAGCACATTGTACAGGTAAGGGCTCTGAGGTTCAGAGGGATTAAATAATTCACCCAGGTCATACAGCTGGTGTTTTAAATGAGTCCGAGCTCCTCACCAATATCCTGCCCTGCGAGAAATACCAACAGTCACCCTCTTTTACCTACTAGGTGTCAAATAGCAAACCACCTATTTAGTGCAGGGAAAAAGTCTACTCCCATCACTTATTTCTGATGACATACTTCTACCCTCAGCTATAAAAACTGGGACTCACCCATTTTATAGCTCTTACAGGCTTACCGAGGCTTTGCAGTGGATCCTCCCAACCAGCCTCTGGAGTTTGTAAGACAGATACTGTTTTCTTCCCTTTATCGCCAGCTTAGCAATACAACTGGTATGAGCCATCCCAGCTCCTGCTGAGGACCCCAGACCCCCACCCGACTGTGTCTTTCCTCGCAGTGCTGAGTTCAGTAACGTGTTTGTGACCTATTTCCCCATGAAAACATACCTTATGGGCTGTCACCATGGGGCTGCCGAATCTTCAGAGTAAACCGAGCTCTCGCTTCTGTTTAGACAGGCACCTTAACCAGGGATGGTTTGGATCTCTGGGGAGTCGTGCCCTGCAATAAGGCTGGGTGAGTACCTGGGACTGAATGCATTGGAGTTTCCCTTTTCCCAGAGAAAATACTCTGCATTTTCTCCTGAAAATTAACAGTGAAAACATTTCAGCTACCGAGCGGTGGTTGCCAGGGTGCCTTCATGTAATCTCTCTTTTGGAGCACTTCCAAGTCTTACTGAAACACGCATGCCTCCCTACACCCTATCCCCCGCCCCATGCCACTCGCAAGCCTGGGAAAGAGAAGGGTTTCAAGTCTTTGCTAAAAGGTGGTTTCAAAACTTTTTTAATTTTCTTAAGTATTTATTTTTGAGAGACAGGGAAAGAGAGACAGAGTGTGAGTGTGGGAGGGGCAGAGAAAGAGAGGGAGACAGAGAATCCAAAGCAGGCTCCATGCCCTGAGCTGCCAGCACAGAGCCTGAGATGATGACCTGAGCCGAACTCGGACGCTTAACCAACTGAGCCACCCAGGCGCCCCGCAGAAAAAATTTTAAAAATGTAATTTGCTGTCAGCATGATAGTCAGGTGCCTGATGTTGACCTGGTGTACCTGATTTGGAGAATACCAAGACACCATCCCTCAGGGAGGTAACATTCCTTCTACAGACTGAAGACTTTCAGTTTGCCCGGAGGGAGTATGCTGCACTGACTTGTGACACTGAATTTCAGGAAGAGAAGCAGCTGCAGAATCGTAGCAAATGCACTCATTTTCCTTGGTATTGCACTTCTGGAAACTCCGCTTTTCTGGCCAGAAAAGACTCATTTTTGGCAATTTACAGCTCGGGGTGGTATGATTTGCATGTCTCTCTTGTGTGGCCCTCTTGTGGCCTTGTCTGACTTTGCATCCTCCCTCTGCTTTTTCTGGCCACTACCTTCACTTGGGATCAGAACACGAAACATCTGACGTTTACCTTTTTTTTTTTTTTTAAATGAAAGTAGTATTTCCCCCTCACATTCACAGCCTCCATCACAAAAGCATCTAATACATAAAACATACATTGTGGTTTTTTTAATATGCAGGTGACCTCTAATTTATCCACAAAATATTTTAATTACATGTGTGTAATACATTTTCATATTAAAATGTTATTACAAAGAAGTCTATTTCCTGGGTTAACAAATAAATCCTAGTGCTTCTAGCCACTTCAGTCCACAGAAGAAACCTCTTATAAGTATTAAACATTCTCAAGTTCTTTTCATTTTCTCTCAAACATAGATTTAGATTTAGACCTGGTACTTCTGTTCATTAGTATGTTTCTGCTTCAGCTTTGTACAAAAAGCGTATGTATTTATTCAAATACGCGAGCATCCTGAGCACAGTCGGTCTCTAATTTATTTGTGTTCCCAGTGCTGCAGCATTGCACCAGGCACTTAGGCACACCTAGTAAGTACATAGCAAATGTTGATTTAATTAAAATGAACTTACTGTGTCCCATCTTTTTTTTATGTTCCATCTTTTGAATGCTTTTCTACTTATTGAATCAGAAAGCATGTTATTCACAAAACTTTCTATTTCTAAAAGTAACCTGTCAAATTTAAATAAAATCATTGATACAATGCTTAGGTTATTGATTACTAAAGCCTGCTACCCTTCCTTCCTAAAAGGGACATTTAAAATTTGGAAAAAAAATTGCCAAATTTAATTAATAACATCAGAGAAAACCTACTCAATACTAAGCAAGAAGTCAGCATCTGACTTACAGCCTATTAAATATCTTCTTGTAAAAGGTAAACTCACCTTTAATAATTCTTATCTTTTCCAAAAAGTCCTCCCCAATGTGCCAGGTACTTGAAGAAGCATTAGAAGCCCCCCTGGGCTGCTTGAGCAGGAGCAATCATAAACATTCAAATACAAATACAAGGACAAGGATGAGAGAGAGTTCTATTTATTTGCTATACAAGCAAAGATTGGCCCAGTCTCCAGGAACTCAGAATTATATGTTCAGAATGACATAGTGATGACAATAAGATTTTGTTTCCCCTGATCTGTGTTTGCTTTTCAGTGTGAGCTTATGCTTCTGTGTTAGTCACACTGCTGGTGATTGCTTAATGTGTACTAAAATACTGGGGGACATGTTGAAAACCACTAAGACAACTTGAACTATTGATACATAATAATAAATATAATCAACAGGGTCTGTAATCAGCCAAGAGGTTTTTGAATTTGTAGGGAAGCTTAAATGAGGAAGCCAGGAAGAAAAAGTCCTGAATAATGAGTTTATGCTGTGGTGTGGATGCTTTCAAGAATAAAAGGCTAGAGGGGCACCTGGGTGGCTCAGTCTGTTGAGCATCTGGCTTCGGCTCAGGGCATGATCTTGAGGTTCATGGGTTCGAGCCCCACCTCAGGCTCTGTGCTGACAGCTTCAGATTCTGTGTCTTCAGATTCTGTGTCGCCCTCTCTCTCTGACCCTCCCCTGCTTATGCTGTCTCTCTCTCACACAAATAAATAAAACATTAAAAAAAAAAGAAAAGGCTAGAGCAAATGAAGGCGTTTTTAAAAGAAAGGCAGCGTCCATATCATGGGAAATAATAATCTGATTCTGGAGACCATGTTTTAAGACAAACTGTGGCAAATAAAAACTTTTCCAATAAAGAGGAATTCGGATGGTAAAGAGGTCTGGAAACTGCGCATTGGAGGCACAGCTAGAGGTCCTGGGTAACCCCAGAGGAAGGAACGATAATAGGGGTACAGCTGAGCTGACCCACAATTCTGAAACAAGAGCAAGTCAACTCCGGCTGGCTCCTTGTAAGCTCCAAGATTTTGCCTCCAACCGAGAAGCATCTTCTACCCCTCTGAGGTCACCCAAGTAGATGGACTGATTTGTGACCTCCTACTGCATTCCACATGACAGCAAGACCTTGAAGGACATGGCTCTGGTGAACCTGAGACCACACTTGATGACTTCAACTCTGACTAGTGACAGAACCCTGCATGTGACATTGGAGTTGTACCTCAGTAGGTTTTAGATGAGGCTGCTTTCCATTAAAAAACATGATGGTGATGATGGACACTAGATGTCAGGATGGAAAGGGGGGATGCGATGCAATGTCCTTTTCAAAAAAATGTTTTTAAGTTTTTTTTATCATTATAGTCTTTCAATTTTCCAATAACTAAGTCATTCATTTATTCACTCATACATTTGTTGAGTGTCCACTGTGGACCAAACACCAGATGTGTTGGAGGGAAAGATGGAAAAACCCATGCCTACTCTGAAGCACTGAGTGATGGAAATACACATAGACACACATAGCCATACAGGGAGCTAGCCTGTGCTTCTCACAGCAGTGGAAATGAAGTGGTCTGGTGGTTGGGGTCGTGGTGGATGTGCTTCAAGCTAAGGGTGATACTTCTAGTGTTTTCTATACCTCTAGGATTAAATCAGTGCCAGAGAAAGGTCAGGAAAAGAAAGAGCTTTGAGAAACCTCAAAGACCTTTCTCATACTTGTTGAACATATAGAAGAATAATGGCTGAATAAAGCATTATTAATTTGGGGGAATTAGAAGAAGGGTGCTAGTGTAACCATGCATGCTACAGTAATTTTCCAGTAGATATTTATTTTCAGAAGCTCCATTTTGGCATGGATGGATAGGACTGAAGGCCCTTCCCTTTTCTCCTTCAGCTTCCAGGAAGTCCACAGTTTTGCATCAGGCAGGTCTTTGCCATGGGGCCCACTGTGTGCGGCCATGGCCAGCTGCCACTCTCTGATCCTTCTTGATGGGACCATCCAAGGAGATCCTCTGGATCTGAAGATGTTTGAAGCCACCACCTGGGTAAGACCCTGCTCTTCAGACACCCTAACAAGCTTCTTCAATGCCAGAGCAACACATATTTTATCATAGTTATTCAATACTTACAATACACAGTAGTGATAGACAAACATACTAATCTAAGGCTGTTTTCCTCATCTGTACAATGCACCTAATAATAGTGTCTCCATTGTGAGGTTATTATGAGGACTAAAGGGAATGATGAATTAAAAAAAAAATCCCTGGTAGTGTGTCTGGGACATTATAGGTTAACAGTATTCGTATAATTATTATATATCTTCCAACTCTTGAGACAACATAACTGTTGTATAATTATTTTCCAACTTTTGAGCAATGTCTGGTTTGAAAGTTTTCTACAACATGGGGGTTAGGAAACAGCACTGTCTCCTCTACCTAGCATAACTCATTGTTACCAAAAGTTTTATTCCTATTAATTAAATATTGATTTTGTTTCTAAGACTAGAAGCAATAAAAAGGGAAACGTAGAAAGAGCTTTTGTTGAGACTCTGAAGTAGATTTAAGAACAAAAGTATAGTTCAGGACCAGGACTCTGGTTTCCCGGTTTTAGTTTTGGCTCTGCTCTAACTGACTTCCTGACCCGGTGAAGGCATCCCTCTTGTTAAAGCATTGGCTCCCATGCCCGTAAAACAAAGGGCCTGAATTAGATCAGCAGTGTTGGTATAAAACAAAAAAACAAAAAAGCAACAGAGCTGGAATCTTTTCTCCAAAGGAAATCTCTGCAGAAGCATTCTATAAAAATCCAACAGTTGGAGTTGCAGTGGTTGAGAGAGAATATAGCTACTGTGTAGTATAGGAAACGCTTCCCACCTACTTAGCCACAAGCCCACTCCTATCCCCTGCAGCCCGGTGCAACTCTAAGCCTCAGTGACATCCGGGTACTAGCCCTGCTGAAGGAGACAATCTCTAGGGTCTCTTCCAGCGCTCGTGGGGCATGGTTCTGTAGCAGTCTGATGTAACTCTGCCAGTTTCCCCATTTCTCCTGGGTCACGGTTTCTGTATGGAATTACAATTTCCTGTCTGAGATGTTTTTCAGCTGCTGGGTGATATGATTACAAAGCATTTTGACATCTTTGGGTAAAAGTTTCCTTTGACTATAATTTAGGGTTATTATTACAGCAATTACTGAGCATTTACTGAACACTAGCCACGTACATCACAGTCCCTGCCCTGCCTGGCTCTGAGGACTATTGATTCAAATTAGACAGAGAAGGAAGGGTGGGAACAGTGTCGAACTCCAGGAAAACAAAGACAGTATGGTGCTTGCCTCACACAAGCCTGGCTCTTCATGCTCACAATTTTCAAGTTAAGCTGTTCAGAAGTGGAGAATGAACCTTTATGCAGCACATTCCAACAGAGAAAGCAGGATAAATTGCATGAATAATTCAGAGATGTCTGCCCTTCAACTTCTGCAGCATTTCCATTGCACTATTTTTTTTTCCTGTGGCGAAATAAGTCTGGTTCACCTCCGTGTAGCTGAGGGAGGAGACACTGAGAATACACTGGGGCGGTCGGAGGATTTTTGTTGAGGGAGTGGGTTTGAGCCTGGTATCAGTGGATGAATAAGAAATAAATCTCTACAATGAAATATCCTATTTGTGAAATAGGAGATGGCTGTTTCTGGGGACGATTTCCACCTCAAGGGAGTGCCAGCACATGCCATGATAGTTAAGCCCTGTGAAACAGCCAGCCAGGTAAGCCTTGCCTTGCCCAAATGCCCAAACTCAAAGGGAAAATTTTGAAAGGGCACAGATGTGTCTTCTTTGAATTCCATATGTGAAAATTGCTAAGACCTTGCTTCCTGTATTTGCTAAAATAAGGATTGAAGGAGAAGTAGTTAACTCCCACCAGCTAGAAGCTATGTTGCTGTGTCCCTCTCCATTCCCTCTCCTTCAACCAGGTGCCGGTGGAAGGAATTGCAATCCTGCATCAGTTCCCATTCTCATCAACACTGCAGAGGATGACAGTCATTGTGCAAGAGATGGGGGGTGACCGGCTGGCATTCATGAAAGGTGCACCAGAAAGGGTGGCCAGCTTTTGCCAACCTGAGACAGGTAAGTGAATAGACTTGTAATACAACAGACAGATCTGTATTTCCAGCCCAGATGTGTCCCATCAGCACATGATCTATGAATTTAGTTGCTTACTGGCCCTTGCTAATTCAGTAACTCAACTGGCATCCCAAACTCAATACATCTCTTTCTCACTTCCTGTATTTTCTGTCTTGGTGAATGGTACTACCAATTTCTGCTGCTACCCCCAATTTAGGCCACTCAGGCCCTCATCACCCCTCCCTTGGCTCACTTCAATGTTTGGTAAATCCTAGACCCTGGCTCCCCTGCTCTGATTCACCCTTCAGACTGTGACCAGATTGGCTTTTCCACCATACAGAATAACCCTGTTGTCACTTTCTGGCTGCTATTCTTTCAGCTACCTCCCAGAGGTTCCAGGATAGTCTCAGATTCCATTAGGATCACATCTAAGTCCTTCATGGTCTGAATCCTATCACGCTTCCCAGATATACCTTGTCACTCCTATCCTCTCTCCTTAGGCTTCCCCTGAGCTGAACTCACTACTCAAGCCTTGATGTCCTGTGTCTCTATATCTGAGCATATGATGCTCCCTTGGCCAAAATGTCTTTCTCCTCCTTCATCTACCCACTTTCTGCCAGAATGATATAAGCACCTCAAAGTGTTTCCATAGCACACTGCAATTGCTTAGATCTCACTGCAATGGCAATGATCTCATTCTACTGGTTGTTGTTACTAATCAGACAGAGATCTTTAGAGGAAGGCCTGAAGTTCAGTCTCTGTAGAGTCAATATCTGACACATACATGGTAAGGAGACTCAATAAATGTTTGTTGGTTAAACTGGAGAAAAAAGAATCACACACTTTACCTCCCTTTTTTCTTTTCTTTTTTTTTGTCATGCTTTATTCACCTTTCAGCTTCTTTGGATCCCACCCCTGACAATATAATTATATTTAGGGTTTTCATCCACTTATTTGTGTCTTTTTTGAGGTATATTTTCTTGGGAAAGAGTTGGATCTGTTTGTAAAGAATTTTTCCACCAGTACCAGTGGAGTAAATGTTGCATACTAATATTGCGTTATTTTCTGAACAGTACCAACTAGTTTTGTTAGTGAGCTTCAGATTTATACAACACAGGGATTCCGGGTCATAGCGCTGGCCTACAAGAAGCTAGAAATGGATCATCACACTACTGCCTTGACAAGGTAAGTGGGGAAGATTTGATAAGGCAGAATGGCTTGCTGGGCAGTAGACTGAACAACTGGTGTGCATAAAATGTCTCTGAACTTGGCAAACAGGGATATAGTCATCTCAGTACTGCCTCAGCTACAAAGCTGATGTGAACACTGGGAGAATTTCTGAGAAATCGCTGTATAAACTATAAAACATGACATAATTGTACAGCTTCGTAAAAACACACACAGGAGCAAAACCAATGTGTCAGAAAGTTTGAAATTGTGGTGATGACCCCATCTTGAAACAAATACAAGAAGCCCATTTTTTGTTATAGTCTGCTAATTAGTTGTTAGAAAATATAACATTCGTCTGAAAAACAATTGATAAATATGCAACTCAATGAAACAAATGAATAGAGCTTAGACTTAGCAGAGAATCAGAGGAGCCTTTCAGGAGGTAGTTTTGAGATGTAAAAGGGGTTCTTAAAAGCTAAAATGGACTAGACTATTTATGCATTCAAATTTGTTGTCATATTTTCCACCCTTTAAAGGCTACCTTATCTATTTCACCTTCACTGCCATGTTCAGTACTCTGTGTCAGCTTCTGTGGGTAACACTGATGTGAAGAAAATCAAGGCCTTATTTTGGATTTTAAATTTGGGAGGTCTAACAGAGTTTTGTTCAATCCTATCAGATTTAACACTCCTATTGTCATATTTTGTACCACTTCCTTTAACATAAAATTCATATGTAATACAATCTGCACATATATTCTATAAAAATAACTATAATGCCCTGTTATATAGTAAACATAGAAGCAAACATGCAAACATGCAATTCATGACAAAAGTAATAATTCAATGAATGCTTAGCTGACTCCAGTAAATCCAAATGAAGCAATATTTTGCTTGCGCCTGTGTGTGGAATCACTGAGACCAGTGCAGACTGATACAGGTGTATTTACATATTGGAGTTGCAAATATGTCCAATAGTCTTGATGTCTGTGAGGTGACTCTAAAACGGTTATAAACACTTGGTAAAACTGAATCAAACAGTACAGTCTTTTCTCAATTTACATGGCAGTTACACTTTTGAAAAATTCAATAGAATATCAAAAATGTGCAAAAATACTTTGTGTTTATATGTAAAATACAGCAAGGGGGAAGTATAACAATTCATATTTGTTTAATATAATATTAGTGGTATTAGCTATGCTATAACAATACAATATACCATATAGTATAATAATAGTACATTATAAACAGCATAAGCCTGTACTGGAAGTATATGTGACTTTTTAATAGCCATGAATGGCCTGTAAAATATTCAAGAGACATGTGATTTTCAGGGGAATTCTTCATCTATGCAGGAAATCTTGCATAGATGCCTACAAAGTTTAAAAATGCCCTCTAGATGCAGTACCACTTCTGCTGAAACCAGCAACAGGGTCCAATTCTGTCATTTTGTGAATAGGCAGTGGGGCCCAGAGGGGGAAGTGGCTCATAGAAGATCCCTGAATACTGGATTCCCGAGGCCGGCTTAGAATGACCCTTAAAACTTTCTCTGTTATAGCTTTGGGTATTTGTGGTAATTTAATTGACTCAGGCCATTCAAGTTACTCAAGTCAGAGAGCTAAACGTCTGGATTTTGAGATTGGATCTCACATTTTCAAGAAAGACAGAAAAAAAAAACTTGGGGTCAGGATGTGGCAGAATTGGGAAGGGAACTTTGTTTCCTGAGAACCCATGGACAGATATATATCAAGACTCTGGCTAGTATGCTGCTACTTCTGATGATTATAATAAATAGTTGCATATCTACAAGTTTCAAACTCATGGTGCATAAAACAAAGCACTAATGGTGAAAACAGATCATCAATAGGTGATGAGAATGGTGAGGGCTGAGGCATATAGGAGAGTGCATGCCTGAACTAACAGCATTGGAATTCCAACTTTTCAAAGTCCTGCAGGATCTAAACCCTTATAGGATCTAATAGGGTCTAATCTCAGGTTGTGAATTTGCCCCTCCCATGCTAAAGCACCATCCATCTACTCCTATTTTAGTAGGAGTAGCCTAACCTTTGCTAATCTCTAATTAGAGCAGAACATTCTTTCTAAGGTGTGTGTATGTGCACATGTGTGTATGTGCACGTGCACGAGTAGAATGCTTCCAGCCCTGATATCATAATTTCTTTGAGAGTTCTCAGCCCACTTTTTGCATATTACATCCTTTAAACACTGCCTGGATTCAAAGAACAGGAAGTGTAATCTTATGGATGATCATACCCCCTTTGTATTACATTCCCCATTCTTGATTATTTTTAGATGCTTCAGGAAGAGTTATAATGTCTATGCAGAAAGCAGGAAAAGATAGCTCACTATTCCAGGTTGCAGAACTTGAGATAACTCAAGAGACCACTTCTCTACTTCTTGGTTTATATTGAAACTCATGAAAAGAAGGATCGTGTAGTGTTAGAGCTAGAAGAGATCTTGGAGATCCATTAGTTTTACTATTTTCTCTTACAGAAGAAGAAATAGATTACCAGACAAAGAAAATTATTTGACCATGGTCACACAGCAAAGGTAGTGGCAGATCTAGCTTAAGAGCTATACAATATCCTGATATTGTGCATTGAACCCTATGAAAGCCATGTGCCAGGGGAACCAGAAATATGAGTGCCAAGGTAGGTTGTAGACTACGTCAGGTGGTTGACCCTGTGGCCATTTTCTTGACCCAGTCTGGTGCCTTGTGGTTGGCTTACTGTCATATCATCTCTGAAAATATCCAAAGCCTGAGACTTGGATATGAGGGCCACTAGAAAGATTGGAGGACCTCATTCAGTCATCAACTAAGTGATCCATCAAAGACCAGCTCAAATATCCCCTGTTCCAGGAAAGTTTCTCCAATCACTCCACCCAGAAATGATTACACCTTCCTATCTGACTCCATAGGACCATTAGTTGTACATCATGGTGCTTTTCTCAGCCTTCCATACCAACAAGGCAATCAAGTCGAATCTTGTCCTCTCGGTTAAATGTGAAATCTCCAGAAGCAAGGGCTACTGTAGTTTCTGTATATTCTCTCCCTCTTTTCCTTAGCCCTGTTCCTTGCCCTTATTTAGGTATTTAGTAAATGGTCATTCATTTGACAGACTGACTGGCTTTGCTTTCCATAAAGTCCCTCTGGCAGCAGAATTTCTGAAAGAGGAAATACATTTTCCTCAGCTGCCTGTCAAAGAAAAAAAGAAAGTCACATCAGGCATCAGAGCATTTCAGCTAAGAGAACCCTGGCTGAGCACTTCCTCTGTTGGGCACCACGCACATGTTGGTGAGCCTGTCTCTGAACTAGGCAGCCTTGCCCTCAGGTTGTTGAGACAAATCAGATAGCAAAGGATGGCAAGAGGTATATAAACAAATAAAATGTGTGCTACACTGAGATAGAGGTAAGATGCTGAGGGAGCAATTAAATCTACCCCCATGGGAAGGTTTTTGTGGGGAGGGACATGTGAATTGGGCCTCAAAATAAAAACAGGAAGGGTTTCAATGGCAGAATATGGGGGAATTTACAACCTTTTCCACGAGATGAGAAAGAATGTCTTAGGGCAGTCTAGAGCAGATGTTTAGGGATGGTTGAGTACAGAACATAGCCATGGTGGCTGGTCCACCTTGTCTGGAGGTTAGGGTAGGTGAAGAATTTAGTGGTAGATAAAGCTGGAGAGATAATCTGGAACCAGATTATGAAGAGACTTCAATGCCAGGTTCGGAGGAATGAGGAATACCTGGGGTGAGTAGTGCAAACTACAGACCATTCTGGTGGAGGTGTTAGTGGGTCCTAGGAAACATGACTAACTCCAGTTGCTGCCACTGGCTGACATGAGGCTCAGCAATGAGATGCCCATGGCAAGCAAGGCAAGGTGGTTGCTGCTTTCACCTATATTTCAGCCAGAATTAGGCAATGCTGGTGTCTTGCTCTGTGTCTGGGTCTCAGGTAAATGAATCATGGCAGAATTTTTGGACCCGTAGCCCCAAATGTACTCCCCTGCACTTAATCCTGTGGGATGTCTTGGAAATGTTATTGAGGTGGACGGGAGCCTCATGAGCCCCACTTCCTTCCAGAACATTCACACAATGCAGAGGAGCAATGCTGCTGCAGAGAAAGGAAGAGAAGGAGGAACTTGGCTTTAAAATAGGGGTTTTTTTGGGGTGTCTGGGTGGCTCAGTTGGTTATGCATCTGACTGTTGGTTTTGGCTTAGGTCATGATCTCATAGTTTGTGAGATCTAGGCCCACATCAGGCTCTGCACTGGCAGTGGAGAGCCTGCTTAGGATCCTCTCTCTCTCTCTCTCTCCTTCTCTCTATACCCCCCACCACTTGTGCTGTCTCTCTCAAAATAGGTAAACTTAAAAAAAATAAGTAAAAATAAAAGAGGGGCTGTTTTCTGAGCCTCAGAACTCCTGTGGCTAAACTAACACTGCTTATAGGCTTGGATTCTGTAGAAACTAGCATTTTGTTTTACTGTTCTTGAAACTCACTTACTTTTAAAGTTTCATGCTAGAATGTCTCTCTGGGAGTTGTTAACAGGTGAGGTGTTGGAAATCAGACTAGCCACAGCGTAAAGAAGACTTGGGGTCATTTAGTTCATTCTCTAGGAAGATTAAAGTCAATCTTCTGTTTAATAAATATTTTCTCTTCCAATTGATTCAGTCAGAGCAAATGTCTCGTATTCTTCACATCCCCTCCTGTCTTCTTTCTGGATATTTCCTGGCACGTATTCAGAGTTTAATGAATGGTGCTTAAATGGGTGAATGGGAGCCACTTCTGATAGGAGCATATTTGCCTTTGTTTTTGTTTTGCTTCCCTTAAGAAAGACCATATTGTGCTATTTCTTTTTTCAAGTTTATTTATTCAGAGAGAGAGAGAGAGAGTGAGAAAGAACCATCAGGGGAGGGGATTAGAGAGAGGAGAGAGAGAGAATCTCAAGCAGGTTCTGTACCATCAATGTGGAGCCCAGTGTGGGGTTCAGTCTCATGAACCATGAGACAATGACTTGAGCCAAAGTGAAGAGTAGGATGTTTAACTGACTGAGCTACCCAGAAGCCCCCATATTATGCTATTTCTGTTCTATTATATGTATATATATACATATATATGTATATATATATACACACACACACATATATATATACACATGTTTCCAGGGACAAAGTGGAATTGGACCTGATATTTCTGGGATTGCTCATCTTGGAGAATCGGTTGAAGGAAGAAACAAAACCTGTTCTGGAAGAGCTCATCTCTGCCCGGATAAGAACTGTAATGATCACAGGTATAGAACAAGGTTGTACATGGAAACAGAAATAATTTTATGTGGAAATAGACAAGATTCATTCATTTCAAAAAGATTGTTGACTACCTACTGTGAGTTAGACACCCTACTAGGTGTTGGAGATCAGCAACAGAAAATCCAAAGTTACTGCTCTCACCAAGTTTCTATCCAGGTGGGATGAGATTGAAAATCAATCAATCGATCAAACAAGCACGTAACAATCAGAGTTATGAGGTACATAAAACAAAACAGGGTGATGTGGTAAAGCATGTCCGACTGGCTACTTTATATGTGGTGTCCTCTCTGAGGAGGGCCATTTGAGGTAACACCTGAATGAACAGAAAACATGAGCCAGGCACAGATGACAATTTTTGTTGTTAAATGTTAGTAGGAAGAGAAATACTTGACACCATGGTCTGGTAACTACACTGAAGACCTATCAATAATGAGATTTATGATTCTGGTGGTTAAGAAAAAATGCTGTCCCCTGTGCTTCTCTCAAATCCCATATCCAACAAGGGAGGGGTGAGAAAGGATCATGTGAAAGAAGTGTGTGAGATTTCTTAACTAATGCTTCTTAATGGAGAATGGATTATTTCTTAAGGCATTCAAATTTAAGTGTTTGCCTTTCTTTACTTGCTTTCAAGTCCGGTGCATTGAACTCTGATAGTTGTGTCCCCGCGGTACAATATTTCCCCACTAGAGCCCTTGTTTCCCAGCCCATTTCCCCTGAATCCAATTTCACCATGGGAAGCTCTAGGATACTTCTACTTTCTCCTCTGTACCTCTCCATCTCCCATTCTACCCCCACAATATAAGAGATTCAGGGGTCCCTTTTACCCTCTTCCTTTTTAGTCCCTGAATCCAACTTGTAGGCACTGCTGAATTAATTTACTACTTAGAATTACCTTTACACCATGACCCTTCTGTTTTAAAAATCTTTATTTAGCACTTATTTAACACATTCTCATAATGTATCCTTAGTATTGAGACTTATGTAGAAATAAGAGCACATCAGTCTGTATTCCACTTCTTCACTTCTCTCTTATTGGAATTTCTGTTCTATTTCTTTGCTTGCTGGGTTAAATCTTTCTTCTCAAGACTTGTCCTTGGACAGAATAGAATGATGATATGCTCTCTGATTTCCTACATATCCTGGCATATCTTTCTTGGCTCTGATGAGTGAATGCCATCTTGTCTGGGTATAGGATTTGGGAGTTATAGTCCTTTATTTCTTAATGGTCTCTAGGTGTTATTACAAGGCCAATCCTAGTCCACCATAGGTAATTTGTTCTCTTCTATATGTTGTCCTTTTCTTTAACTTTGGAGTTTACAAAAACTGCCAAAGTATGTCTATATGTTTGTCTTTTTTTCATTGATTTCATTAATTAATAAAAAGTAAAACACTTTTAATCTGGCTTCATTCTGTCAGGGAAAGTTCTTCTATTATTCATTTAATTATGGCCTTTGTTCTGTCTCTTCCTTTTTCCCTTCTGGAATTCTTATTATTCACATGATAGGCTTTCTGGATTTATCTTCTCAGTCTCTTATCTTTTTTCTTGTGATTCTCATATTCTAATTTTTCTCCGTGTTTTAAGATTTTTTTTATGCATCCAGTTTTTTCAAACCATAAACTCAGGTTCCAAAAAAGTTACCATTATCTCCTTCAAATTACCTCTTAAATGTTAAGCTCTGAAATCAGGTTTTGGGGTGGGAATGGCTCTAGAAATCCTTTTTTTGTGGGGATTTTGGGGAGAAGGGCTACATTTGAGTTTTCTTAAGTTCATTCATTATTTTTAATGAGGTAGTGCTGATGGTTTATTATTTCAGGGGAGGGGAGAATAAAAAGGGAAGAGGTAGAGAGAGAGGTAGACACAGAATCTGAAGCAGGCTCCAGGCTGTGACATATCAGCGCAGAGTCCCACATGGGGCTCAAACTCACAAACTGCAAGATCATGACCTGATCCAATGTCAGACACTTAACTGATTGAGCCACCCAGGCGTCCCAAGTTACTGCAGGCTTTATCTATCTCCAGCAACTTCTCTATTTTGCCTGTCATGTGTTCTAGTTGTTCTGCCTGCTATTTTCCTAACTTCTGAGACTTCTAAAATAGGGTGTTATAGTTCTCTGTCAGATGACTGAAGCTCAGGCCTGGCCTGAATATCCCAAACAATAGAACTTCTCAGGTGGTGGACAGCAAAAGTGTCCTATGTTGCAATGCAACCCAACTATTGGTGCCCTGCTGAGGCATGTGGGGGACACCTATTAGCTCTCAGGGCTCTAGCTCATGGTAGAGAAGCTCCTGCCCACTCTTTAGCTCTTCTGGGCTTCCTCATAAGTACTTTGGTAGAAACCTGAAGAAAGCCATGTTAGGGATAGTCAGTCAGATGTTATGTTACATATTGTTCAGTGGTTGCTCTAGGAATCACATCTGTACCTACCCTTTCAAGATGGCTTACAATCATAAACATCCTTGACCTTTTCTCCTTTACATTATGGTTGTTGTGTATACGACAATGAAAACCCCACTAGACCACGTTAAAGTTTTCATTTTCAATAGACAAGAGTTACGCACAAGTGAAGAGAAATAGACTTTTGTATTTATCCAGATCTTTATTATTTCTGTTGCTGTTTCTAGTCCTAACGTTAGAATTTTCCCTCTTATGGCATTTCCTTTCAGCCTAAAGAACTTCTATCATTTCTTTTTGAGCATGTCTGCTAACCACAAATTATCTTTGTCTCCTTTCCTCTAAGAATGTCTTTATTTCTCCTTTGCTTCTGAATGATACTTTCACAGTTTCATAGTTCTTTCTTCAGCACTTCAAAGATATTTCTCTGTCATCTTGCCTCTGTGTTTTTTAATGAGAAATCTGTAATAATTTGAATAATCATTCCCTAATATATTATTTTCTATAGCTGTTTTTAAGATATTTTCTTTATCTTTGTTTTTTGAAGTTTGATTATAATGTTTCTGGGTATGGTTCTCACTGAGTTTATTTTACCTGGGATTCACTGGGCTTCTTAAATCTATACATTTAAATCTTTTACCATATTTGGTAATCTGCTTTATTTCTTCCAAATATTTTTTCCTGTTCTGATCCTTCTCTCTTTTCCTATCTGGACTATAATGACATGACTGATGTGATTCTCTAGTCTCTGTTCTTTTTTTATTTATTTTTTTTTAATTTTCTCTCTGTTTCTCAGCTTGTATAACTTCTGTTGATTTATCTTCAAATTCACAGATTCCTTCCCCTGTCACCTCTATTTGGCTTTTGAGAGCATCCAAGGAATTTTTTTTTATTGCTGTTATTACATTGTTCAGTTTTAAAGTAGTCATTTGGTTCTTATTTATAGTGTATATATATTTTTTCTCTTAAGAACTTCTATCTTGTCATTTATTTTAAGAGTGTTAACCTTTACCTCATGGAGGAGATTTCTAATGGCTGCTTTAAGAACACTGGTAATTCTAACATTTGTGTCATCTGGGACAAGCAACTGTTGATTGTCTTTGATTGTCTTTCTTTTTTTTTCTTGAGAATTGACCACATTTTCCAGGTTTTTTTTTTTTTTTTTGGTATGTTGAATTTCTTGAACATTGAAAATACTAGAGACTTTGGATCTTATTAAAATCCTCTGGAGAATGTTTAGGGTTATTTTTGTTTGTTTTAGCAAACAAAACTGTAAGATATGGAGGTGATTAATATCATGGTTCAATTCTTGAGACTTCTGCTCTCCTTCTCTGGGTTTGTTCTGCACATGCACAGCTCTGGGTTGAGTTTGCATAATGAGTTAGCCTGGTTGTCTACCTGTCTCCTTTCCAAAGCCTGCCCATTAATTCTTCAGCCTTCAAGCCTTTCTTTTTCTAGTTACTCTGGTCAGAAAGACTAAATTTCTTTTGGAGTTGTATTTAACATCCTTCACAGCTCTGGGTCTGGGGTTCACTCTCAGGCCATACATGTAAAAGAAAAAAAACCCAAAAATATCACCACCTTGTAGATTATTTCTCCAAATTTGATTCTCTTCCACATTATCCCTTATGTTTACTTTTCAAAGTCCTTGGATAGTTGCTTTTTATATTTTCTCATAGGTATCCATTGTAATCAGTGGGAGAGAGAGATTTTAGTGGCCTTATTCCAATTTGGCTGAAAGTGGAACCACCTGGTACTATATTAAATCAGTAGGGTTTTGATAAATGTTTACCAAGCTAAAAAATGATGGGAAATAGACTTGAATTTTGAATTTTTGTTTTTTTCTATCCACTCTCTGGAAAAAATATACTGGTAAGTTATTAAGTAACCAGATAAAAAGGAATAAGAATCACAAAAGGGATCATGGATTCATGGAGAATCAGCAGGAAAGAGACTTAGAAATTCTTTCTTTTGACACCTAAAATAAATATTGAACTCCTTACCCTAGTTTTCCAGGTTTTACATGAATTGGTTCTATCTTTTGAACCTCACCTTTCTATACCCTTCCTTTCTTATAGGTGACAATCTTCAGACTGCAATAACAGTGGCCAGAAAGTCTGGAATGGTTTCTGAAAACCAAAAAGTCATTCTCATTGAAGCGAATGAAATCACTGGGTCCTCATCAGCATCTATATCTTGGAAATTAGTAGAAGAGAAGAAACACATTGGATACAGCAATCAGGTATATCTACAAACAGACATGCTGCCATATTACCTAACTTGACTCCCAGTGTTAGCAATTGGGCAGCGTTGACTGGCAGGTGACCTAGGGTCAACACATTTCCCCAAATGCCTAACACATATGCAGTTCGAAAAACTCCTATCAGTTTCTGATCCTGTTCCTACTGAGCTTGAATATATAGCGCTGTCCTAGGTGCTGGAAAGAATCCATTATTTTAAGCGTGATTATGTTGTTGGCTCTATATGAGAAAGAATGCAGTAAGGGGGACTGTCAATCTAATTTCTCATCTACCTCTTCCTTGCTAACCGTCCCATTGGGTCCTAAGGAAATTTAGTCCCTGGGAGAGAAACTGCTGTGCACATTGGAAAATTAGACTATGTCTTTGGGCCAGGAAAAAGTTTTATTCATTTATTCCCAATCTTGTCAGTATCCTATCTCTGTTGTGTCCCTGTGGAATAATATTAATTCTATAAAGGGAAAAAATGGTAAGTTCTCACTTCAGGGAGAGATTTGTTAAGCTGTAGTGCTTTGTATTTTACACTTGAAATGTGTGAAATGAGCTCTTCTCTGAGACTCACCAAGATCAAATCAGGATGAAAACAGGACATGAGTAAGTGTTATTATTCTCCTATTCACTAGAGGCTGTGATGTGCAAAGATTGATCAGCAAAGAGAAAGTCCTCTGAGGAATTGGCACTGGAGTGTGACTTTTAAAGAGAGACCCCAAACCATTATCATTGCCTTCTCTCCAATATACTTGTGGTCCTTTACTACTCTATCAAGTGTTTAAAATAACTTGTGTTTTGCTTTTGCAGGATAATTACATTAATATCAAGGAAGAAGTCTCTGATCATGGCAGAGAAGGAAGTTTCCATTTTGCCTTAAGTGGAAAATCTTTTCAGGTTATAAGTCAACATTTCAGTAGCCTACTGCCAAAGGTAAGTCCTAAGAGGGTATGAATCTCCCAGTAAAGATGCTGATGATGTCACTTCCAAAGCATGTTTCTAAGTAATTTCAAACCTTTAAATGGGTAAGAAATGCCTACTGAATATGTCATAAAAAGGTGAAAATTTTTCTTGTGTCATTTCTTACTAGATTTAAAAGTAGCAAATTTGATTAGCCCATTTATCACCATCTACATAAATGAAGTATTAAGGACTTCTCAAGTCATAAGGGTTGCTTTTGAGTGGCTGTCTTTATACTGCATGATGAGGGGTCTAACAGTGTAGGGAAAATCCAGCAATTATACAGGAAAGCAGACCAAGAATAGAGGAATTCCATTAGGCTTTTGATAGAGAATATACACAAGAGAGGGTCAAACTTAACAATTTTCTGATGAAGAACAAACCCATAGCAGGGACAGGTAAGTTAATATGTAACATGTGGACAAACTAGAGATTGTGTCTAGTGTAATCCAAAGATAAATTATTTGTATTCAATTGCTTATCATCTTAGGCACTGTTTAAGAAAAAAACAATAAAGGCTTAGAGGCTGATCAAACATTAAGCTGAGTTACTTTCAAGAGCAAGGAACACAGAGATCTGACACAGAAGAATTCAGACCCTGTAGAATAAAGCTCAGGTGGATGGAGCTGATAGAGGTTTTTATATCTCCAAACCATCCATGTTCCATAGCCAAAATTAGACTTGAGATATTAGTTGAGTTCCACAGTTGGTCAAGCCCAGATGGTATGGTTAAGTCAAAGACCACTAATTGTCACCATTTCATCATTAGACTGTTTTCTGCTAGTTCTGAACAATTTTCTGAGAAGCAATTGTCTCCTTTCCTTGTCCTAAGCTGCTGACCTATTGATAATCTTGTAATTTCTTCTACTCTACTGGTTTAATATCCCATTAAGCTTAGTATTTTTTGAACACATTCTTTTTTTAAAAAAATTTTAATGTTTTTATTTATTTTTGAGAGAGAGAGAGAGAGCGAGAGAGAGAGAGAGAGAGAGAGAGAGAGAGAGAGAGAGAGAGAGAGAGTGAGCATGAGCAGGGGAAGATCAGAGAGAGAAGGAATCACAGGACCTGAAGACAGGCTCCAGGCTCTGAGCTAGCTGTCAGCACAGAGCCCAGTGTGGGGCTTGAACCCACGAACCATGAGATCATGACCTGAGCTGAAGTCAGATGCTTAACCAACTGAGCCACCCAGGTGCCCCTTGACCACATTCTTGAGCTCAGCTAAATTCCTAAAGGCCATAATTTTTATCCAATCTTTTTATTAAGTAGTCGTCTTGACTGATTTTTGGTCTCCTTGGTTACTAACTTGATGACCAAGGTCACAATGTCTTGAAATTCAAAAAAGGGTTTCCTGGAAACAAATTGTTTGTGCCATTCATGGATATTGTTTTCTAGTCAGTGTTATAAGTATTATCAATTATCTTATGTATGACCAACTAACGTGATACTAAGTTTCTCTTGGATTCCTTACAGATACTGATCAATGGGACCATCTTTGCAAGAATGTCTCCTGGGCAGAAGTCCAGTCTGGTGGAAGAATTTCAGAAACTGGAGTAGGTTCTATACCAATTCAGGTGGTATGAAGTGCCTTGAGGCATGACAGTCAGGGAGAGTGTAAGAGGTACAGGAAGTCACCTAGAGCAGTGGTTCTTAACCTAACTGCATATGACCGTCACTCTGGGAGCTTTGAAAAAATAATGATCCCAGGACTCCACTTGCGAGAGATTCTAATTGAGTTGTTAATGTAAGACTTGGACATCAGTGTATTTTCAAAGCTCCTCAAATGAATCAATTTTGCACCCAGAATTGAGAACCACTGGACTAGAACATATGGCACATGAAGGTGTGAGGTGAGAAATGAACCTGGAAGGGTAGTTTGAGTTCAGCTCCTAAAGGTACAGTGAGAACTTAGGCATTCTAAGTTATCATCACAGCTGTGATATAAGAGATTCATATGGCAAGAGATTCACATCACCTTAAAAATATCAAAATATTTATATGGCAAAGCATCCTCTCTGTCCTAAATCAGAATAATGCTTCTCTTTTAATACAAGGGGTCTCCATTACAGAATAGGCTGTTCAAACAAAGTGCCCATCATTTGAAACCCTTTATTTCCTGTTAATAGAACCCATGGAGTCCTGTAAGTTTTTTTCAACATGACATGACTCTTACTCATTCTTACTCCCACTTCATCCCACTTGATTTAATCACTAGGCAAGCTTCTTGATTCGGAAAGCCCTGTCTTCTCAACATGGTTGAAAACCCAGACAGTAAACTAGTTGCCTTCATACGGCTGTGTGCAAGACTAATACAGCAAATTCTGTAAATACTGTCAGAGCACTCCTACCTTAAAAAGTACACTGTCCATAATTTTTGTCAGCAATTAACAGTACGCATTCAGCTTCAAAGGGCGATCCTGAAGCAGGGATGTATTTTCTTTCTTCCAACTTGGGGCATTTTTTTTTAGTAGAGTGACTAATGTAAGATGGCAAATTTCTTTCTTCCAAGTCTAGGCAAATTTTTTTAGTTGAGTGACTGCTAAGATGGCTGTTACTATTTATGGCACCAACAAGTAATTTTTGTTTATCGTTTTAGAAATTATTACACACTTTTCCATACAGCATCTCACTGCACACTCACAACTGAACACTTTGTAGGAGAGAAAAATAATGGCCAAAATGGTAATGTGGTCAGATCAAAGATCTCGATCTGGCTTCAGATCTGGTGCCCTCTCCACTGTGCCGCGGTGTCATGGGTATAATTGTGAACATCCCATTTTACCGCCAGCAAAGCTGCCTCCTATGCAGTGAAGTGCTTGGTGTTAGGAGTGGTGTGCTGGATTTCTTAATCCATTGTGGAAGCTGCCGAGTCATACTTTCCTTTTAGTCAAACTAGACCCTTCAGAAAACTCCCTTAAAGCAAATAATCCGTTTGCATCCTAAGTAACAAGGTTCATTTTATTTTTTTTTAATTAGAGAAATTTTCAATTAAAGTTGCTTTGATATCCCCTATAATTGACATGGTTCCCTTTTAGTTACTTTGTAGGTATGTGCGGTGATGGAGCCAATGACTGTGGGGTAAGTAGCTGCCGGGTGCATGGGGCCATCATCACACCAGAGCAGACCAGGACTTACACTTACTTAACTGCACTTGCCTGGAGTCCTTTAGACATAATATACCCGGGATATATATACACTTATCTCCATTCTTCCTGATGGAGGAGCTGATATGGAGGGTTGGAGAGGGTTTTGACCAAGGACACACAATGACTCAGCGGTCACTGTAGACTTCTTCGGCTACATGTCCCAGCACCGTCTCTTTGTGATGCAGTCAGTAGGCAGAACAAAATCTGGTTCTCTCCTGGCTCATGTTTGGGTCCACAGGCCACCCTGAGGCTAGCTTGACACGCTTTTCCCATGTGACCTCAGGAGAGATCTCTGTGAGTGTGCAAGCAGAGTAAGCTGACTCTTTGCTTTCAGGCTTTGAAAATGGCTCACGTGGGCATCTCTTTATCAGAGCAGGAGGCATCTGTGGCCTCACCTTTCACTTCTAAAACTCCAAACATTGAGTGTGTACCTCACCTTATCAAGTAAGTAGACACTTTCCACCAGCACTGTTTTAATCTCGCGTGACTTTCAGTTTCAGATCCCATTGTTCAGCCAGGGAAAGAACAGAGAAATTCTGTGTCCCTGGGTGAGGTGGGTGGGTGCTTTGCAGGACGATGCAACCAGCCATTCTACTCCTGAGTGGTCTTACCAGGAGTTCAAAATAATTGTGGGAGAGCAGTGGTATGATGAAAATCACTTAATATGTTATTTTTAGAAAATTGGAATCTGTAACTTTTTTTTTTACTTTTAAAGTTTTTTTTTATTTTGAGAGAGAGAGAGAGAGCATGAGCATGGGGGTGGGGCAGGAGCAGGAGAGGGTCAGAGAGAGAGGGAGAGAGAGAATCCCAAGCAGGCTCCATGAACAGTGAGAAGCCTGACTTGGGATTTGAACTCATAAACTGTGAGATCATGACCTGAGCTGAAATCAAGAGTCATATGCTTAACCCATTGAGCCACCCAGGCACCCCTGGAATCTGGAATTTGTGACGCTTTAAAAGTGTTGATCTTATTATTGTTATTGTCACACATCTGTCCACAGATGCTTTATAATGGGAGGCAGACAGAAACTTTTCCTTCCCCGATTGCCCTCTTTTCCTCTAGCCTCTTTATGCTTCTTGGGAATATCCTTCCATCTCCAGTTTTCAAAATATTAACTCATCTTTGCTGCTCCTACTAAAATTTCCCTTTATGCTTTATCTGTGCCTCTGAGAAAATGTACTTCTGCTCTATCTTATTTGAATGATAGAGATGGTTAGGACTGTGACCACTTTTGGTGATTATAACTAGCATGTATTTACAGCTTATGAAGTGCTTTAATACCTATTATAGTATACTTCCAAACAGCCTGGAGATGTAGGAGTTGTCACTATTTCCTTTCACAAATAAAGAAATGGAGGTTTATAGAATTTACTTGAGGTGCCCACGCTCACATGGCCATATACGCTTAGAAATTATGTTAGAACTGATTTTATTTAAATATGTTTTGTCTACAAAAGTCGTACTATTCCCACCACATTAAAATAATGATTTGGCTAGCTCCTTTAAAAATGTATGTGTGCATTTGACAAATATTTAGATAGCAGGCACATAGTGCCAGGAACTGGTGGAGACACCCGAGACCCAGAAGCAGGTAACTCACACATTCCTTGACCTCAAAAAGCTTTCTTCTGGCGAAGAAGTCAGGCAATAAACACGTACATAGATAAATCAAGGGTAATGGGAACAGTAAGAAGGTGGCTGGGGAGGTGGAATTGGTTGCTGTGGGTGGGTGGTGCTCGAAAACTCTTCCTAAGGAGGGGAGAGATGAAGAGAAACTACCTTCCCATGGAGCAAATGACAGCAGTTGAGCCCCAGAACAGGGAAGAGTCTGCTTTGAAATCAGGTTTTGGAATCCCAGGAAGACATTATGACCAGAAGTACATGTAAACTCTATTTTCTTTCCAATGAAAGTGGTAAAAGTGGCATTTCATAAGTAATCTATTTTATGCTTTAAATATATACCATTTACTCAAAGTCCATCACCAGTAACAGAAACAAACACGCTCATTGTTTCCAGCCTATTTAAATTTGATATATGATGAATTTGAGCATGGATATTGTTTTAGTCCAGTTTTAGAAAAAGTGGCAATGGCCAAATGACTTGAATGAAATGAAACACCTATGTGAAAATAGCCCCCCGGCCTGCAATCTTATTTAGAGTCCTTAGTCCACAGATAAAGAAACTGTGACTGACAGAAGGAAATGACCTTCCAAGTTACACCCGTGAGTAGGTACCTGTCCTTGGCCGTCTGACTCCGCTCTGTCATAATGCCCACAGAGAGCACGAGGCCACCATGCAATCGGGCTCCAGAATTGGACCAAGGCTGTGGACCTGGGCCTGGAATTGGTCTTTCCTGAAAGTCTACTCAGTTAGCATACTGGCAGACAGCTCCCTCTGGCTCAAGGCTGTCCAGTCTGTTAGACAAACCATCGAATAATCAAGCTTTGGAGTTTTTCTCCTAAGCTCAGCTGAACAGCACAGAGTCACTGACCTCCTTTCTTTCCATTCCTCTCATCTCCTTCCTCTTTCCTTCTTTGCTTCCACAGGGAAGGACGTGCCGCTCTCGTTACCTCATTTTGCATGTTCAAGTACATGGCTCTGTACAGCATGATCCAGTATGTTGGTGTTCTGCTGCTCTACTGGGTATGACTGGGGACCCAAGCTCTTGGTTAGTGAAAACTGAGTCAAGGGATCGCATCCTCCCAACCTGCAGTGCTTCTTAAGGAAGAGTGCATGTGGGAGCTTGGAGGACCAACAGCCCCTCTGAAACTACCTTTATGGTGAAAGTTAATCAGAAATAGACAGATGCACACAGGAGACGTTGATGGTGTCAATTCTCTGACTCTCTGACAGAGACATTTTGTATGTAGTGGTAGCTGATGATCAATCAGGATATGGATAGTACTTTCTTGCGGTTGCTTCTGCCTGCTTGGACCAGGTCTCCATCTTCTCAGCTCCAGTGTGAATCTACCTGAGCATACCATTCAGTAGAGAGATGATTCTGGGGTACTTGAAATCAGTAAGATCTTAACATTTTCTTCCTCATGAATATCAAGGATGCCTTATCAGGACTTTTTAATAACACTCAAAAATGCAAACAGTGGGTTCAATTATTCTCTTTTTCCATCGGTAAAATTTAGTAAGATCACCACACATTTGTCACTTAACTCACTCTCCTACTGTGCCAGACCAAACTGCGACTTTTCTGCTAGCAGGTAGAAAACAGATCAGGGATGGATCTGGTAGAGTAAGATGTGCCCCTCAATGAGGGAATCCTGGTGCTGAGACAATCCAGCCTAGAAAGCACCTGGAGGTGGCCTCCTGGTTGGAGGGTTGTACAGCCTTGTCTTTGGTACTCCCACCAACATGAACAGGATGCTGGCCACACCCCTCCTTCCTCAAATCCCATGTTGCAGGGACAAAAAAGAATGCAATTGCTGTCAGACTTCATCTGGAAGGTCACAACTTTTTTTTTTTCTTTTAAGGACATTAAAGAAGTTACTTTATTATTCACTTTTTTTTTTTTGGCTTCAGGTTTTTTTTTTTTTTCCCACAACTTTTTTGACCTTCTTTCCTTTTTATTTTCAGGAGACAAACAGCCTTTCAAATTACCAGTTTCTGTTCCAGGATCTGGCCATCACAACTCTCATTGGTGTAACAAGTAAGACATTTTTAAAACTTTCTTGCCCCCACACTGGAAGGGCTGGTCCACCAGGAGGGACACCAGTTATAGCTTCAGGGATGTGGCATTTAGACCCAAAAGTCTATACAGAGAGAGAAGGAGGAAAGAGCAGCCCCATTTTTGAGTGTTGCATTGAAAGGAAAGTATTAACCAAGGAAAATCTGGTTGGTTTTTTTCTGTTTTCCACAAAATACAGGGCTTCCATAATGGTCACTAAACATTTAAAATGAAAAATGCACTTTGAAAATCAGGAATGCTGATTTCGGTATGCTTTCAGGTGTAATTATAATTAAAATGTGCCCAGTTTATAAAAGCTGGGTAGCTTTTATGTTTTAGACCTTTTTTTTTCTAAGTTTATTTATTTAGTTTGAGGGAGAGAGCAAGTTGTGAAGGAACAGAGAGAGAGAG
>NC_043704.1:74469686-74505413 GCF_006229205.1 Suricata suricatta
GACATTTAGGCTCTTTCCATGTTTTGGCTATTGTTGACATTGCTGCTATGAACATTGGGGTACATGTGCTCCTATGCATCAGCATTTCTGTATCTCTTGGGTAAATCCCTAGCAGTGCTATTGCTGGGTCATAGGGGAGTTCTATGGATAGTTTTTTGAGGAACCTCCACACTTTTCCAGAGCAGCTGCACCAGTTGACATTCCCACCAACAGTGCAGGAGGGTGCCCATCTCTCCACACCCTCGCCAGCATCTATAGTCTCTTGATTTGTTCATGTTAGCCACTCTGACTGGTGTGAGGTGGTATCTCAGTCCACTTATACTTTTAATCCTACCTCTTCCTACCTTCTTGGGGATTTTGTTTCTGTAATAATCTCTTTCTTCACCATCATCACCTTTTCTCTTGCCTGCTGGATCAGCATATAAATGTATTTTCTTATCTCCTACCAGACCCAATATGCAACAAAATCATTAGTTATTTATTGAGTGCCTCGTTTGTACTACTTAACCATAATAGGCACTTAGAATACATCAGGGAAATAAAAAAAAAACATACAAATTCCTTTCCATGCATTCTGGTCAAATAGTTCTGCTACCTACCTCATCGTTCAGACACCTGGAGCCATCTTGGTTTCTGTTTCCTCTACCCTTCACATCCCTACAGAGAGTTTCTGTTGGCTCTGCCTTCCAAAGCTCTGTACCCTCGACACAGAGCCGTGTCACCTTCTTTGAGGATTCCCACAACAACCTCACCACTGATCTTGCTTCCCCTCATCCCCATTTGCCTTTCAAAGAGTCATAAGAATGTTAGTTTTGAAAAGTAAATTTTATTGTCACCCACTTACTTAAAATGCTTCCGCCCCTGCCGCTTCTGCTTCACCTACAAGCATGTTGCTCCCTTCCTGTTTCAGGCATCCCTGTCCTCCTGTCACTTGAGCATTGTCAAGCTGGTGATCACCACACTACCCTTGTTTGCTCTTTTCTTTGCTGAAAACACTCTCCCTTTCCATCTTTATATGGCTTCGATTTCTTCTTGTTATTCAAATCTTAGCTCAAATGTCACCACCTCAGGAAGGTCACTTTAAATAGTCACCAAACCAATTATTCTCTATCACATAATTGTGCTCTATTTTTGGGGGGGAGCTTACCAAGTTTATTCAAGAATTCCTACAATATATTCCAGATAAATATATTCTCCTGTTCCTCCTCTTCTTTATCCTAGTTAATCTGGAAATAACACAGTTTGTAACTCTCTTTGCTGTTAGCAACTATGTGCAATGAATCACATGAATTATTCTTCTTCAAGTATCTTTTTAGGCTTATTTATTTATTTTGAGAGAGAGAGAGAGAGAGAGAGAGAGCATGCGCGCGAGAGAGACAGCGCATGCATGAGTGGGGGAAGGGTGGAGAGAGAGGGAGAGAGAGACAATCCCAAGCAGGCTCCACACTGTCTGCGCAGAGCCTCATGTGGGGCTCAACCTCAGGAGCCATGAGATGATGGCCTGAGCCTAAGTTGAATGCTTAACCAACTGAGCCGCTCAGGTGCCCTCTTCATAGTTTTTTGGTGAGATGTTTCAAACACCATTGGAAGAAAGCACCTCAGAAGCGACTGTAATCTTGCTCTTGCTCCTTTCAGTGGTTAGAACCCCTCCACTGAGATTCCCATCTTTTCCACTCATTTTGATGCTCTCTTGAACAAACTGCTCAAAATGGGCAGTATCCATTATTCCCTCTTCTGCAGGGTGGGTGCAGTCAAGGGCAAACGTCAGAACTTTCTTTTTTTCTTTTTTTGCCCTTCTTCACCACAAACTTTCTCATGGGCGCCATGGTGGCAGTGGAGACAAAAATCACCGTTGTGCTCTCTAATTGTGTGTGTGTGTGTGTGGTGCCTTTCACAATCTGAAATTATGCTTTCATCTCTGTTTTTATTGGCATCTTCCTGTCTCCCCGCTCCCCCCGCCCCAGAGTGTGTGCATGGTGAGAACAGCACCTTGTCTATCTTGACTACTGCTGTGTTCCCTCTCCTTCTGACAGTGTCTGGCATATCCAAGGGGCTCATAAAATACTTGTCAAATCTCTGGAAAGAATACCCATGGCCAGTCCTTACTGTTATACAAGTTCTTTTTCATATGAAGCCAAGCCAATCTCTATGTAACTTGCACCCATCCCAGCTCTGCTATTTGGGTGACACAGTCTGTGTTTTCTCCCCAGAATAGTCTTTCTTCCAGATATTTGAAAATAGCCCTAATTTCTTCCATAATTGTTCTCTGTCTAAGAACAAGCATCTCCAGGGCCACCTGGGTGGCTCAGTCAGTTAAGCTTCTGACTTTGGCTCAGGTCACGATCTCACTGCTTGTGAGTTCGAGCTCCGCATCAGGCTCTGTGCTGACAGCTCAGAGCCTGGAGTCTGCTTCGGAGTCTGTGTCTCCTCTCTCTCTCTCTGCCCCTCCCCCACTCATGCTCTGTCTCCCTCTGTCTCAAAAATAAACAAACATCAAAATAAATTTTTAAAACAAATAAATAAATAAATAAAAGAACAGGCATCTCTAGATTTTCCTCTATTTTTTGATAGATAACTTGACAATATTTTGTTCTTATGGTTACTAATATATATTCATTGTCAAACAATGATGGAAAACATTACAAGATAAAATAAAGAGAAAAAAAATCCATCTTTATCCTACCATTCAGAACTAACACATTAAAGCATTCTGATGTGTGTATATAAATGAAATTTGAATTAAGTTCTCTGAATAGTTGTGCATACATTTTCTTCATTTAACTTTGTTATAACTTTTCATGTCATTATATATTTTAACTCTTTTTATTGTGGTAAAATATACATAACATAAAATTTGCCATTTTTACCATTTTTAAGGGTATAGTTCAGGAACATTTGTGCAACCATTGCCACTCTGTACTTCCAAAAGTTTTACATCTCCCCAAACGGAAACTCTGTACCCATTAAGTAATAGCTCCCCATTGCTCCTCTTCCCAGCCTCTGGTCGGTAACTTCTAATAGACTATTGGTTTCTATAAATTTACTTATTCATAATAGTTTATGTAAATCAAGCCGTATAATATTTATTCCTTTGTATCTGGTTTATTTCAATTAGGATTAGCATTTTTAAGATTTGCCTATGTTGTGACATGTATCAGAACTTCATTCCTTTTATGTCTGTGTAATATTCGATTCTAAGTATATACCACATTTTCTGTATTTTTCTGATGATTGACTTGAGCTGCTGTCACCTTTTGGCTGTTGTAAAAAATACTGCAATGAATATTTGCATAATTATCTGTTTGAGCCCCTGTTTTAAATTATTTTTGGCATAGGAATGGAATTGCTGGGTCATATGGTCATCGGATATTTAACTCTTTGAGAAACCACCAAACTATTTTCCAGAGTGACTATATTTTCCATTCTCACCAGCAATGTATGAGGGTTTCAATTTTTCTACAGCCTCATCAGCATTTGTTACTTAACTTAAAAAAGTTATTTTAGACATCCTAATAGGTATGGAACGGTAACTTATTATGGCTTTGAATTTATTTCCCTAGTAACTAATCATCTTGAGCAAATTTTCATGTACTTGTTGGTCATTTACATGTCTTCTTTGGAGAAACGTCTGTTCAAGTATTTTGCTCACTTCTTAATTGGATTTTTGTCTTCGGTGGTTGAGTTCTAGAGTTCTTCACATGTTGTGGATACTAAAACCTTCTCGGATATATTATTGCAGACGTTTTCTCCCATTGTATGTTGTCTTCTTATGTAAGAAACAAAACTGTTTCTTTTATATCTCCTTCTTTGGGTGTCATATCTAAGAATACATTGTCAAATCTAAGGTCATGTACATTTACCCTGTGTTTTCTAATAAGAATTTTATGGGTTTGGACTCTTATATTTAAGTCAATTTTGTGTGCGTGTGTTAATTTCTATACATCGTTTGAATTTGGGATCTAAGTTCACTTATTTGGCATGTGGGAATCTAGTTGCCCGAGCACCATTTGTTGAAAAGATTGTTATTTCCTTCATTGAGTAGTCTTGACACTCAAGTTGAAAATCAATTGGCCACAGATGTATGGGCTTATTTCTGGATCCTCAGTTCCATTCCACTGGTCTATATTACCTTGTTATAATACCACAGTGTTCTGATTACTGTTTTTGTAGTAAGTTTGAAATCAGGGAGTATGAGTCCTCCAATGTTATTCTTCTTTTTCAAGATTGTTTTGCCCATTCAGGGCCCCTTATAACTCCACATGAATTTGAGGTTCAACTTTAGCATGCTACAACAAAAGACCATTTGAATTTTGATAAGGATTGTGCTTAATCTCTAAATCACTTCAGATAATACTGAAATTTTGACAATATTAAGTCTTCTAATCCATGAACATCTGATGTATTGCCATTTATTTATGTTTTCTTTCATTTCTTTGACTAAAATTTTGTGATTTTTAGTGTTCAAGTCTCTCTCCTCTTTGGCTAAACTTATTCGTAGATATTTTTATTGTTTTGAATGCTTTTGAAAATGCAATTGTTCTTTTAATTTCTTTTTTAAATTGTTTATTGCCAAAGTATAGAAACAGCTGATTTTTTATGTGTTGACCTTGTTTCCTGCAAGATAGCTGAATTTGTTTATTAACTCTAGTAGCTTTCTTTTTTTAAACATAAACAGAAGTGTTTTTTTTTTTAAAGTAGGCTTCATGCCCAACATGGGGCTCAAACTCATGATCCTGAGATCACGAGTCACATGCTCTACCAACTGAACCAGACCGGCACCCCATTAGTACCTTTCTTGCATATTCTTTAGGATTTCCAATACATAGGACTATATCGCTTGTGAACGTAGAGAGGAAAGCTTTCAGTCTTTCACCTTCCCTTGAGTATGATGCTATCTCTGGGTTTTTCATTACATATATATAATCAAGGGGATTGTGTGTAGCATCCTAAATTGATAATGATCTAGTTTGAATTCATATCTTAACTTTAATAGCATGCAGAATCTCTGCTACCTCACAATTCTGTCTCCTCCTTTTATATTGTTGTTGCCACAAATTACATCTTTATCCATTTTGTGCCCAACAACAAAGATATGTATTATTCTTTATGTGCCCATCTTCTAAACCATGTAGAAATATTAAGTGGGATTAAAACTCAAAAATACAATAATACAGCCATCTATATGGGGGGAGAGAGAATCCCAAGCAAGCTCTGCACTATCAGTGCAGAGCCCAATGTGGGGCTTGAAACCATGAACAGATCATGACCTGTGCCCGAGTTGGACACTTAACTGACTGAGCCACCCAGACACCCCTACAGCCTTTTATATTTGCTTAAATAGTTACTTTTAAAAAGTGTTTATTTATTTTTGAGAGAGTTAGACAAAGCGAGAGGAAAGGAGGGACAGAGACAGGGAGACACAGAATCCAAAGCAGGCTCCAGGCTCTGAGTTGTCAGCGCAGATGTTAAGCTCACAGACTGTGAGAGCATGACCTGAGCCAAAACCAGGAGTCAGACACTTAACCAACTGAGCCACCCAGGTGCCCATTGTTATTGGATATTTTAAAGCATTACTTCTTAGTGACTCCCTGTTGTTTCATTTTATAGATGTACCATAGTTTACTGTAAGTGATGCAAAGATGAACATCTTTCTACATCTCTGATATTTTTAGCTTAGGATAAATTTCCAGAAATGGAATAACCATGTCAAATGTTATGAACAGTTTCCAACGTTTTCATGTTCATTGCCAAATTGCCCTGCAGAAGGTTTGTGTCAACGTATGTTTCCACAAGCAGTATATAAGAGTGCACATTTCATCATGCCCTCCACTCTAATTTGATGGTCTTTGCCTATTTAGTAGGCAAAAATAAAACCATTTCATGATTGTTTTGTCTTCTCTTTTAAGAATTGCTCGTATGACTTGAGTTTGGAGCTATTCACTGTATTTTGTTCCCTCAAAACCCTGATGTATTTCAATTTGTCAGTTTCCTTGCCTGTGTGGGCCCAAGAAGCTACACTGTTCTTCTGATGAAGACCACAGTGTTTTCCCCTGTCACAAGCATAATGCTTGAATTTATTTTGTAGTGAATCTGAACGGTGCCTACCCCAAGCTGGTGCCTTTCAGGCCTGCAGGACGGCTGACTTCCCCACCTCTGCTGCTCTCTGTGATTCTCAACATTCTTCTCAGCCTCGCAATGCACATTGTGGGCTTCGTTCTGGTGCAGAGGCAGCCTTGGTATTCCATGGAGCCACACAGGTACTGCCACAGCTCCGTTCCGGCTTCTCACGCTCTAATTTCTATCAAACATCATCTGGCCCTTATGACAGGAAGCAAATTGTTCTTCATTCCTCTGGAGGCACTGGCTTCTTAAGGCCCTTGGGAAATTTTCTGGTGATCTTCTCTTCTCTGTAGCCCAGATTGGGGATATTATTCATTGGCACTTAACCTTTGCCTGTCTTGTGTGATAATGATCCATGACCTTTTTGTGTCTAGGGTGACTATGCGTTATAATTTGCCCAGGCGGCCTCAGTTTAAGCCTGATATCCCAATGACATTGTTTTTTAGTTAATTAATTGTTGAAGTATAATTGGCACACATGTTACATTAGTAACAAGCTATCAGTTCAACAATTCTTCAGATCATTCAGTGCTTACCGTGACAAGTGGTGTCCATCTGTCACCATACGTTATTAGGATATTTTTGATTACAGTTCCTATGCTGCAATTTGCATCCCCATGACTTACTCATTTTATAACTGGAAGTTTGGACCTCTGAATCCCCTTTATCTATTTTTCCCTCCCCCTCCATGTATTTCTCCTGTGGCAGCTACCAGTTTTTCTGAAGATATTAGTCTTTCCCTTTCACATTCAAATCTGTTCCTGTTGGATGATAAATTATGTGGTCACCCTATTTATCAATATTCAGAGATCTTAAGCTGCAAGAGAAAATAAATCATAGTTTACTCATCTTTTTCCCATATAACCTTACTACACATGATGGGTACCCAAATTATTGAATAACTTATCTATCTATCTATCTACCTATCTCTCTATCATATATCTATATTTTATCTATTCATCTATCCAAAGTATGGATTTATTTGTACTGGTGTGTTTCTCCTTATTTTTCAGTATACTCTTTCCCAAAGTGTAGGTAATTACAAAAGCACTGAGGGCATGGGATCCTGTAGGTATCAATGCTCCATAAAGATCCGTCATCTTACTTCATTACCTTTTTTGTTTCCTTTTTTTTAGTGCCTGCACAGTGCAAAATGAAAGCATCTCAAAGTTAACCATCTCTCCCACTGTTCCAGAAAAAATTGGAAGTAACAGTGCCTTCACAAGCTTCGAAAATACTACCATATGGTTCTTGGGAACAATCAACTGTATCATAGTGGCTCTTATTTTCTCTAAAGGAAAACCGTTTAGGCAGCCCATGTATAAAAATTGTGAGTAGCATTGTACCAGATAAGAGGTGAGAGGTCATCAGAGGGAACAGAGGTGCCTGGGTCACTGGGAGAGGAGCAGTGGAGTTGATGCCTATCTGGGGCTCCAGTTTTACTCCAAGGCTCTGTAAAACACATTTTGCAGCTTCATTCTTTGCTCCTTTCCTCAAAGCTGCATTCAATTCTAGGGCTTCTTTCTCTACCTCTTTCCTTCACCAGAAGTTTGTCTCCAGGTGTCCTTTCATGGTACCACTCTAAATTGGAACGACTCATTTACTGCCTCACTTGTCAGTATTTGTCAGAATTCATCTGAGAGGAGGTGGAGAGAGGGAAGTGTCACAGCACTCAGTTGGAACATGTCTCCTGCCATGAAGACAATGGTTAAGATGTCATTGCGTGGTTGGCAGCCTGGGATTGGGTCCAGCCCGAAGGACCCTGGCTATAGTAATCATGGAGGCTCTTGGCCAAAGTCCATGCTACGTCCTTAGATTCTGGACTGGGGTGGGGTGTGTGTTAGGAGAAGTGGGTGACCTGGTTAGCCTGTGGAACATTTATTTGTATACCATCACTACTTCTCTGATTGGGAAATTATAATTAATTATTTGCTTGCTTGTTTATTTTTAAGTTTATTTATTTATCTTGAAAGAGAGAGAGAGAGCACACGAGCAGTGGAGAGTCAGAGAGAGAGAGAGAGAAAGAGAGAGAGAGAATCCCAAGCAGGCTCCATGCTGTCAGCACAGAGCCCAATGTGGGGTTTGAACCCATGAACTCTGAAATTGTGATCTGAGCCAAAATCAAGAGTCTAATGCTTAAACAATTGAGCCACACAGGTGTCCCTAATTGGGAAAATTTAGAAGCACAAGTAGAAGGATCAATACCCTCATAAAAATTTGTTTGTTTAGAGAAAATTATTTTGCCCTTCTCCTTGGGCTGAGAAAGCAGACAAATGCTGCCCTCTACGTGGCTGCAATTTAACTCTTTGTTAATTTACAGCCCTCCTTTTATCCAGAAAAGAATCTGAAGCAGGTGACTTGCATTAAAAAGACTCGGATACTTAACTGTCTTCAAGGCAGTTTTTGAAAATATATTAGGTCAATGTTGCTCTCTCTGTATCTCCCACTTTTATTCATTGAAACTTACAACATGCATGTGAAAATTTCCACCCGCCTCAAGGACATGCATAGAAATTGTGAAGGTGAGACCCATCACATAGAAATGAGTACTTGCCATTTATTATGCTGTGTTTGGATGTAAAGAATCAAGTCAATTAAATCAGTGTTAATCTAGAATACGTCGATCAATAGATGTGAAACTCAGTATGTGCTCTGATTTCTCTAAGTGATGGCTTGTGTTCTTATTTTTTCAGATATATTTGTCCTTGTGCTGGTCGTACAGCTGAGTGTGTGTCTATTCATTCTATTTGCTGATATTCCAGAATTATATAGGCGTTTGGACGTAAGTCTTATCTCTGGGCTATGGTGATGGCTTACAGTTATCTAATTCCCTGACTGCACGAAGCAGGTCACAAGTGCGATTGACATGAATTCTTGACACTGATCATTCTTTTGGAATAGTAGAGTTAAAAAGAATACTACATTTATTTGTATATTTTCAATTTAAGTCGGCCAGGAAATAAGATTCTGTCTGGTCTTGATTTCAGAAGCAGTGAACATTTTTCTTTTATAAGAGTCCTTCATATATTCTCTTTCAAGTGTGAGTGATTTTTTTCCCCCAAATGCTTCTGTTTTGAAGCAGTTGAAAACAGTTTGCCTGTAACACTTTTTCTGTTAATCCTCAAATCTGTACTTACATCTTTTTAAAAAAAACTCTATAAAAACGTATTTGTATGTTCATATTTAACATCTGCGAAACTAGTTTGCAAAGAGCCATAACTTACCTCATGAACTCTCTTAGAGTGTGTAATTTTGAGATAAATGCCAAACTCTAGAAGAGACGATTTTTATATATACAAGCAAGGGGAAATGTATATTTTAATTCCTTTTACCTATACTTTTGAATTAGAAGCTTATTATTATCAAACATCCTTTAGACCAATAAATAGAATACAGAAGAGATGGTAAAAAAAAAAAAAAAGGAATGGGCTTGTTTACTTAGTGCTGCGTGAGCCTGCCCGCCTCTCCAACTCAAAGACACATGTCATGAAGGCCAAGGTCCTATCTTATTCATTCTCATATTACCAACCAGTGCCTAACATAGCCCTCGACACATAATGGCAGTAAATGATCATTGTAGATCAGGTTCCCAAATGGAGATGAGCACTGGAAGCCCACAGTTCATTGCAAACCAGCAAAACCTTCACAAACCCTTCCTGACACGTGCCGTAGAAACTAATGTCCACCTTCCATTTTCCTTTGGATCACCGTGTCACTGTGTAACCGCGTAATTGCCACTATTGTTAAATATGTTCGTGAATTTGAGTAAGTAGTCATGGAAATAGTTTTTGCCTGCTAGTCTTCTAAGTGAGTTAAAACTTCCTAATACTACAGAAGTTAGGGTTAAGATATGTTGGGTCTAGTCACACTCTTTAAGAGGAAAGACTCTTACAGAGAGGCTGATTCCTCTGGTACAACAAACTAGGGATCCTGTTTAGTTTCGGGGGGCCTGTATGGGGTCATTGCCAACATGACTGCCAAAGAGTCTGCAGAGAATCGTTGCTCACCCTAAAAATAATCTTTTTTCTTCTTATTACATAAAACTGTGGGTACATTCTAGAAAACGTGAATATGCAGGCAGAGAAAATTATAACATTAGTCGTGATATCCTTCCATCTTTGAAATTTCATATATTATAAATGTGCACTGACTGATTTATGCAGTTTATTTAAACGGAATCATGCTGTTTTGTAACCTAGTTATTGCTCATTTAAAAAAAAACTTGTATGAATTTTTTTAAAAATAGAAATATATTCACATAGTTTAATATTCAAAAGTTAAAAAGTTCTATCCTCCTATTCTTTTTCCCCTGCCACGAGGTCTCCTCTCTGGAGGAAACTGATGACAACACTTTATTTTATACTTTTGAGCATCTTTTATACATATGCCCATACACACACACACACACACACACACACACACACACACATATTTCCTATATTCTGGCACATTCTTATGCAAATAGCAGACGATTACATTTGTCCAGGTCTTCTGAGCTGAAGGTGGCAAAGTGAGATGAGACACATGAGCAAGCTCTGGAGGAAATGCCTGTAGGGGCAAAAAGATGAGGAAACCCGAAAAGGAAGGGAAGGTCCCACACTATGATGTAGGTCTGACCCCCACGGAGGAGTGAGAGGAGAGCCAGAGGGGTAGGCTTTCAGACCACAGGGCAGTTCTAAGAAAGCCCAGTCACAGTTGCCCATCAGAGATGGCTAGTGTGTCATAAGAATGAGTGTGATTAGAAAGCCTGTCTTCCTCAGGTATTAGCTCTGAGCACCTCATGAGGAGTGTGGGCTTGGGGTGATCATGGTGGGGGGTTCCAAGGATAACGCTGGAGCACCTGCCACTTACCCTTCCAGCAGGGGACCTGCGTGGGGCACACATAGCTGCCCCCATCACACACAGTTCCACTCCGTGTTCTTTCATGTGACCGTGGATTTTGGTAATTGTTCCATAACAGTACATAGAGCTTCCTCATTCCTTTTTTTAATGCAAATATATTATTTCAATATACATACATGTACCATAATTTATATGTAGCTCTTTATTGATAGGCATTGAGGCTGCTTCCAATATTTTGCTATTCCAAACAAAGGTGCAATACAATACCCTTATGCATATATCATTTCAGGCATGCACAAGTATGTCTCTAGGATAAATCCCCAGAAATGGTTTTGAACTTTTAATTTTAATGGCATTGCCCTCCATAGAGTTGCATCAGTTTATAATCCCCCCTGTGTAGAAGGTAGTGTATGAGAGACAGTGCCAGGTACAACAATGTGTGCTTGTCTTCATTTCATCCCTCCATCCATATATATGTAAGTATATATATATATCGTGTGCCTGGGGAGTGCCTGGGGAAGATACAGAGAAACTGGGGAAAAAAAGGCTTGAGGTGACAGCTTGATGTCAGCCCCACTTTCTCCACTGGTGAGTACCCTTGTTATGTGCCCCCAGCCCGGAGAGTGAAACCCTGGCTTGAGGCTAAAAAGCAGAGCTCAGCCGAGGGGGAGGTGGCACCAGAGAGAAGAGGGCAGTCCTGCTCCCTTCAGGTTTGACAGGGGTACCCCAGAGCCTCCTGGGAATAGAGCCACCTTTCTGTAGTCCCTACTAGAAGCAAGCAATTCAGGGGAAAAAACCCACTTTTATCAAATTTGTTAAATTTCAATCAAATGTATTTGAGGGAATTTAGAAATTACAGGAGCACCAAAAAATAAAAAGAAGAAAGAAAATAAAAGAATAAAAGCAGAAATCATAGTTTCCATTATATATGTGTGTGCATCGAATATGCATATGTATGAAACATATACGTATAAGCATGTCTGTTACACACATGATTTATAACCTATGAAAATGTACACTGTGAACGTGTGAACATTTTTCTGACATTTATTTGTCTTGAAACTAACAGTGATTCTCCATCTTCCACCAGCTTGTCTGCACTCCCCTTCTGTGGAGGGTTTATATCATCATTATGCTCAGCTCCAATTTCATTGTGTCCCTTATTGTGGAGGTAAGTGACCTCAGGCTGCTGGTCACTGTGGGTAGGGATGGACGGGGCACTCTTTAGAAGTCTGAAAAAAGAACAGCTTTAGCTAAGACTCAACAGTGCAAGGGGCTCCCTTTCCTGGCCACATGAGCAGGTGCTTTCTTCTGGTGAGTTCCAAACAAGGTGTTAATTTTCTCATCTGAATGGTGGACTTGGAAAGAATGGATTATGGTGTCTAAGGTCATGTTCATTTTTAAAATCCACAAATAGAGAGCCAACTCAATTCATTTTTTGAAATTAAATATGATTCACATACCATAAAATTCACCTTCTAAAAAAGTATACGGTTCAGTGGTTTGTAGTATATTCAATGAGTTGTGCAACCATCACCACTAATTCCAGAACATTCTCATCACCCCAGAAGAAATCCTGTACCCGTTAGCAGTCATTCCTCATTCCCCCTTCCCTCTTCTTCACCCCTTGCCAACCACTAATTTACCTTTGGGTCTCTATGGATTTACCTATTCTGGACATTACACATAAAGGGAATCATACAATATGTGATGTTTTGTGTCTGGCTTCTTTCACTTAACAACTTCTCTTTCTTTTACTTTACAGATGGGAAATAAGATTCATAGTGAGATTTTCTTGGCGTTTATTCTTCATTTTCCATTTGCTCCATTTCCTCAGTGAAATGAGTTTATGTTCTCCTTTTTTTGGTTATGTGGTTCACTCTCTCCTCCTTCAATGCTGTTATTTAGGCCAAATCTCCATTCTACAAAGCCTCCTGGAGAACAGAGGCACCTCTAGAAAAGGTGGCTATGTCAAAGGGGAGGTGAGCATCACATTCCATCTGTCCCCAATCCGGGTGGCCATGTTTCCGGTGGCAAACACAGCCCTGGGCCGGTGAAGAGGGATTCCTGGAACCTGACTTCCCTGCACCACCTTCCTTACGTAATCGCCAGGGTAAAAACCACACAGGAGCTGGTGTCCGAATAGGACATGGAACTAAAGTAGAGGAGCCTCTCTCTGTATGCAAATCCAGGGCTTCTCAAACTTGAGTGGGCATCCAAGTCACCTGGAGGACTCCAGCTTGTCCAGCCCTTCTCCTAGCATTTCTGATTCAAAGGTCTAGAATAGGCACAAGTGTTTGTTTCTAATGGGTTGTCTGGTGATTTGGATACTACTGGTTGAGAGACTACCCTGTGAAGTACCGTGCTAACCCAAGTGGTCTCCAAAGCCACCAAATTAATAAGAGAGCATCACATGAGTGTCCTCGTACCTAGCTGCAAAAGGATGAACGTTGCCCTTTAAGAGATAATCTCATGTTATGTACCGTGTCCCTGTCAGGGATCACATTATTTCCTCTGACTAGTTTAGCTTCCCCCAATATCTTCTTACTGAAATGCTATTCCAATCTCTATGGCACAGGTAGTATCCTCTTCATGGGGCTCTCCCAAAGACTGGCTGGGTTAGGCAAGTAACAGTGGCTTAAACAATCAAGATATTTATTGATCAAGATATTTATTGACTCACCTAACAAGAAGATTGGAGGTAAACGGCTTTAGAGTTGGTGTAGCAACTCAGTGGTGTCATTGGGGATCATCAATCTTTCACTTTTCTGCCTCACCATCTTTAGATACTGGCCTTCATGTTTGCACGTATTGCTTGTGGTGTCCAAATAGCTTCTGCATAGCTGGGCATTGTCTCTGTTTTGATGCAGGGAAAGTAATGGAAGGAGAGGCACCAGCAGGCTTTTTAACCGTTACATATGAACCTTTTATAAGGGAACTAAATCATTTTCTCTAGCCACCCTGCAGACTTCCTCTTCTACCTCATTGGTCAGAACTGTGTCTTATTGTCATCCTGAGTAGCAAAGCATTCTGGGAAAGTGGATCCATGCCTAAAAAGTAGACAGATTTGCTTGGATTGTGTGTGAGCTTTTTCCTCTTAGGTGGGGAGGAAAAGGTTGGGAGGAATGTGCTATAGGGTAACCGAGCAACAGAGTCGGCCATAATCCTCTAGCAGGAAGCCATTCTACTGTCACCATATTTGCCGTCAGCCAGACTGCATCAGCCAGAAGTAGTCCGCCTGGGTTGGAATCCTAGCTCCATGCCTTTCTTGCTGCCTGACTCTGGGCAGCACTTGCTCCTTCACTTCTCTGTATTTCTGTTTTCTCATCTGAACAATCGTGATAATAAGGGTACCTTACCTCATACAGTTATTGTGAGCATGAAATGTGAACACAGAGAAGCACATTGTAAATGTTTGATAAATATTAACTATTATTATGTTATCCCTTGTGGTTCTTAACATTTCTTCATTTGTATCTATCAGTCATGCGGGATTTTTTTGGGAAAAGAGGGACTTTCCCCAAACATTTGTTGACCATGTGCCATGACCCAGGGCACAATTCAATGCAGATCTGGATGATGGAGGAGTATTCCTCCGCATCTACAGCGAGCAAGAGGACCAGTGCTACAGTTATCTGTGTATGGATTATGTATAGACATAAACTGCGCTGGCAAGAACTCATTTCAGTACCTACAGCCTCTGAAACCCTGCTTTATTCTAGTAGAAGCTGGGTAGAGCTTTGTTCAATTATTAAATGTCAGAAGTGACGCTGCTCGCCTCCAGCAGATGGAGAGGGTAATATGATACTCATGAAAGATTAAGTTTCTCCTTTGTTTCTTGAGTCCAGTGAGAAATGGAGACAGGCGTGGATGTTTAGCAGAGGTTCCCAGCAGGTTTCACACTGAGAAATAACACTGTGGGGTCCTAGCTCTCACCCCCAGGCCCCTGCACTGAAGTCTCCACTTGTTCGAAATTACCCTTCTGCTGTCAGTAGGCATTCGGGAGCCAACTAAAGCCATTTGGGTCTGTGGTGAAAGGCAGTTGTAATGGAGAGTTACAGACACTAAGATTTCGTGCCCGATGAGGTGAGGCAGGCAGAGTAGGTAGAGACCACAGACTATCATAGATGCAGCAAGATGTTTTCCTCATGTCGCTGACAGGAGATACTAAAGATTCCTGCGCTAACCCCATTGTACCTGGCCAGCCTGTGACAGATGGTCCAGAGAGGTTTCAAGGGACAGGTATGGGCGATGGCTGGCCTTCCTTGGGCAAGTTCACATATTGCGTGGTCTGCTGAGAGAGCTAAGACTATCCCTCATCTTAGATCAGCCCAACAAACAGTTTTGAATGGGACCTTATCCTTACCTTGCTTTCTCATGATCTGACCTCCAACTGAAAGCTATAGGAGCTCATCTGGATAGCTCTATTCATTTGCCATTTTTATTACTTTTGTGTTTGTGTAAATATATGTATGTGTGAATTATTTTAGTGGCCAGTCTGAAGAGCTTGTGTGGTGAAGTTTTTTGTTTTGTTTTGTTTAGAAATGATATTTCACCAAGGGGCTGCTTTTTTTTGTTTCTTTTTTTATGTTTTATTTTTGAGAATAAGAGAGACAGAGCACAAGTGGGAGAGGGGCAGAGAGAAAGGGAGACACAGAATCTGAAGCAGGCTCCAGGCTCTGAGCTGTCAGCACAGAGCCCAACGTGGGGCTCGATCTCATTTACCATGAGATCATGACCTCAACCGAAGTCAAACGCTTAACCAACTGAGCCACCCAGGCACCCCAGGGGATTCCTTCTGTTTCTAATTCTGCATTTAGTTTATAATGTAGACTGACAGGACAGGTTACTTCGCAGTGCTTCAGATTCCCTTTCTAGATACAGGCCATTCCACCACTGGAACTGTGAAAACACTCAAAGCATGTCTTACAGCCCCAAAGTCTCTATGTGTTTCTGTATGTGTGTTTTCTTTTGTTTCTTTATTTTGTTTTGTTTTGTTCAAAACCTGCTAAGATTTCCTAGATATAAACTAGACTTTAAGACCATTAATTGGATCCCATGATCCTGCCCTATTCCAGCAGGAGAACTACTATTCTCTTGTTAAATAAGAAGGACAGAAAAAAAGAAAAAAGAAAAGGAAAAAAGCCTTGCTGTGGGAGAGTAGATAACAAGTCTGGCTAGGAGAGCCCTGATGTTTGCAAGAGGCTCTTGAGATGGCTGTGTGGGTCTTAAACAGCCTGCTACCAGATGGTCCAGTTTAGAGACAGAAAGATTCAGACTAGCTGTTTGCTATTATTTCCATTGGCAATGGGACTCAAATGTCAAAGATGGGTGGAGTTTAGGGAAACTACTGCTGTGGCCAAGTTCCTTGTGGAATCCCATAGAATTGACTCTTCCAGTTTAGCAAAGATACCACTGACAGACACCAAAATGAATATAATTCTGTGGGACAGCAGGCTTCTCATATTTTTCTTTTTGTTTTTTTAAATAACTTCCATGATGGTTAACTTTCATGACATGATAAAAATGAAAAATTAACACAATAACCTCTTATACACTCTGTATTATAAGTTATAACTTGGGGTCTATTTGAGACTCAGTCTAACTCATGAAACAGAATTGCAGTCCAAAATCTTTCCAAAGAGACATATCTTTTGTACTGTTAAAAAAAATGCATTGTATTGAAATACTTGTAGATGAAGGTTAGAGTCCACAGTGAACAAGGCCACAGTACATAGCTATTTGTTAAATAAATAATTCAGAAAGGTGGTAAAGAAAGCCACCTATCCAATGCCCTGCCCTGCGTTATAACGGAGTTACACAACAAGGGAATTATTATTTCTAATCACTGAGGCTCAGATAAGGTAACTAATTTTTCTACAGTAGATGTTGGAGCTGGAACTTGAATCTAGGTCTGTCCAAGTCTAAGATTGTTAGATCTAAGATCTCATATTCCGATCTTACTGACCTATGTTCATGACTAAGGAGTCATTTGGCAGGCACACCAAAGCCACATTGTATGCATGGTACATCTTTCTAGAAGGTTATTCCATGGGAGTGTGGTATGGAGTGGAAGGCAGAATTTGAATGATTTTAAATGTAATTTATATATGAGATTCAAAAGGAATTTCATCCTTGAGGCAGACTACTTCAAGCTGTGTTTCCAGATTCTTAAAACTGGGAACTCTCTCTTCTCCCAGAAGAGTTCCTTGAGTGGAAAAGCTCGAGAGGCTGAGACCTACCCCATGAAACCACATTGGACTTCTTTGCACAGGCCTCAAGTCTTGTTTTTGTTTTTGTTTTTGTTTCTTGTCAAGCTGAATCTAAGCCACCAATGTGGTAGTTCCTTCTTTGGGTCTATGGAGGGCTATAGCTTTGACCTCTAGTTGTAAAGATTAACTCTCTCATTTTGCAGGAGGCCATTATTGAAAACCGAGCCCTGTGGACAACATTCAAAAGGTGTTTTGGCTATCAATCAAAAAGCCAGTATCGGATATGGCAGAGGGCCCTGGCAGACGACCCCAGCTGGCCCCTGCTAAACCAAACGTCCTACTCGGACATGCCAGAGTGTGGCCGGGGAGTGTCTTACAGCAACCCGGTGTTTGAGAGCAATGAGGAACAACTCTGAGGCCAAAATGATATCTAAGTTGATAAAGCATAGCAATGATGGCAAAAGGGACCAGTTTCAGTGATTTTCCAGCAGTGAAACTCTTACAAAACCAGCTGGAGTTCTGGGAACAAAAAACCTATCCAATCATGGTCGCAAATTCAAGTTTACCTGATAAAGTACTTTCTACAGAGCAGAACACTGCCCCCCAGAAGAGTACCTTCCTCTTGATTCTGAAAGGATTGAAGGTGTTGGTGAATCAAGAGTGGGCCAACGATGGCAATGGACCCAGAGATTGGGAGGCTAAGTACAAGGAGAATATATAATCTTTTTTTTTTAGATAACATATTTTTTAAATGAAATGAGAGAAAGTAGCACTATGTGTAGTCATAGAATTGTAACATGTGAAAGATCACCTTTGGATTCTTGTTTTATTGTTGGAAAAACAAGTGCATGAGAGCTATTACACCAGTCTTCACCATCTGGCTTCCTTTCCTGCATAGTACTTTCAGAGTTAGGACATTTCCTTCTGCTTCTGGCCTTCCCCTACATATTTGGAAGGATGGACTAAGCTCATGCTTCAGTCACAAATAAGTCCCTTGTCTCAGTGGCTTAATACACAAGAGCTTCTTTCATGGTCCAGGTGACTCTGACCAGCTCTCCTCAGTGGTGACTGCTTCAATCTGTTGGCTCCACTGGCTGGAAACGAAATCTCCACATTCACTGTGATGGGAAAGGAAGAGACCGGAGAAGGCGCAGGGCTTTCCACTGCCTCACCCAAAAAGCGAACGCTTCTCTTCCACTCCTCAAATCTCATTAAATCAGGAGTTTGGCAAAGAACCTGGGAAGTACAGTCTCCTGTGTTTAGGACTTGTTTCATGGACAATGACCTGTGCAGTCACCTGGGGTCCCATGCTTAGAAGAGCCCCATGTTTGGTTTCATGCTTTGCTGTTGCCATCTCGAAATTCTTAACTTTTGATGCTCTTTTGATACATGCTACTTTAGTTCTCTCCCAGGAACCCAAGCTGGACCAACTACATAATTTGTGGGGCTGAGTACAAAATGGAAAAGTAGAATAACAAGTCTGGCTAGGAGAGCCCTGAAGTTTGCAAGAGGCTCTTGAGATGGCTGTGTGGGTCTTAAACAGCCTGCTACCAGATGATCCATTTTAGAGACAGAAAGATTCAGACTAGCTGTTTGCTCTTATTTCCATTGGCAATGGGACTCAAATGTCAAAGATGGGTGGAGTTTAGGGAAACTACTACTGTGGCCAACTTCCTTGTGGAATCCCAAAGAATTGACGCTTCCAGTTTAGCAGAGATATATGTCCAACTCCAGGTATTTCCACTCCCCTGTGCTATTATCTTTGAGAAAAGTTAGTCTTGTACCACAATATTATATGTTATCAATTGATGTAAGTCCTTATGCAATCTACACATTTCTTAAGTTTGAGGCTTCAATAAATTGCCCTTATCACCATTACAGTTTTGTTATCTTGGATTCATTTCACATAGAAAACATCCAGATTTCTGTTAGCTCAGCAGATAACTCTGAGTTTTAGGAAAACATCCACAGATAGTATTTTAAAGCAAAAGCAAAATTTTCATCACAAACATCAAATCCTAGGTGAATGTTCTGGACAGGGGGTGAGTCCCAAGCTGGCTTTGCTCCTTATCAGTGGCATCTGCAAGCATTCCCTTCCCTGGCTGAATTCCTGAGCATGGCTGGAGGCTCTGGGGCTGCAGATAATTCTGGAAACATGGTGTTTCTCAGCCATGAAAGTATCTTGTTGCTTCTGGTTTTAAAATAGGGTGTGAAGAATCATTTAAATAGGCTGCAGAATCATTGTCTTCTTTCGTACAGAAAGAAATGTTCCCTTTTACAAAGTCAGCCACAGCAGAGATGTGGTAGCTCTGAATGTCTTCTTCTAAAACTCGTAGTTTTCTCATTTTTCAAGAGTGGAGGGCTGTGGACAGGGAAGGCTGGAGATAGTCTGCAACTTAGTCCTGGGCAAGTGCATTCCCACCTAGAAGAGCCCCTTACCAGGCACTATCTCCTCTCTTAGCTCATTTGATTTGCACGATTCGCTCAGGACTCAGGCAAGAAAGGTTTTATCATTTGCTTTTACAGGTGAGAAAACTGAGATTCAGAGGAGAGCAGACCCAGGCCTCAGACACAGATCTCCTGAAAAAACCTTCTGTTGTTTACAAATACCTCCCAATTACAAAGCTCCAGCAGGACTGGGTGTTTGGGGTGATCTCACAGTCAAACAAAGAATAGGTTTCTTATTCGCCAGGTGGAAGGAGGCAACCTTTTGCTAATACCAGGGCCTAATGTTCCAGTGAATGCCAGGCATCCTGCCAAGCTTGGACTAGAGGTGTGTTCAAAACCAAACAAAACTAATACTCATGAGTGTCTGTCTTTCTGAGACTCTGAGTTGCTCTTACCTTGGTCCTAAGGTCCATTCTCAGTGATTCAACAAGGGTGGCAAAAGATAGGGAGGAAAGACTCTTTCCCCACCAGCCAAATAGCCCTCAAATCTTTGTCAAAAGGGACTTATTCTGAAGACCATACTTGAAATTGACTATAACTTAGAGGTAGTGAGAAAATGCTTTACCCAGCAAAATAGAATTGTGGGTATTGTCAAGGGATGTGAGAATTGCTTGCAAATACTTAAATTCTCTCCTGTCTCCCACCTGAGCCCGGTGACACACTCAGTGGGTAAAGAACACAGTGGGAATGGCCTCAGGGTGACACGAAGACTACTGCCCCAACAGCTCAAAAAGCAGTAGAAGCCGGTGACCCCATGAGGTGTGAGCTCCATGACAAGTGGATATTCAGAGACCAGTTAGAGATGGAAGTCAATTCTCCAATGGAATTCAGTTACGTGCCAGAGCATTTTCAGACTTGATATGCACATGTCTCAATCTTATGCTGGGATGTGAACCATTTGCTGTCACTGCCCACATAGAAGAGCAGACTGCCTCTCGTGGGGAAACGGGTTGGGGCAGGGAAGGCTTTTAGCTCTGTGAAGTCCCACAGTCAAATGGGCTTGACTGTTCTGTACCTTGGAAGGTGGCTTTTGATGGGGATAAGATTCTAGAAAACAAGTGCCCACTGATGAGTCCTGACCACCAAACTGACAGTTGGGACATACTTCTGATATGTGTATTTTCATAGAAAGAGCTGATTGAAAAAAATTCAGTAAAAAAACTATGGGAGAGTGCGCCAAACCTGAGGACAGAGCTACCTATGCCCAGTACGCTTGTTTGACCAGGGCTTGGAGGAGAAAAGGACACAGTCATCTGCTCCACATCATTTAAGGGGTCCCCTGTATGTTTGCTCCAAGGTACTCAGCTCTGACCCACAGAGAGGAACTCTGGCTCTGGGCTCTTCTCACTAAACACGTAACGATCTGAGAATGGAAATAGCTCTGTGCCATCTGTGTCCTCTGAGCTCATAGAAGTATACATGTGCACACTGGCAGATGTGATGACTGGAAAAACGAGTATTTATTCAGAATCTTGTATTTAGTTTATGCTGTAATAAGTTATTCTGTACAAAAGAGGCAAGCATAATCTGTGATTCTGGTGTTATAAAATCAGTCTTTTTCCTTTTCTGTGGTGGAGTCTTGCACTCTGGCTGATACTTCAGGAATACTGAAGGAAGGCCACATCTTTACAAAGTTCTAGGCATTTCCTAACACTGCTGACACCATTATTCATAACGACACTACAGTCTACAAAATACTTCAGCACTCATTCTCTTGTTTAAGCCTCATGACAATCTTAAGAGGAAGGCAGGGCAAGAACTGCTATCCTCCTTCTTTTGAAGAGGTTCCTCCAAAATTCTCAATAACTCATGCAAAGGCACACAGGAGCTGGAGTTTCATTCAGACACAGGACTTCTGCCAACGAGTTCTCTGCTCTGTCACTCTCCCATGTTTCTCCTGGATGAAATGTTTGTAGCACTGAAAAACAAGAAGGCAAGCAAGGCAAGGCAACTATCCAATGGACTGCCATGACAGTGTAATTGCCTCCAGAAAGAGTTTTTAGTTCTCATAGAAGTTCTCTTGAATTTGATTATCAATCATGGAAAAGGTCAACTCCCATCGCTGAGTAAACCCCTATAACCAAGCTCTATAACCTGTTTTGTGGGAACAGATGTAGTTCTGGTTTCTGACGTAGGTCTCCAGAAGCTGAAGCCTATATCTCTGCTTGAACTTTGCTCATCCTCTGCTCTGTCCAGCATTTTAAGGTCATATGGATTCTGTCTTGGCTTTGTGATAACCTCACTTCTTTAGGCCAGTCAGTAGCTCATTATCTCCAGCACTCAGTAACTCATTCACACATACAGGGGCTTACCTTCCCAACTTAAGACCTGTGCTCATGCTGCTTTCTCTTTGGGGGCATTGATAATTCTTACTCTCATCTCCACACACCCAAATCTCACCCATTTTTCAAAACCCAGTTAGAACACCACGTGGGCTGCAAGTCAAAAGGGAGATTTCTTTTATCTACACGCTGCTCGCACTCCACCAATGTCTCCTTTGTGTGGCAGGCAGCTCTTTTGACCGTGTATTATGGTCCTGTAGCATTTTGAATTCCTCCAACTCCCACCCAACTCCACTTTCACTAAGAGCACATTCTCTGAGGGTAGGGACTAAGCCCCATTCATCCCATCTGCCCACTCTGCACTCAGCACAGGGCAATGGCTGGGGCTCAGTGAGCAGCTGTGGCATGACTGAATAAAAAATATAATCACTGAGACAGTTGGTTGATTTATTTTTCCTCCTTTGGGAACATCTGTTTTCCATTCAGTACAAGGAAGCTTACCCAAAACAATAGGACTATGAATAAAAACACAAAGTGCAAAGTATAGTGATCCAACATGGGGCTTCATCAGTTCAGCTGTCCATTTACATGGCAGAGCACAGAGCTGTGCTGTGGAATGAAGTGCGTTAAGCATGTGTTGCAAAGACACTCTCGGTATGTAGGGGACCAAAGGGGTGAATTTGTGGGCAGGTACAAAATCTCTCCCAGGGATATACTCATCCCAAGGGAAGGGAAAATTGAGGCAGGACTTGTTTAAAAAACAAACATTGGGTATTGGAGGACAAGGGAAAAATTTGAGTACAACTGGGTGTGTATTCTTCTTTCTGCTCTCTGGTTTCACCCTAATTTTCAGAACTTTTGTAGGACTCAGGAAGAGAAAGCTGTGATGGAGAGAAGGTGAGGGTAGAGAAAGGAGAGAGAGTGAGCCCATCCTGTGTTCTGTGTGTCTCAGTGTAATAAACAAAAAGGCAGAGAGAATCCTGGCAATGACGTGGCTGTGGGAGCACAGACAGAAGACGCATGCCACTAATGGCTGATGGTATCATGCAGAGACACACAGGTAACATGGACAGTCTGAGCATGTCTCCAAATGGCTAAAGGAAATAGAAAGTGCCTGAAGGGGATGGAGAATGGACAGGTGACACAGATGGCCATGTAGTCACAAATGTCTGGGGACCCTGGCTACCAATCTCAGGGTCGGACAAGGCCCACAGAAGCCTCAGGCAGCAGCAGAGGTCATCTCAGAGTGGTGACCTGTGGTAGCTACAGCCAAGGCTGGTGCAGGAGGGGAGAGCATGCTGTACGCAGGAGCCCTGCACACAGCGTCACGTGCTGGGGCTGCTGTGGAAATTCTCAACGACTCAGGAGGGACTCCAGAGTGATAGAGCTTCATGATCCTGTTTTTGACTATTGTTCCAGGTTTATGTGGCCAAAAAACATAGCTTATAAAGATAGGAAAGATTCCTCCCCATTCAATGAATGCCTATTTGGTGGAAGTCCATACAGGAACATTTACTGGGAAAACACTCTGAGAGAAAGCTCTGCAGAGCCCTAAAGCCACTCTGTCCCTGGCCCGCTTAGGGACAGAACAAAGCACAAGAGGAGGTGACTGTGCAGCTGGCTGGACCTTGTTTTCTGAAAGCTGAGCCAATTCTCTCCTCACCTAACCCAAGGCTACCCTTGAAAATGTGGTAAACTTGAGAGTCTTAAGAATCTAGCCACAATCCATGACTAATTGAAAACTGGTTTGCTCTGAGGATAAGTTTGTAGGTTTGGACCCTCCCTAAATGGATCCTGGAAACTGATTTGGTCTGGATGCCGAGAACTGTAGTTGGGAGAGACCAACCCTTTGTGTATCCACCCACAGCTCACCCTAGCATAGTGGGGAAAGTTCACAGGTGTCCCAGAGAAGAGTGGGTGGCTCAGGCCAGCAGAACCTGGGCGTGCACCTGGGAGCAGTGTGAGGGCAGAGCTGGTTTTGTTGGCACAGTAGTCATGCTTGCTGAAGTCATTGGCTCTCATCCAGAGCCCCGTCTGACCACATTATCAGGAACCACACAGCACTCAATAGAGAATGTCGACCTCAAATGTCCTTTTGGACAATGGCATATGTCAGTTAAGAGTACCAGCTTAGGTAGCAGACCATTCTGAACTCTAATCCAGCCTTTCCTGAACTGTGATTTGACCATTGTGTCTACATCCTGGTTTCCTTGACTATGGGCATGTGAATACTATCTACTACCTTATTTGTAACTGCAAAAGTCAAAGAAAATTAAATATGGCCATAATTTCTTTTCTTTTGTCTCTAAAACTTTAAGGAGAGTTCTTAAGTCTTGGCCTGACACATAGTATAGCTAGTTAATGTGTTGTGTGAATCAGTAAAAGAGTAATAAAAGAATTTATGCAAATGAAGAATGAACGAACTAAAGGACACATGCAAACTTCAGGATTTGAGTGTAATTCTAGTTTAACTAAAATGTCATTATCCACAATTTGCCAATTATTTAAAATTATTCTTTTTTATGTAGTCTGCTGATTCTCATTTTATGTATTTATTTGTTGTTTATTTTTTTGAGAGAGAGAGACGGAGAGCCAGAGAACACAGACAAGGAAAGGGCAGAGAGAAGGAGAGAGAGAATCCCAAAGAGCGTCCACACAGTCAGTGCAGAGCCACCTTGAAGGCTCCATTCCATGAGAATATGACCTGAACTAAAGATGTTTGACCAAGAAGCTTAACAGACTAAGCCCCCCAGGTGCCCTAATTGTTATTTAAGATAAGGTTTAGAATGACCTACCTCCAGCCTCTGTTTATCGAATCGGGTCACTTGCAATTCAAGAGAGTCAACTGTCTTTTTAGATCTCATTTTGGGGCCTTGTCATCCTAGCATACACCTATGCCGCCTATGCTGAAGGCTTGTTTTTTAAAATTGGTCCTTCTTGGATGACTTTCAGGTCTATTAGATCTTAAAATGAGATGCAAAGAGCTGCACAAGGCAGTCCAGGTTCAGACATATGTATAGGTAATGTTTCGCTGGTCTTTTTGCTGTCCCATTACGTGTTAGCTTACTCTCTCCAGGAAATAGTGCTCAACAATTTATAGGCTTCTGGTGGAACATGGTTCTCAAATTTGACCCATTGTAAAAATCCCCAACTTGCTTATTAGGAATAAAGTCCTGGGCCCAACCTGAGACGTACTCAGTCAGAATCTCTGAGATGGGTTCCAGGGCGTTGTAGCTTTAGCAAGCTCTCCAGGTAATTCTGATAATGAATCAGGTGTTGGAACTGTAATCCTAAAAGAATAATTTAGATTATTTTCCCCTAAATGTGCTATCTTGCCCTCTTCCCCATAGAGACACATCTACAATTTTTTCTTGCCAACTCCACTAGTGGAGAGAGAACTTTTTGTGATGTATTTCCTTTGGAGATACTGTGTTTGTCACCCTGCATTCTCTACTCCATGTTATAAAAGATTCTGACTGGAAGAAACCCCACTGACAGACTTCTCTCCCCTGAGATGAGTCTAGTTATCCTGCTCTTTGTTAAACTCTAAGTCCTCTGTTCTTGACAAACAGTCACCTGCTAGCTAAGTCAATGGGGAAAGCATAGCCACTAGCTAAAGGCAAAAGCATAGCATGATGTGTAATGTCTTGAAGCTAGTTGAAAAATTTATGCAAAAAACTCCACTCCTTAAGTATTCAACTAATCTAAGGTTCAGATAAGGGAGAAAAAGAATAACTGACTGTGGACCATGCCTAGGTCTGTATATTTCAAGAAAATCCTCATCTCTTAGCCTAGTAGGATCATCTAGAATGAATTAGTAAGAAATCAGTTTGCCTCAACATCAGTTTAAAACTTTATATTCTCCTTAGGATAGATCATGGGATCTGGCTCACTCTGGACTACCTAGATTCATTCCCTTATCTTTGTTTTTGGTTTTGTTTTTAAATTTTTAATGTTTATTATCTTAGAGAGAGAGCGCAAAAGTGGGGGAGGACAGAAAGAGATGGACGCACAGAATCTGAAGCAGGCTGCAGGCTCCAAGCTGTCAGCACAAAGCCAGATTCAGGGCTGGAATCCACAAACTGTGAGATCATGACCTGAGCTGAAGTGGGATGCTCAACCAACTGAGCCACCCAGGCGCCCTCATTCCCTATCTTTGTAATCATCCCACCTCATCCAGGCTGTTTTCTTCCCAGGGAAGCCTCTTGGATTGACAAATATAATTGAACCTTTGATCTTTGAGCGGAGACAACACCAATTTGAGAAATTGTATTCCCCTTCTGTTCAGCATCCGTCACTGGTCTTAGTGGCCATCAGCATTTTCAGTAGCAATGGGGGGTTAGTGTCCACCATGGTATTGATCTGACAGCACTGGGGTGTTTTTGGCCACTAGTCAGATTCCTGTTGGTGACTTACCTGACAAACACAGTTAACGCTTGGTAATCATTCTCACTGGCATTTACCGTGCTCCACTGACAAGCCATGCAACTGGCAGTCTGTGTAGATTTGTTCTCATGGCCAGTCATCGGGAAAGCCCTCCCAAATATTAACTTAAACAGACATTCTGTTCCTATGCAGCTAGTAAACACCCAGAGTACCCCTGGCAATGTGGTATATGTTTTGGCAAGCTTAAGGTCTTGACAATAGTTTGTCCATTTCCAGCAGCATAAAATGAGCTATGAATTCTCTTGGAAAGAGATTCTCTTAAATTCTTGGAAAGAATTCTCTTAAAACCTTAGGCAGAAAAAATGGTTAAACTAAAGTCAGATGCTTTGTGGAAAATTTTACAACAGGGAGATAAGACATCGGGAGCTTTGAGGTGAGGTAAGAGTTGAGGTAAGAGCCAGGTGACAGCATGGGAAGGGGAATCTGCTTATAAAGCAGGTGGTTTCCTTCGCACCAGTAGAAATGGGTTGATGGTATCCACATAGATTAAGGGGATATACAGATATCAGGAGCCCTTAGTTCTTTCCTGAAGTTGGATTCCCACAAACAGACACTGGGGACAGGGATTTATGTGCAAATATTTATTAAGGAACTGTTCCGGGAGAAGCTGGTAATGTAGTGGAAGAAGAGACAGGTGAGAATGTGATTTTGGGCCAGTTTAAACCTTAACCTGATATTGCCAGGGAGCTTTGGAACGCAAACCTCACCTCAGTGTCCTAACTCTTGGCAAGGGAGAAAGGGCTCAGACTCCAGCCTTCATCATTGGCTCAGGACTGCTTGGGCGGGGTGGAGGTGGGGAGTAAAGTCCAGGCACTTTTGGGTCTTTGCTAGGACAGACCAAGGGGCTTGAAGGCAATCCTCTGCAGAGAATGGCAGATGCAGGTAGTTAGAAGAAACATGAAAACACCTGTTGAGGCTTCAAAGGCATCCACGGGGATTTAAACAGACCTCAGATAGTATCTGCTCTAGTTGTATTTTCCACTCTGCCATTGACCATCCTAAAGGAAAAACTCTGTACACATCTTCCCAGTCTGAAAAATGGAATATTATAAAGCATATTCTCTAGGCAGCAGCCGAGTGATTTACTCATTTACACACTATTTATTGAGCCCCTACCATATCTGCCACTCCCTGAATTAAATGCTTGAATTTGAAGAATGGTCCCTTCCCTTGAATGTGATAAGAGTTTTGTTACTGACTTAGGTATAAAATGCTATGGGAATGGACCCAAAGCAAGAAAGTTGGTGAACCCATGGGCTGTGAGGGCTGCCAAGCAAGGGCATATAAACCATCAGGAAAATATAATCAATTCCATAACAGATTAAATAAATTAACACTTATTCAATGACTGAAGATATTATGTTTTTAAAATCTTAACATAAGCAATTGCATGAAAAAGAGTAATTGTTTCAATGCTCCACACCAAATTACAGTAACTGCAATGCATCTGAAGCTAATCCTATAATAAAGACTAAGTAGATTCTAGGGATTGATGCAAGTTCTCATACTTGACTCCCACGAGGGCCATGGAAGAGCTCGCTCAGCTACCTAACTTGTATCTCTGTCCCCTACAGAAGACAGTTGGATGGGCAGCCAGGCCTGGAACAAGAGCAGAAATGAGAGCCTCATGGATCAGGAGTCAGTTGTAAGTGGGTGAGGTAGAGTATTTTTGCTCCCCTTCCTTCACATTCTCTAATCAGAAATCTTTGGGCTGCCTTGCTCTCTATTATAAGTTCAGATATTCTAACAATCACTTTCAAACATTATAACTTGTGGCAACAGATTCTGAATCATTCAGTTTCTATAGGAAGAAGATACCTCAAGGGATCTAGCTGAGCAGCGAATGGTTCACATATCAGTGACAGGAGAACAGGAAATACAGAAGACTTAGACTCTGGAGCATGACTCCAGGAACCTGAGCTCAAGGGCAGGGTCTGAGCTTCATTCATCTCTAAATTCTCATTTTAAGGCCTAGAACAGTGCATTGCATATGGCAGCTTTTCACGTGTGTGGGCAGAATGGAATGGAGAAGAGCTGAATAGGTTGGTGAGTTACTGTATACCTCTCAGGGACGCTTTTTGGCAACCATATCCAGTCTTATTCCTTAGCTTGATTAGGTTTCCATCCACTGGCTTCAACTTGGTTATCTAGTTTTTTTTTCTTCCATGACTCTTCTACAAAAAGAATAAAGCAAGGTACATGTTGTGAGCTGAAATATTTATGTATAGTAAGCGCAAATTTTAGTTGACACTTGGAAATATATTACTGATTTTGAATAATATCTTTAAAATTCAAGTTTGCTTTTTCAGTTTTCGGAAGTGTATTTATTTTAAGAGAGAGAGAGAATGAATGTGTGGGAAGGGACAGAGAGTGAGAGGGAGAGAGGGAATCCCAAGCAGTCTCCAAGCTGTCAGAACAGAGCCCAATGAGGGGATCGAACTCATGAACTAAGAGATCATGACCTGAGCCAAAACCAAGAGTTGAACAGTTAACCAAATTGTGTCCTGAATCAGGGACTGGGGGGGAAGGTGGGGGAGACGAGATACTCCCTTAGTTCTTTACTTCCTCTGCCTTCATTCTGAACCATAAGTCCCCATAAGGTCTAAGATGACGAGGTTTCTGAGGTAAATCAGTTCTTCAGGCCTCTGTGTGAGGTAAGCCTTTCCCTCCCTTTCGTTTGCATTTCCTCATCCTGCTCCTCCATCCCCTCCTGTCTCTGAAGGCCCTACCTTATGGTATATGGTGGTGATAAGTTCTTGTCATTGGTAAGGAGTTTGCCTTTGGGGTTTACAAGGATTCACTGTGTTTTGCTCCCAGTCACAGGAGGTCAAGAATCTGCTATCCTCAGATAGAGAAGATATGAGAGTCCCAACATCCCAACGTAAGTTATAACCTCCTGAGCACTATGGCTGTGTGGCCTGGAGGAAGCCATTCCTGCTAATGCTGATGTGGCTTCTCTTTTCACCCTCCCCCACCTCCCTGCTGCACACTCTTCCGCACGTGGGCCTGCAAGGGGCTGACTAAGCCACAGGAGTGTGACTGGCTTTCTCTTGCTTATGGACACCTGACAGTGGATCCTTTGACCTTGATCAGTTGCAGATCCTCCAGCGGTTAGGGTTTAAAGTAGATGCGATTATTTTCTCTCCAGAGCATGTCCTCTGGTGGCCGAAGCAAGAGCTCAGTACTTACAAAACCTCAAGATTATCTAATACTAACTTTGACCTGGTGACTCAATTATCTGTATGGTGAGTAGGCCAAATGTCAGCATGCGCACCGCTGGGGCCCAGAAGCTCATGACCTGCAGGCCATTTGTGAACAGTTGTAATTATTAGAAGACTTTACGTTGGAGGTGCCTGGCTGGCTCAGTCAGTTAAGCGTCCAACATTTTGGCTCAGATCGCGATCTCACTGTTCATGAGTTTGAGCCCCACATTGGACTCTATGATAACAGTGCAGAGTTTGCTTGGGAATTTCTTTCTCTCTCTCTCCCTCTGCCCCTCCCTGCTCTCTCTTCCTCTCTCTCTCTTTCAAAATAAGAAAATCAACATTAAAAACAAAGAAGACTTTATGTTGAATGAAAAGAATGTGTGTTCATTAGTAGAAAGAAGCTGAGGTCTCAGATCTAGCTTGTAAGGAGAACACTTTAGCCACATAGTAAACAACAACAACAAAATGAACAGTACACACATACATATACACATGTACAAGCACAAATACGATCCACTCAAAGAATTGATCAACCAGTTTGGACTGATTTATAAGCCCTTCAAGGCCAGGCACACCTCGGTTTACATCTCCATCATCACTGTTCAGTGCAATCCTTCTTTCCCTCTATTCTTAAGTCTTTGATTTCTCTTGGTACCCCACACAGACTTTCTCACCTCTCTTGAATCTTTTCACACATTCTGTTCTGTTCGCTGGCCTAAAATGTGCTCACCATCCATCTCTATCCCCCATTCCTTCCACCTGATTAGCTTCTACCTATCTTTGTGAGGTCGGTATAGATGTCACTTCCTTAGGAAGCTGTTCTTATCCCATTTATTCTGAGTTCTAGATCCTTTCTATTTAGGAGGATGCTCACTTGTCTGTCTCTCCCAAGCAACTGTAAACTCCCTTGGGACACTGACTTTCCTTTTTGCCACTGAATCCCAAAGACCTAGCACAAATTTCTGGAGTATCTGTCATGTAACATGTAATTGCTGAGTAAGAGTTGAACAGAGTTGTGCTGGGTGTTATATTTTATGTCTTTGAGCTGTAAGTAGCAGAAACCACAAAGAGCAGCAGCTTTATTAAGAACGTCTCATTAAGTTTTGGACAAGGTGTCTGGAGCTAGTGGTCCCATTAGTGCCACGGCTCAGTGGCATCATAAGGATCTAAGCTCTTCTGCCCTTTGCTCTACCATCATTGGCATGGTGAGTCTCATCATCCTTATGATCTAAAGATGGCTGCCATACTCCACACATCACATCCTCACCTATCCCTTTCAAAGGAAGGAAGTAAACCACAGGAAATGTGTTATTTTCTCTCTTTCATCAATAGGTTAATCTTTTCCTGAAGACCTCTGCCCCTAGTTATCTTTCCTTTGCAAGGTACTGTGGAGACCTGGGTCACGTGCCCATTCTTAGGTAAATTGTAACTCAACCTGGTGCTTTCAGCTGAAGTCAGGCTGCCCAGACAAAGGAGATATTCTTTTAGCAGAAATGTGAGTGAATAGCTGATGGGGAAGCAGTGAATGATGGCTGCTCCTCGAGCTTAAATTAGGTTTTACTAAAACCCAGGACTAGTGTCTCCAAATCTGAGCTCTACCTTAGTCTGGGTGATACTTAAAATGCCACATTTGTGATGATATATATTTTTCTTTAGTGTGGGCACCTCAGTAACCCCTCTGGCAAAAAGGCTGTAATTGTTTGTTTTCATCAACCACTTCCTCCTGGGCCAGAGAGGACTCTGGATTCTCCTAAATGTCAAGGTAGCACTGTTTCCTTCCAGGCAACCAATGACTCTCCCAGGCAGTAGAAAGAGTCAAGTGTCATCCTCTGCATTGTTCATTCCTGGTAAGTTTTCTTTCATGGCCAAAGTGGCAAGAATTTTGCTCAATGGACTGGATGCAATAAAAAGAAAAAAAAAAGACAAAATTCTTTATTATGAACAACTTAATCAACCCTTGAATGGATCCCAGTGTACCCATTTTTTTGATAAAAATATCAAGTTCAGTGGTGGTTATACAATTGTGGAAATTTAGACAATATCCCCAATAATCAGCCTTTCTAGCTCCTGTAGCATTGTATACTTATCTGTGTACAATGTTAAAGGTTTTTACAAACTGAAAAAAAAATGAGAATCAAATCCAATCATAATAATTATTATTAAACTTCTTTATTCTTCACAAGTGTTACAATAATGGTGACAATGATTATCTTTTATTGAGTGTGACAGGTGCTATTGTTGATTCTTTACAAATACCTTAGATTCTTATATCAACTCTTTAATTATTATTGACATTTTACATATTAGAAACTGAAAACTCAGATTTTAAGGGATCTGCTCAGTGTCATCAGTAGAGCAGAAATTAGAATTCAAGTTTTCCTGATTCTAAAATGATTGTTACATTCTCCATCAGGAACCAACCCCCCTTTCTTAAAGTCTCATTGTCACCCCAAGATATCCATTACACTTCCAAAGTTCCACAGGGTTTTTCTTCATCTCTAACCAGTTACTCTTCTTGCCTTGGTGAAGCGGCCATTCTCATTCATTGGCTGAGATATTTATGGGCAGTGCATGAGGTTATTAATCTTTCTGGTTTAACAACTTGAGTATAGAGCCTATCACATCTCACATCAGCAAATACACAGCAGAGAGGGGGGAAAAAACAAACGCAATAAGCAGATAGACTAATGGGCCAATCCTGTGGCTGAAGAGAGTATTTCTTTGTTAGCCTAATAGGTGAGGATTGTGTTAAGAGACTTTAAAAGCAACTGAGAAAGCAGTGACATGTAGTGACTCTTCTGAGTTCACATAAGCTCAAGTAGTTTTGACTTTTTCCCAAAGAGTTAGCCAGGAGGGACCCTAAGAAGTCTCATTTAGATGGAGGAGAAGAATAAGAAGGACCACAGGGCTTTGCTCAACCAAGGAGAGGAGAATGAATTGGTGAGTCTTCCCTTTTTGTGAGTTCGGACTTCTCAATGTATCTGAGACTATGGACAGGTGCTACAGAAGAGGTTTTGGCTTTAGAAACTGCAGAGGTTTTGGCATTGTATGTCTCCTTGAGATCCAAGGGCACAATTTTATAGTTGGGGAACCTGCAGGGCCTGAGAAGACTGTGTCTTCTAGATCGTGGAATTCTTGCTGACCCCATATCCATCAGACAGGATGAACTTTCCATCTTAGACATTTCGCAGAGTATTTAGCATACACCTCACATGGCCCTTGCGAAGGTATCTCCCCCTTCTCATCTGGGTCTCCATATAATTGGACAAACTCGAGCAAAAACTGAAACTTTTGAAAATTCTTAAAATTTTGGTATAGCTGTATTACATAGGCTCAGTGTGCTTCAGGTTGAAGTTATGCTAAAAGCATAGAGAGATTTTAAGCACTAAGTACTGAAAAAAGAGCACAGCGTGATCAGGGATTTGTTTTATCTTTTAAAAAAAGTTTTTGAGTCTCCAGTTCTTTGTCCTTGCTGTCTCTTCTACCAAACATATAGACATCTTGAAAAAATAGTCACTAAAAGCCTGGAAACTGCAGGGTCTATTTACTATTTTATTTGATCCTTAGAATTCAGTAGTGACGGTATTAATCCTATTTCATAGAAAGAAATCTGGTATCAAGGAGGTTGACTAACTTATGTAAGGTCTTCTTCAGTCTACAAGGGACAGGCTGGCAACCTAGCCTTCTTCTTCCCTCTTCACAATCCATGCTGTTCACACTGCAATAGTCTGCAGGTAGGCAATGAGAAAGGGAGAGAAGGGGAATGGGGGCCCAGACAGAGATGGCATGCTGGAGGTGGAAAGGGCCCACGAGATATGGTTCACATAGCAGAAGGGTGTCAATTTCCTGCTTGGCCTCCCACATCCCCGTGAGATCTGTGGGAAATCCACACCTTCCCTCTCTCCACCCCCTTATTTGTTAACCAAAGACAAATAAGTGATTTCATCTACACCTGCCCTGTTCAAGAAGGCAGCCACTGGTCACATGTTGTTCTTGAATACTAATAAAGTAGCTGGACCAAAGTGAAATGTGCTAGGTGTGTAAAACACACACCAGGTTTTGAAGAGTGAAAGGAAAAAGAGTAAAATAGCTCATTAATACTTTTTATATTGGTTACACATTGAAATGATAATGTTTAGATATGTTAGGTCAAATAACATATATTATAAAAATTGATTTCATCCGCTTTTTACTTCTTTAATGTGCCCACTAGGAAATTTAAATTGCAAACACGGTTAACATCAGTGACTTCTATTATCATATCACACCGGTCTTGACAATGGTATTATGCTTCAAATCTTGACGGGATTCGAAGAACTAAAACCTGCTTACCTGTGTTTACTACTAGACAGTTCTGTGCCAGTTTTGATGTTTTTTTTCCAACATGTAGTTGAGTATTCATGAGAATCTTCAGTTGCTCTTTATTTTCTCTAACTATGTGCTGTACTTGTAAAGTTTGTAGCCTAGTATTGTAACTCTGAATCACAGAGGGGACATAAGCATCTCTCCTTAGCCAGGTATGTATTGAGACAAACAGTGTGAGTGTTAGCCTTTGTTGCAGGCTTCTCTTTGGCCATTCTTGCTGGATTTACTTTCTAAAGGTGGTCTTGCTTCTGCCTCTAAGATACAAGAGATGCTTTGTTCACATGCGTTGCAAAGCCCAACCTTTCCATTGGTGCTCCCCCTCTGTACTGATACCTGCCAACTAAGTGTCAACATTACAACTGGGAGCAGCTCCAGGGGCCAAAATGGCAACTCGGTGTGGAGGATACAATTTTGACAGGAGAGCACTTCACTTCACGTTAACTTTTTTTCTGGGAAACAGTCAAGGACTCCTGGACTCGAAGACAGCAGATCTATCTGGGCTTTAGTCAAAGGACCTGCTGTTAATCACAAGTGTGGACACCTTTGGGGACCTTGCTAGTTGCCTGAAAACAACATCACTTACCTTTCCTGATTTAAAAGTTTTGCGAGTATCACCTGTAAAATGTGGAAAGTGTTGTGAAAATATAAAGAGTTCATTTACATCCAAAGAGTCAGGACTTTACAATGTGCAGTTTGCAAGTAGTAAGTGAAATTAATGTTGGGAATAGTTCCCCTTTCTTTGATGAAACTTGGGGAGTGATAGTTGTTTGAGGTCTACCATTACAAAACCAAACAATATGTGAAGAATTACTAAGAAAAAATCAGAAACTTGGAATGTCTGAATTATTTTAATATTTTTAAAGTTTATTTATTTATTTTGAGAAAGAGAGAAGCATGAGTGGGGGATGGGCAAAAAGAGAGGAAGAGAGACAATCCCAAGCAGGCTCCACACCATGAGATCATGACCTGAGCCAAAGTTGGACATTTAACCAACTCAGCCACCCAAGTGCTCCTGAATTATTTTAAACAACATCATGTACTTCTCATCTTTCACTTAAACACACACACACACACACACCCCTACTCAAAAGGTTAAACTTGAAAATAAAAAAAATCACACCCTATTGGCTTTTTTGTATCTTTTGTCAACATTTATATTAACAGCTTGGATGAAGGCAAACTTACCTAATCTGTGACTAATGTCGCATTATGAGGGAAAGGTAATAATTTAAGGTGACACAATCAAGATTCAAAAAGCTTTCTAGGCTTGATTGTAGGAGAGAAATTGGCAATGTGGTGTAACAGGCCTTGGTATTTTGTGTTTAAAGTTATTCTCAAATTACAAGGTGGGGACATCAATGACCTGGGCTTAGTAGCTATGCATGAAAAAGTAATTAAGGCACTTTATTTAGTCATGGCTGAATTTTAGTTGCCAGGATGATATAGCTATAAAAGATTAGTACTTGGATGTCTCAATAGAAGCCCATTCAGCATAATAGAAGAAATAGTAGTTCTATTATAATCTGTACTATTTAGGAAACCTATAGGGAGTTATTTTTTTCGTTTCTTTTTTTTAAGTTTTTGTTTATTTTTTATTTTTGAATATACCACAATTTATTTTTTTAACATATGCAATTATTTTCCATCATTTACAATACAGTAGTTACAATGACACTCCAAACAGAAAAGCAAAGTAAAAAATCAAAACACCAACTTCTATTTCATGTAATTAGACTTATACAGAAATTAGAAGGTTAAGTAACAACTAGTTAATCACCTAATTTCACAGCTATCTGAAGTGGCAATC
>NC_043704.1:74505513-74505779 GCF_006229205.1 Suricata suricatta
GCCCTTATTCTTGGTTTCATTTTTTCTCTTCTAATTTTTCTACCTTCTCCAGTTTCAACTGGACATTTTATATGATTGCTTTTCCTCTTGTCTTTGTATATCAGCTATATTTATTTCAAAACTTTTCTTAGTGGTTGCTCTAGATTTGGCAATATACATTTACAATTCATTCAAGTCCACTTTTTAAAACATTTTTTAACATTTATTTTTATTAAAAATTTTTTGAATATAACACAATTTATTTTTTTAACATATGCAATTGTTTT
>NC_043704.1:74505879-74547344 GCF_006229205.1 Suricata suricatta
AAAAAAAAAAAAACAGCATGTAATTTCTGTCCTTGACAGAATGTATTAAATAAGCAAACACCACCAACAAGCAAAACAAGTACTACAATTAGGGAGTTATTTTTAATTTTAAGATTCAAACAAAAAGTATAGTGTATTTAGAGAGATCTGGATTTCACAAATAAGAATCATTTAAATTGGTGAAGCCACTCCGGAGAACAGTACGAAGGGTCCTCAAAAAATTTAAGAGAGCTACCCTTACCTTACAACCCAGCAATTGCATTATTAGGCATTTATGCAAAGAGGCTGATTTGAAGGGCCACATACACCTCAATGTTTATAGCAGCACTATACAAAAATACCTAAATTATGGAAAGAGCACAAATGTCCATTGACTGATAGATAAAGAAGATTTAGTATATATACATATAGATACACACACACACACACACACACACACACACACACACACACTCTGGAATATTACTCGGCAATCAAAAAGAAGGAAATATTGCCATTGCAACAATGTGGATGGAACTAGAGTGTATTATGCGAAGAGAAATAAGTCAATCAGAGAAAGATAAATACCATATGATTTCACTTATATGTGGAATTTAAGAAACAAAACAGACGAACACAGGAGAAGGGAAGGAAAAATAAGATAAAAACAGAGAGGGAAGCAAACTACAAGAGACTCTTAATACAGAGAACAAATTGAGGGTTGCTGGAGGGGTATTGGATGGAAGGATGGACTAAATGGGTGACGGGCATTAGGAATGGCACTTGTTGGGATGTATGTAAGTGATGAATCACTAAATTCTACTCCTGAAACCATTATTAGACTATATGTTAATTAACTTGGATTTAAATTTTTTATTATTTTTATTTTTTAAATTTATTTTTATTTATTTAGTTTTTACTGTTTTCATTTATTTTAGAGAGAGAGAGAGAGAGAGAGAGAGAGAGAGACAGCATGAACAGGGGAGGGTCAGAGAGAGAGGTAGACACAGAATCCAAAGACAGGCTCCAGGCTCTAAGCTAGCTGTCAGCGCAGAGCCTGACATGGGGCTCAAACCCACGAACCATGAGATCATGACCTGAGCTAAAGTTGGACACCCAACTGACTGAACCACCCAGGAGCCCCCGATTTAAATTTTTTTTAAAAAGAATCACTTCAAAAATGTTGGGAATAGTTACCCAAAGAATAATCAAGGCACTTGTCTTCCAATAGTTGAGAGGCCGATGTGGAGAACAGAGTAGAAGTTGGCAGAATCCAGCCTGATTTATTTTCATTACAGAAGAATTTCCTAACTATCTATGGTGGCAGAATCTTAACACGAGACCTCTCCATTGACTCTTCCCCTTGTGTAATTCCCTTCAGTGGAGGGTGGAGGGACCCAAAAATAAGATGGGCTGTAACTCCTGTACTATGTTATGTTGTGTGGCAAGATGGATTTTTACCGATGTAATCAACAAGGACTCAGCATGATCAAAAGGGAGATTGCCTGGGTGGGCCCTACCTAATCAGATGAGCACAGAAAAGAGCTTGTGTTCTTTCTGGAGTTATAGATATTCAGAGCATGATAGGGGCTTGATGCAAGGGAGGTTCTCCATTGCATCTCTGAAGATGAAAGCTCTGTGTGGTAAGAGCTCTGAGTGTGTCTAACAACTGAGAACTGAGAGCAACTTCTAGCTAACAACCAACAATGGAATGGGGGGAGGGCGGTCCTCTCGGTCTAGGAGCTACAAACAACTGAATCCTGTCAATAACCATGTGACTTTGAAAGAAGTCCTTGATCGCTGGAAAAAACACAGACCAGAGAACACCTTGATCTCAGTTTTGTGAGACACTGAGCAGAGGATCCACTAATCAGACCCCTAGCCCACGGAAACTGCAAGATAATGATTTATGCTGTTTTAAGCCACTAAGTTTATCATGTGGTAATAAAAACTAATATGCCACAGCCATCCAACAAAGGAAGGTCTTGCCCTATTAATTAGTGAGCTGCCTATCTTAAGTAAACCCTAGATGCTCATCATGAAGGATGGTCTATAGCTATTTTTTTAGGAAAGGAATTTGCACCACAGAATTGCTGAGATAACCCTCTTGTATTATTGATGCTCTTATTCCAAAAATAAACTTTAACAGAACATGCCATTTGTCCCATATCCTTGGTCTAAGGCAAATTCTGACTCTAGAAATCGCTGCTGCTGATTAGCCCGTGCATCTCATTACTTTTTGACCCACACTTTCTGCTTCGTTGCCTTTAGCCGGATCAAACAACGGTCCTTAGTTGCACTTTTACTTCCGGGACGACACTTTTGGTAGAGCAGTTGACTTTATGGGAATGCCTGGAGCTGAGATGATGGCATGCTCATCTCTTCACTAGTGGGTTTTGATTCACGCTGCTAAAGAAGAAAGGGCCTTTGTTATTCCAGAAAGAGGTGTAAGGGGGAAACTTAAGAGGTTGAACTATTTCCATGATTATTTGGAACATCTTCAAGAGTCAATTTTTTAACCTATAAATAACAATTTATAAATACAATTAATAATACTACCTATTTTCATAAATACTTATGCCAATTTCATGGAGGAGTTGTGAGGATTAAATGGTACCTAAGTAGGTGCTTGAGAAAGGTTAGCTCTGATCGTCAAATGTAGACAAAAGTGAAAGAGACCCAGGACATTTTCTTCCTCTGCTCAAAGGACACTCCATGCATGAATGCAGGACAAGATGTATGGAAACTATAACTAAAATTTCTTGTTAATTAGTGATAACCAACACAAATTACTACATGTGGCAAACCGAAGCAGTAATAGAGGGGTGAGGAACAATGACCATACTGACATGATCCATGAATTGGAGCACCTGGGTGGCTCAGTTGGTTAAGTGTCAATTTTTGATCTCGGCTGAGGTCAAGACCTCACCCCACAGTTTGTGAGTTCAAGCCCTGCATCCAGCTCTGCATTGACAGTGTGGAGCCTGTGTGGGATTCTCTCCCCGTCTCTCTCTTCCCCTAACCCACTCATGCGCGCTTTCTTTCTCTTTCTCAAAATAAATAAATAGACTTAAACAATTTAACATGATCCATGAACCAGAGACACTATTATCCTAACCTGGAAACACAGCAGAATTGGAGACAAGAACCTTCTCGCTCATATCACATAAAGGAACAATAATGATAACAAAGGGTCGATTGTGGCTGATGAATAGAAACTTGGTGTTGTGATTGCTGTTTGAGAAAAAATAAAACAAACATAATGAATTCTTGGCCCATAAAAGGACTCAGAGATATCATCTGCTTGGCCACGATTCAAGGGACTGAAAGTTTGAGGCCTACCTGGAAAAAGCTAACTTACTGAGGTAAGTTAGCATACTGAGAATTATTTATATAATGTCTTGGTTGAGTAAATAATTGACTACTTTGTGCTGTAACAATGTGCTGCAAGAATGTGTTGCAACATTCTGTAGCCCAAAGAGACCCATTCTGAAAGAGCTGAGTCAGACCCTTCTGTGCCTATGCATGGTGGGTATGCAAGAAATATGTAGATAAACAGGGGTGCCTGCGTGGCTCAGTCGGTTAAGCATCCGACTCTTCAACTCCAGTCATGATCTCACAGTTCATTAGACAGAGCCCTGCATTGGACTCTGTGCTGACAGTGCAGAGCCTACTTGGGATTCGGTCTCCCTCTCTCTCTGCCCATCCTGTTCTTGCTTCCTATCTTCTCTCTCAAAATAGATAAACTTTAAAAATTTCTAAAAAGAAATATTTAGATAAACACATGAAAGATGAGCATAAGAAGAAAAGGATTTATAAAAATGAAAAAGGACCTGTTCATAAGACCAGTCATGCCCAAATGCTAGTGCTCTAGATGCAATGAGAATTCAGGAACAAAAACAAGCAGAGAGCCTGGGGGATGGTTCCACATGACTAAGAGGAGCTCTCCCAGAGAGAACTTGGGGGAAGAGACCACGTTCACATGAAGCTGCAGCTGTAACTCTCCTTTCCTGAGGTATCTGGCCAAGCTTAGTTCTGGTTCTGATGGTAACTATAAGAGCTACTTATTTAAAAAAGAAAGGAAAATGATTTTTAAAGTGCCTTTTATGTAGTAGGACTCTGTGTTTGTATGTTCTTATTTAATCCCCATGAGCTAGCCACTCAGATATCCATTTTATACTGAGAAAATGAGGCTCCGTTAAATAACATATGCAAAGTCACATTACCTTGGGTGTAAAGATTCCCTATTACATGGTTTTCCTCCTATACTAGTGAAAGTGATTATACTGTGTGTGCATGTGTGTGTGTGTGTGTGTGTGTATGTGTGTATGCACGCTCATATATATAGTAACTAAGCTAATTAATCTTTCAACTAATTTGGTGTTTATCTTAAAGCCCTTCTCCCAGTTTCATATATCACAAAGGTGAGCAGTTTTCTTTTTGGCCTGCGTTTGACTTTAATTTTGACAATTTGTGCTCTGTGGGAAAAGCAAAATTCCATGTAAGCCATTGGATCAATCACTTGGAGAAATACAACTTACGGTTTTCCCAAAGAGCATTTAGTTCTGAACATTGCCTGTGGTCAAATCATTTCACAATGACTCCAGCAAGATTAGCTGCTTTTAATCTACTGAACTTTCTTTGAACGGCGATTTGCTCAAGCTCACGTGACCCGCTCATGTGCACTGCACACTCAGAATGTTTCCAGAGCTATGCTGAATGCTTTGCATGCATTAGCTCCTCCATTTCTCGCACCAACCCTGGAAGATGCAGTTATCATTCTGCTTTATGGACGAAGAGAGTGAGTCATCAGAGGAAATAAAGTGGTTGCTCAGTGACTTATATGCAGTTAACAGGTAGAGGTACGGTTTGAACTGAGTTTTCTCATTGTCTGCTGCACCAGACTACTTCGGTTGCATTTTACAACCAGTCACAGTTTTCACATGACGGATCTAAAATTTAGTGAATTTAAATCATTTACCCAGATCACATTAACTAGTAAGTGATGGAGCAAGGAGCAGAAGCAAGAGCTTCTCGAAGCCAATGGGGTGTGGTATAAAGAAGAGAGTCTCTGCTAATAGACGTGGATAGGGCTCTAAATTGTGCCCTTTGGCAACAACCTCTGTTGAAAGGCGTGTGCATATCTCACTGTTACTCTTAATCCAGGCTTCCTCCTTTGTACTTCGGGCCACGGAAAAGACCATTAGAGAGGTGGTACCTCTCCTGGTATTAGGAACATGGAATTCTAGTAGGAAGCAGAAACGTGAGGGAACACTACTCCTGACAGAGAATAGAAATCAAGCCTACAGGAAGAGGGCGCAACCTTCGTGCTATTCATCTCAACTAGTAGGTGACAGATGTGGGGTCCTCACCCTGTGGAACACAGCCTCTTCCCGTTAGCAACCTTGTTTCAGTACATCACAACTCAAAACAAAAATGGTCTTCACCTTTGGCTGAACCTATTATCACACCTCCTGCTAACATTGATTGAAAGCTTCCTTTGTGCTCAACACCTTCCGCTTCTATTTAATCTTCACAACTATGCTTCCAGGTGTGTGTTATTATCCCCTAAGTACAGAGATGGAAACTGAGACTTAGAGAAGTTAAGTCCTGAGGTCACATAGCTTATAGGTAGCAAAACCCACTTTACTGCAAGGAAGCACATGTAGTGCATTTGAGATTCTGATCCTCCCTCTCTCTGTTCCCAATGTCTTTACATTTGCAAGACCTGTAGATTCTACTTACCTTCCTCTTAACAGCACACATATTCCCTCCTCTACCCTGTACTTCTTAGAGGATTTTACCCACGGGTGTTTAATACTTTGGAGGAATCTGAGTGACTCTTAACTGCATAAGACGAATAATCACTGAGAACACTCAAAATTATACTTGAGATTAATTGGTCAAAATGGAAACACACACTATGATAAATTCAAATTACACAAACATCGACAAGCTGAAAGTATTTGATTAAAAGAATGCCAGATTACAGAATGGTTCTTTTAGCCAAAAACTCAAGTTCCACGTCTAGCATATAACCTCTGGGAAGACTGAGAAATGATAGAAAGCAAATTTACTAAGGTTTATGAGGCCGATTTATCATGGAAGCAAAAATATTGTTTCTATTCATCTTTGCTCAAGGAGCTACATATTTCTGAAAGTTACTCTGACATTTATAAGCTTTTTTATATCTATCTATTTATCATCTATCTACTTTATTTAACAGACGGAGAAAGAAATCTTCTGACATTTAGACTGAGCTGTACCCAGTTATGATCAGGGTCTTTCACAGAAACCTCTTCCTTCTTCTTGATTATTAGGGATATGATTTTATTTCTGCTCAACGGAAACCACACTTCTCAGTCATTCTCACCAGGAGCAGCGACAGCCTTCTCTAGTTGTCAAATCTCCTTCCGTGTCCCACAGAAATTCCTTCTCTAGCTCTTCTCTGTTTCCATTTACTTCTCAATTTTTGCTGTCATTTTCTCTTTCTCAGTCTAACTCCATTAAAGTAATTAAAGTAACTTCCACCAACTTGGAACAGAGTGTCTAATAAACACTCTCCCTTTATTACTTCTCATTGATATATATTAGTTCAGTGATGTCAACAAAGTGTACTGATCATAAGTCAGCGACTTTTATTATCAATTATTTTTTCTCATTTCCTATAAATAGAATTGTGTCTTGATTTACCATACTTCATTTACTCAGCATTCTGTGAAATTCATACACGCTGTTGGTTGCATTGTGAGTTTATTTTACACATTATTTTATAGTGTTACATTACATGAAACCACAAATATTTTTTAAATATTTATTTATCTTTCTCTTGTTGATATACCTTTATGTTGTTTCCAGTTTGGGACCCTTATGCATAAAACTGATGCAAATATTCTTGTGCAAATCTTTGGGTGAACATATACAATTCTTGGTGTAAAAATCTAAGAATGGAACTACTAGCTCATGCAGTAATTGTATCTTTAGGAACACAGTGGTTCAACATGTTTGTAGCAGTGTACGCTCCCCAAAACAATGCATGTGAGTATCATTGCTCCACATTTTTGCCTATATTTGGTATATTCAGGTTTTCTCATTTTAGTTATACTGTGGCTATATCATTGTGTCATTTAATCATTGGTGTGTCATTTTAGAGTAAGTCTTCAAATCTGGTTGTGTAAGTCTTCCAACTTTGTTCTTTTTTAGGATTGTCTTGGCTATTCTGGTTGTGATATGTCATTGTAGTTTTTATTTGCATTTTCTTAATGACACGGTATTAAGTACCTTCTTGAATGGTATCCTGGAAATCCTCTTTTGTAAAATGCCTGTTCAAGTCTTCTGCTCATTTTTTATTGTGCATACATTTTGTTTTTTTATTGACTTGTAGTCATTTTTTGTATTTTCAAATATGATTCATTTTTTACATATAGGTACAGATAGTTAATATATTCTCCAGAGACCTTCTGATAAACAGAAGCTTTTAGTTTTATTAAAGTAAGATATGTTTTTTTAGTCTTTTTTATATCCTGTTTAAGAAATATTTTCCGGGGCACCTGGGTGGCTCAGTTGATTAAGTGTCCAACTTCGGCTCATGTCATGATCTCACGGTTCCTGGGTTCGAGCCCCGTGTCAGGCTCTGTTAGCACAGAGGCTGGAGCCTACTTCAGATTCTGTGTCTCCCTCTCTTTCTGCCTTTACCCCGCTAATGTTCTGTCTCTGTCTCTCAAAAATGAATGAAAATATTTAAAAAATTTTTACAAAGGAGTATCTTCCTATTTGAAGTTCATGAAATATTTTTTCTATTTTTCTTTCAGATGATCTATTGATTTAGTCATCACATTTAAGTACCACCTGTGCCACCATTAATGAATTTTTGTGTATAGTGTAGACTGAGGAAAAAAATCATTTTTCTAGTTCTGTTTATTTTGCTCTAGCAACTACTTACTAAGCAAACCATCCTTTCCCCCACTGAATTGCAGTGGTTCCTTTTTTTGTAAATGAAATGATTATATATCTTTAGTCTCTTTCTGGACTCTCTATTTTGTTTTTCATTTCTTTTTTTTTTCTTTTTGGCTTATAATTAGTAGGAATTGATAGTAAGGTTTCACTTCTGGAAGTGTAAGTTCTCCACCATGAATCTTTTTGAAAATCGTCTTGATTGCTTCAGGTCCTTCGTAACTTCCATACCAATTTTTGAATCAACTCCTCAATTATTGCACACAAAAAAAGTCTGATGTGATTATAAATGTGATTGCTCTTGGCTAATCCTCAAACTTAATATATCTCTCCTTTTATTTAGATCTGTGCTTTCAGCAATATTGTGCATTTTTCAGTCTAGAGGTTGGTACAACTTGATTAGGTCTATTATAAGGATATGGATTTTTTTTGGCTTGATGATACTACAAATGGCATGTAACTTCATTTTCAGATTCTTTGTTCCAAATACAGTTGGTTTTCTATACTGACCCAGTATCCAGCAACCTTGCTAAGTTCACTGATCAGTAATTTATACATTCTTTTGGATTCCTTTTGCTTTGTTTTGTCTTTTACTTCACATTTATTTTTTCTTTTATAGTTCATTGTCAAGTTGGTTTCCACATAACACCCAGTGCTCATCTCCTCAAGTGTGGATTTCTTAATGTACATAATTGTATTATCTGCTCATACAGAGAGTTATACTTTTATTCTTAGTTGATTGAAATATAATTGACGTATAACATTGTGTAAATTTGTGTGCAACATGTTGATTGGTACACTTAAATACTGTGGAATGAACACCACCAAAGTGTTAGCTAACACTTGCATCACTTCACATAATTGCTGTTTATTTTTTGGAGGTGAGAACATTTAAGATATACTCTCTTAGTAACTTTCAAGTATATAATACAGTATTGATACTTATGTTCTAATCGTTATAAATAGTTACTTTTTCTGGTCTTATTGCACTGTTAAGCTATCAGTACTATATTAAATATTAGCAGTGATTATTGGTAATCTTCTTTTACTTGTAACTTCATAGGGGGAATATTCAATATTTCATTATTATTCATGATGTTAGCTGAAGGATATTTCTGTCTGTTCCTAGTTTGTTGAGAGGTTTCTTTATTTCTTTCTTTGTCTCTTTCTCTCTCTCATGCTTTAGTGTTGAATTTTATGAAAGTATTTCTCTGTACCAATTGACATGACATTATGATTTTTCTCCTGAATGTTAATATGCCAAAATTCATTGATTGATTTTTGAATTCTGGCAATCCTAGAACAAACCCCATCCAATAATAACATATTACCTTTTAATATATATCACTGATTTAGCTGGATAATATATTTCATGAGTATTTCAGCTATGCTTCTTATAGATCTTAGTCTGTAATTTTCCTTTCTTTTTAACAAATGTATCAAATTTTGGTATCTGAGTATGCTGGCTCCATGAAACAAGTTGGGAACATTTCCACTTACTCTTATGAAAGAGTTTGTGCAAAATTGATGTCACTCACTTCTACCTTAAATATTTGAAAGGATTCACAAGACATTGGGGCTTGAAGGTTTCTTGGTAAAAAAAAAACTTTTAGTTACATATTAATTTTCTGTAATAGCCATAAAAATTCAGATTTGCTTGTGAATTTATCAATTTTATTTAACTTTTAAAGTACAAATTTGACATTATTGATTTTTTCTATTGTAAGTCTGCTATTTATTCATTCCTGCTTTTTTTTCTGCTTTTCTTTATTATTTTCTTCCTTATGCTTTTTAGGCTTTAGTTTGCAGTTCTTTCTACAGCTTCTTGAGTTGGAAGCTTATTTCACTGATTTCAGACATCTTGTTTCTTTTCTTACATACACATCTAAAGCTATAAGTTTCCCTCTAATCATTGTCTTGAGTTCATCCCACAAGTTTTTGTCAATTTCCATTTTTATTCAGTTCAAAATATTTCATAATGTCTATTGTAATTTCTCACTTGACTCACGTGTATTACTTAGATGATGTTTAATTTCAAAACATTTGGGAATTTTTAAGTTATCATCCGGTTGTTAATTTCTAGTTTAATTAAGAGGTAATCAAATTTTATGTTTCAGAATGTGGTCAATTTAGATAAATAATTTATGTATACATGAGAAGAATTTTAAGTATGCAATTTGGGGTTATTATTTTCTTTATTTGTTAATTAGGTAAATGGGGTTGTTCAAACTTCCTGTATTATTTTTTTTTTTTGTCCACTAGTCTTATCAGTTAGTGAGATAGGGGTGTTAGAATCTCCAGTGATGACCGTGGCTTTAAGTTCTACTTTGCTTGACAAAGTTTGAACTTATGCTTTTAAGTGCCCCCCAAATTTAGAACTGTTATTTCTTCCTGTTGATTTTTTTTAGATTATGAAGTGCCCTCCTTTCTCTCACAGTATTTATTTTTTAAAGTCTATTTTCTCTGAAATTAACATAGCTATGCTACTTCTTTTCTGTTAGTCTTTGCATTGTATATTTCCCTTTCTTTCTTACTTTTATCTCTTTGCTTCTTTGTATTTAAAAGTGTCTCTTGTAAACAACATATAGTGGATTTTTTACTATCTAGTCTGACAATCTTTATTCTCAATCCCAGTATTAATGTCATTATACTGAATGTAATTACTGATATTGTTGGGTTAAAGTTACTATTTGCTTTTCATCTATTCTGTCTATTCTTTATCTTTTTCTTCATTTAACGCTATAATGGCTTTCTGCATTGACTCCATAAATTTCGTTTTTAACAGTGCCATTATAGACCACTGTTTTGATGTTCCACATCTTAGTGAACCATTAGCTATTATTTGGTTCTTCCAATAACTTTTCTATTACAGATAATACTGTACTGAACACTGGTATACACATCACTTTCTATTTTGTGTGTTATTTCCTTAAGGTATATTTTCAAGTGTGGAATTACTGATTCTAGAAATAGAAACATCTTTATACATCTTGACATGATTTGTCACCTTGCTTTCTCTAAAGAATTCTTCCAATTTATAGGGTTATTAGCAGTATGTAGTTATAGTCATTTTATCGCCATCCTCCCAGCCTTGTCAGTTCCTTTTTTACCTAAAAATTGCCATATGGAAAATAACTGAAGAACTGAAGAATCGTATCAGAATTATGATTACCAATACCATTGTTGCATGTGAGTTAATTATAAAAAGGGAAAAGCATTTGTGATGTGCTTTTTCACCTACGAGCTGGCCTAAACTTCCAGACCATTCTGCTTCTGTTTTGTATACTTTGGCAATAAGCCTGCATGAATAACTTAGTGAAATAATGCATATTTATGACCTAATCTATGAACTGGCATATACATTTTATTTGAGTCTAATAAAACTATCATTCACAAGTAAAACTAACACAGGTTTATAGAATCAGAAGGCAGATAGGAAGAGAGAAAGGAGACCCGACTGAAAGTATGCTGCGAGGCAGGGTGAACACATTTTAAAGTTACATTTAAATCTTATCACGAATAATCTCAAAATACAGTGGCTGCATCGCTAAACTTAGTGAACATTTTCCCCAGGTGGACAATAATACTGAGGAGCACTGGAAAGGAACTCTTAAAATTGTAATCACTTTGCGGAGCACTTAAGGAGACATTATCTCATTTGAGCACTAGTACCCTGTAAGGCACGTATTTCTGATTGTTTTGTAAAAGAATAAATTGGGATTCCGTGGAGGTGATATGATTTACCTAAGGTCAAATAGCTGATAACTAGCGGAGTAGTGACTCAAACTTACATCTTTGCTACCTATGACCTTTCCATTGTGTTTAAGGATTACTTTCAACAACTATTATTAAAATCTTCATTTACCGCAGAGTTCTTTACTAGAAAAAATTAATGAAAATGACCATCAAAGATGAAAACTTTTCCAAATATTAAGCCAAGAGATTTATTACAACATGATCTAAACTGGCATAAACTCCAGAAGATTCCATCATCAAAAATGCTATAGAAACTCAGTAAAAACCCATTTCTTAACATTATACCTCTGTGATCTGGACATGGGAATTCAGAGACTTATAAACACACACACACACACACACACACACACACAACAACAACAACAGCAGCAGCAGCAGCAGCAGCAGAAGCAGCAGAATGTAAAATAATAATATAGTTATAATGTCATTTACAATTAGCATCTCTCTGAGTCTCCCAAGTACGCTAAAAATCAAGTGTTTGATATTTAAAAACCAATGCTGTGATACTTCTTTGCAGAAGATAGAAACTAGAAATTGGCTTGAAATAAAGGTTATCTATTGTTTTGGGCTGCTTCCTTCTAAAACCACGTCTCAAAGTCTTTACTCAATTTATGATAATATCAACTCCCCTACTACTATAAGTAGAAATATTTCAGAATGTTACCATCAGGGTAAATTCCTATAAGCTGTCTTTTGGAAGTCTTTCATGTTCACAGATAATCTCTTAATTTATATCATCCTACTATTTGTGTCATCTTCCACCAGGAAATTTACATGAATACATATTTTTAAACTTTATACCTAAAAAAAAGTAAATCTGGTCCAAACCATGGGGTGACTCTTAACAGCATTTAGAACCAAATAGATCTGTCCATTCCTTGCTCCTCCCATCTAATGTTTTAGTTCCATGTGCCAGGGTAGCAAAAAAGAATCCTTTTTTTTTTTAAAATTGTATCAGCAGAGAGCTGTAAGCAATCAATCTGATTCAACCAGCTGAAACCAAATATGTCTTCCGATGAACACCCCCGCAGCTCAAGCTTGTGTTTCTTCGAACAAAATGATGTGTTTATGTAAAAAAAGAAAAATAGAGTCCTGTTTTCTTTACTCTTCAGGAGGTGTTTGGTTACCGGACCCAGCGTCTACGCAGAGCCCTGTGCCTTGTGATGTCCGTGCTGACGTGTGGGGCCCTTCCGCTGGTGTTTTACTGGAAGCCCCAATGGAGGGTGTGGGCTAACTGCCACCCATGCCCCTTGCAGGAAGCAGACACCGCTTTGCTAAGAACAACGGTGCGTGCCCTTCAGCACCAACGGCTAGTTGGTGTTCCAGAGTAGATCTTTCTTTACTCAAGAGTCTTCTTGTCTTCAAGTAGGAGACGGCAAAACTATCCCGGCACCTGCTTGCCATCTCTTATTTTGACTCAGGAAGGACATTTCCTCCATGTCACTCTGGGGAAACTTCTACTGCGCCAGGTTAATTATCAGTGCCCTTAGCCATTACCTGAGTTGTGGCTCTCAGTGTTATAACTCTTAAAGACATAACACAGGAAGGGGAGTTCGGTTTTTTCAGAATACATATTTTGGGGGGAAGTAGATATTTTAAACACCTGTCATTTTAAGATAGCCAGAAACTGTTTTCTTCATAAAAAAAACTTTCCTGTAAAGTGTGTCTTTCTCTTTATTCTCTAGTACAGTGGTTCTCGAATTACTTGGAGGGCTCCTTAAAACAGACTGCTGACCTCACCCCAGAATTTCTGATTCAGCAGGCTTGTGGTGGGGCTTAGAATTTGCATTTTTAGCAAGTTCCAACCTACTGCTAATGCTCTTGTCTGTAGCCTAAGCTTTGGGAATCCCTGGTCTGATTGATCGAGTGTCTTATTAAATAAATATTTCATGGGCTGCGTTGTCTTCTCTAGGATGAATTCAAAAGATACATGAGGAAGAAGGTTATATGCCTCTACTTAGCTACACTGAAGTGTCCTATAAGCAAGAACCCAGAGGAGCCCCTGGTGGCTGACCGACACTCTGTCATTAACCATGCTGTACTGAAGCCAGAATTAAAAGTAGGTAACTTTGAGTGCAATGTTATAGCTCATCTTTGCTAAAAAGGACAAATGCAAATATTGGATGAAAGTTCTGAATGTCACGCTGCTGGGCTGGGAATTACAGCTATGTATCAAGGGAAAAGAGAGCTGCGTTGGGGACCCATACTAAGGAGCCCTCACCTCCCCTGACGGGCTTTCCTTTGTGAATGACACCTATTCTATCACATTTGTAATTGCAGCTGCGATGTATCCAAGTGCAGAAAATCAGGTATGTCTGGGACTACTTGGAGAAGAGATTTCAGAAAGTCGGGTAAGTTTCTGTTTCTCAGCATTCATCAGGATATTAAGGGAGGAACACGTGTTTGTTGAGTGCCACGAACTAAGGTATGCTTCCTGTCCCGACCACATCGTAGGCTGCTGGAAGACAGCAACTCTTGCTATGACATCCACCACACATTTGGACTGGGCCTGACCAGCGAAGAGCAAGAGGTCAGGTAGGGTTTGTGATGCTCTCTGAGAGTAAACTCTGCCAACAGAAATTGAAATACCAAATGCCCTGTGGTCAGTGAAGTGTTGGCATAATGCTTCATCAGCTTCATTTAATTCTGGTTTATTTATGAGCAACTAAGACATATTTTAGGTTGCTTTCATCATGGGCAAACTTATTAAAAAGAGAAGCCCAAAAGAAGAACAGTGCAAACAAATAACATTTGATCTTTTCCTTCAGGACTGTGAAAGTCTCCTCTGTGTTGTCTTTTTTGTTCTTTCCTCCAAAAGTCTTGAGTCATTTCATAGACATCTGACTCGTCATCCTCCAAATCCTTGGAGAGACAGAAAGATAATATTGATTAATTTTCCTATTAAGAAACAGCCTGGAGACAAGGATTTTGTTTGCTCAGGTAGTTGTGTCCTTCACCACTATATTTATGGCACTTAGAACAGTGCCTGATTCATGGTGGGAGCTCAATAGACTTTTGTGGAATGAATGAATGAATGCATTGATTCATTAATGTATTGACCAAATGCCTTTACTATGCCAAGCACTTTGCAAGGCACTACAGATCTAGGGATAAATAAGGCTTAATCACTGCCCCAGAGACATTCACTATTGGGAAAGAGAGTCAAAGAGTAGCAGTACAATTGTGAGAATGATATCTATAAATGCACATAGATTAGGACATAATAGTGTAATAGTAGCGTAGAAATGCTTATGCTACTCATTGACCCACAATGATTTTGAGTCTCTGCTTCCCTCATCTGTAATTTGAAATGGTGAATCCTGGTGAGTCTGAAAGTAAACCACTGCAAGCCTTCCCCAGAAGCCTAATAATTACCTTTATTTCTTGCCCATTTTCAGAACATATCATGCCTGACCTTCCTCAGAGTCTATCAGAAATGCAAATTCTCCAGCTAAAAAGCAATCTGGTACATAAAATACAGGTTCTTGAGCTCCACTCCCATAAATTTTATTTAGTAGGAAGAAACTAAGGGTAGTGGTGAGAGCAGAAACCACATTTTTAGCAAGCCCCCCCGCCCCCCGCGATTCATATGCACACCAACTCTGAAAATTACCGATCTGTTGTTTTTAAACTTTTCCTCTTGCTGGATGAAAAATGATGAAAAATGAACAAGGCATCTAGACTCTGACAATGTTTGCAAGATGCCTTAGAAATAGTATCATTATATAAGATTTCAGATGCAATGCTTAATACACTGAAACACAAAATATTGTCAAAGTCGTTAAGAACGTACTGGTTTAATAGCATTAAGCACCAGACATGTAAAGGATTGATCTAAGTAGGAAGTGTAGTTGATTAATGCAAATATACTTGCCTAGAACACCATTTCCACAGGAGAGATTGCCCATCACCGTAGCTACCTCACTTTTGTCTTTATTTATCAAGTGCCAAGCTTTAATAAATATCATACATAACTAAATTTAAATCTGGTCCACAGAGTAAAGAACTTGATCATGTAATGAGCAAGACAAAGAGTTTAGTTTCCCAAATATGAAGAATAGAGGAGATAATCTACTTATAAATATACAGGCAGGTTCTACTTATGGGTTTTTCTATTTCTAGGTGGACAGTAAAGAGAGTGGGTAGAATGTGAAATACTGCCACACCCCTCATTTTTTAATGTAAAACTAGGGGTGGTTTTCAAAACTCAAATGTGATTGATTGGTTGGTTGAGTGATATCTGATTAATTTCCTAAATGGAAACGAGCTTGTCTTCATAGAAAGCAAGGACACAACATGAGAAGTAAAGGAAGGAGCCAGGCAAAGAGAGAAAAATGGACACATTTATGTAGTCACCTTTTCAGTAGCAAAAAAGCAAATCAGGACATTGAGAGAGATAACCTTAGCCTGAAGAGACATTTTCAGAAGGCCTTAGGAAGAAAAATGTTCCAGGAGGTTCCCCGCACCTATCTTCACTCATTCATGAACTGGATGCCACTTTCTATCTCGCTGCCTGTCCTAGACAGCTTCCTAGAGACTTGAAGCGATTCTCTTATCTCCTGGAAACAGGGAAAAACCATGCCCACCTCACCCCCATCCATCCAATAGGCTTCTCATAAGGACAGTCTTTAAATTGTGCACCTCCTCATCTTCTTTCCACTTAGTGCCCTGACTTGTTTACCCTCCTGGAAGTGGAAGGGATAATGTCTGGTAGTGAAGCTGGCCCCCAGCCAGCTCTTAACTGGCAGCCCACACCAGCCCCCTCAGGCCTCTGGAAGAAGAAAAGCTTTGATGGGTAGAGTCTGTCACATTCTATCATGGGAATGCAACAACTATTGTGATTTCAAGCCACCAATGTGACATCATTGAATGTGGAGCTTGGAAGAGATATTCCCCATCGGCTTGGTTGTTTGCAGGGTCAAACTTAATTTTCAACATTTGTCACCCACTGGGGGGATAAAAGCATGCCTGTGAGTACCAGAAGAAAGGAATCAGTGACAGGCAGCAAACCCAGCAGCACATGCTGTTTGACCTCCCTGTCTTCCAGCATCTCTGTACGTCAGAATGTTCACACATGAGATCAGAAGACTCTGGTTTGAGTCCTCTTGGACCCCTGCAAATAATTGTACTAGGAAAGGCACGGCTTGAAAATCAGACAAACTTGGGCTGAGCTGTTACACCTTAGATCAAGGACCCATCGTGCACATTGCACTATCAGTGCTCATGCAGTGTAAGGTGGAGTTGTGGTGACCAGGGTGTGATGCCTGGACCTGCTCCTTTCTTGCTCTGCGGCTCTGGGAGAGTTACTGAGTTTATCTGAACTTCAGTTTTCTTTATAATAAAGGTGACAATATGAAATATCAGAGGTAGGGGCCCCTGGGTGGCTCAGTCGCTTAAGCGTCCGACTTCGGCTCAGGTCATGATCTCATGGTTTGTGGGTTCAAGCTCCGCATCGAGCTCTGTGCTGACAGCTCAGAGCCTGGAGCCTGCTTCAGATTCTGTATCTCCCTCTCTCTCTGACCCTCCCCTGCTCGCACTCTCTGTCTCTCAAAAATAAATTAAAAAAAAAGAAAAATATTAGAGGTTATGTGATGATTACAGGATATGATACATATAAAAAACTAAGTGCTGTTTCTGACAGTCATCTCTGCTTAAAAGTTGCATTGTCGCATTAATACTAGATATGGGTACTTTTGGCAGAACACACACAATGAATAGTTTTTCCCATTGGCAAGATGGGGGATATTAGCCCTTTCCTTTAGACTATTGCTACAATCAAATGAGAGAATCAGTGTGAGAACTCTGTTCTCACAGAATTGTGAAATGCTATACAACATGAGGGCTTCTTACTGGAATGCACTCATGTGTGGATTAGCAAAGTGTTAGATGTGAAGACCATATATCACCTTCCAGTTTGTTGGCTCATTCATTCACGTATTTATTTTCATGTACTAGGTGCTGAAGAGACAAAGGTAAGATGAATATAATCTCTAATATCAAAAGCAATCTAGAATGCCTGAGAATTCTAAGATCATTGTCACATCTGTATCTTGTTGGCTATTCTTAGAATGCAATTAAATTATTTATAAAATGACTCACAATGCCTTTCTAACTCCATTTATATACACATTAATATTTTTTAATTAAAGGCACAAAAAGCCTTAATGGTTGAGAAGTGACTTTTGCTTAGTTTGGCTTGTACTCATTTATCAGTGAGGTTTTAGATTTGACGCTTAATTGGTGATCAATTTCTTACAGAAGGTTAGTGTGTGGGCCCAATGCCATTGAAGTAGAAATCCAGCCCATATGGAAGCTGCTTATTAAACAGGTAATTAATTGTTTTCATCTATCTTTGAAAAAAATTTTTTTGTCCGATATTCTTTATTTCCTGGTATTCAGGGGAATTTTAGGCAACATCTGGATACTTTGATATGAACAAAATCTATGTTTCATATAACTTCGTTTTGTTATTCCCTGCTGTCTTTAATCTATGTTTTTTAAAAAACATATATTTCAGTAAATATAATATTTCTTATTCCAGGATTTCTAACTGGTCCTTTTTAACAACCACTTGTTTTGAATTAAAATCCTCTTTTAAAACTCCCTTCTCAGTACGAGAGACAGATTTGTTTCATAATTTTCTGTGTGTTTTATTTTGTTTTCTTAAATTTTTGATAGTGGTTGTAATGGTGGTGGTGGGGTAATGTTATTACTCCTGTGATCTTTTTGATGATTTAAAAAATATTAGTTTTAGTCTGTCTCTGGTTACTTTATTATGTCAATTTTCTTGAGAATAACTTCTTTCTTTGTTAGTGGATTTATTTATTTTTTAGAATATTTTCTTTGTGTGCCTTGAAATTATTATTATTATTAGTGGTGGTGATGAAGGGTCTGGTGGTGAGCTGTCCTCAAGTGGGACTTTCCCTGCCTCCATTTCTCTCTTTTTCTCTGTGTCCACTGTCCCTGTTGGATGGCTCTGAGTTTGTCTCTTGGTGGTCCCCAGGGCCCCCAGTTCAGAACCAACTCCTAGGGGTTGGGGCTCTGTTCCCCAGGATCTAGTAGACGCAGGCCTTGAGCCAGCTGGGGTTTGGCCAAGTTCACAGTGGCACCATGAACTCTGGTCTTTCTTATTCTACCCTCTGTCAGTGAACAGCTGCTGGTTGTGACTCTTCATGGCCTCTGCTCCTGGGCAGGAGAGCAAGGCTGTTCTGTCCCCTGTCACTTGTGGAGCACTGTCCACCATATTCCCTGTAGCATGAGCTCCTAGCCACCACGCTCCAGTCTTACGTGGAGGCCAGGGAGCTGACTGTGCTGACCTCTGCTCCATGCTGCACATTTCTAGTCTGTTTCTTATTCACAACACAGGTCATTTTGTTTGTATAGCATGGTCACATTTTAAAAATAATTTTTATTAGACTTTTATTTAGAGCAGTCTTCAGTTCACAGAAAAATTGATTTGAAGGTACTGAGGTTTCCCATGTAGCTCATGCCCCCACATATGCAGTTTCCTCCACTATCAAAAAGTAGCCTGCTTCTTGAACTTCTTATTCAAATACATTTTCAGATTGTCAAAGATTCTCCCAGGTGTCAATTTGGTTATTTTGAAAGGAGTGGTCTTATTTTCTCCTAATAATACTACTTCGTAGTTTGGTTTCAAAATAATATTGAATAAAGGAGTTGAATTAATTATGATGGTGTTGTTTCTTATACAGGAAGTATTTAACCACTTTTCTACTGAGTTTATATAAACTCAAAATCGTATTATCATCAGTGCATAATCTACAATTAAAGCATTTTATGCCAAGCAAACAGAAGAGCTATAATTTGTAAGAAAAGCATGTTGCAATGGAAATAATAACATTAAGGAACAACAACAACAAAAAACCTTTGTTAATGTACAAAATACACCCAAGGGTTTCAGAAACTCTTAACATTCAGTCTATTAACTTACTAACTGGGTATCAGTTCATTGTAAGGTCTAAAGTAAAAGTTTATTTAATATATTAGAGAATTATAGAAAGTAGAGGTAAGAAAGAGTGGCTCTGGTTTTAGGTAATATTTCATCTAATCCATAATCATCATAAAGAGCACTTCACCAGGAAAATAATCCTTGTTTTGGTCAGATGGGTTTTTTCATTCACGCTCTGTGTATACATCATCTGATCATATCTACTTCCTCAGGTTTGTCCTCTCTGCTATCGTTTGGTCAACAGGACCAAAATGGGGCACTTGAGGGAATAAAAAAAGTTAAAGGAATAATAAGGATACCAAAACATATGTGCCCAGATGGCCAGCTTTGGGGTGGTGATACATTCTTCCATGGATTTCACTGCAGCTTTGGGTAAGAAGATCCCCCCACCCCGTTCAAGGGAGGGCCCCAGGCTGACATGCCCGACTCTCAGAGAGTCTTGCTAAAACCTCTGATGTAAAGAATATGTTATTTTTCAATGATGTGGACAAAAGCGCAGTCTTCCATTCTCATCCCACACCTTGACCAAATCTGCTGCATGTGATTATGTAAAGAAGAAACTGCAATAAAAATTGTCAAAGTTGAAGTTTGTTTTAAGAGACTGAATCATGGTTCTCCATTATGGGTAAATAGTGTTTAGAAAGGTAAATTGTTAGATTTTGATATTGATAAAATATTTTCCAAAATTCAAAATAAATGAAAATAATCAATTTATGGCCAGGCTCTGAGTGCTTAAGATAATTTTGCTTCCACCATATCACATTCTATGTGCTTGACACTGACTCCACTGAAATTGAGTTCTAAGTGAATTCCTAAATATTAGAGATCATTGTGTGTCATAAAAAGTGATAAAAAAATGATAAAGAAATGACATTACATTTTTTTCCTTCCAAGATTTTATTTAAATTCAAGTTAGTTAACATGTAGTGCAGAATTGGTTTCAGAAGTAGAGTATAGTGATTCATCATTTACATATAACAGTCAGTGCTCATCACAAGTGACCTCCTTGATGCCCATCACCCACTCAACCCATCCCCTCATTTACGTCCCTCCATCAACCTTCAGTTTGTTCTCTATAATGAAAAGTCACTCACAGTTTGACTCCCTCTCTGATCTTATAATATATTTCCTTCTCTTCTCCTGTTCATCTATTTTCTTTCTTAAATTCCACACATGAGTGAAATCATATGGTATTTGTCTTTCTCTGACTGACTTATTTCAGTTAGCATAATACCTGCTAGTTGTATTCACGTTGTTGCAAGTGGCAAGATTTCATTCTTTTTTGATGGCTGAGTAATGTTGCATTATATACATACACTCCACATCTTCTTTATCCATTTATCAGTCAGTGGACATTTTGGCTGTACCAGTTTGCATTCCCACCAACAGTGTAAGAGGGTTCCCTTTTCTCTGCATCCTTGCCAGCTTCTGTTGTTTCCTGAGGTGTTAATTTTAGTCATTCTGACAGGTGTGAGGTGGTATATGGTATCTGCAGTGGTTTTGATTTGTATTTCCCCGATGATGAGTGATGTTGAGCACTTTTTCATGTGTCTGTTATCCATTTGAATGCTTTCTTTGGAGAAATGTCTGTTCATATCTTCTGCCCATTTCTTCACTGAATTATTTATTTTTGCTGTGTTGAGTTTGATAAGTTCTTGACAGATTTTGGATACTACCCCTTTGTCCTATATGTCATTTGCAAATATCTTTCCCCGTTCTTTAGGGTGCCTTTTAGTTTTGTTGATTATTTCCTTCTCTGTGCAGAACCTTTTTTTCTTTATGAAGCACCAATAGTTCATTTTTGCTTTTGTTTCCCTTGCCTCTGAAGATGTATCTAGTAAGAAGTTGCTATGGCCAAGATCAAAGACATTGCTGCCTGTGTTCTCCTCTAGCATTTTGATGGTTTCCTGTCTCACATTTAGGCCTTTTATTCATTTCGAATTAATTTTTGTGTATGGTGTAAGAATGTGGTCCAGTTTCATTCTTTTGCTTGTTGCCATCCAATTTTCCCAACACCGTTTGTTGGAAAGATTGTCTTTCTTCCACTGGATTGTCTTCCTGCTTTGTTGAAAAATAGTTGACTATATAGTTGTGGGTCCATTTCTCTGTTATCTGTTCTGTTCCATTGATCTATGTGTCTGCTTTTGTGCCAGTACCATACTGTCTTGATGATTGCAGCTTTGAAATATAGCTTGATGTCTGGAATTACGACCTTCTGTTTTGCTTTTCTTTTTCAACATTACTTTGGTTCTCAGGGTTTTTTGTGGTTCCATACATATTTTAGAATTGTTTGTTCTAATTCTGTGAAAAATGCTGGTGGTGTTTTGGCAGGATTGCATTGGATGTGTAGATTGCTTTGGGTAGTTTAGATATTTTAACAATATTTGCTCTTCCAATCCATAATGCTTTTCCATTTCTTTGTTTCTACAGTTTCTTTGAAATAACATGATCCATGCAAGTGACTCAAATGCTGTTTTTGTACTTGCAGGTTTTAAATCCATTCTACATGTTCCAAGCTTTTACCCTAACTTTGTGGCTGTCTCAAGGTTACATAGAATACTCTGTGGCCATCATCATCTTGTCTATTATCTCCATTGTCTTAAGCGTGTATGATTTGCGACAGGTAAGAGCTAAAATCACAGTTGGATGCTATTTAGCTTATGGTGTACAAGAAGCAAAACCTATGGAATTTCCACTGGCAGCAAGAAATAGCTTAAGTGAAACTTAAGTCATAAAGCAAAAAAACAAGGGCTTACTAAATGTGAGATCTCATGAGGAGAGCTTCAGAAATAGCAGGTAGACATGAATATCTTTGCAAACTCGGATTATCGACTGAAGGCTGACCTGTATACAATGTTCCAAAGGACCTGATGTTGTGTCTGAGTATGGTGGGGAAGAATGCTGTGACAGACTAATGATGACAGCATCTTTCAATCTTTGTTCATCTTATAGCTATTTAAAGTCTTGCTTTTTAAAAATAATTAGTCCTCTTTTTTTAAGTTTATTTATTTATTTTGAGAGAGAGAGAGAGCGTGCGCATGTGAGTGTGAGCTGGGGAGGGGCAGAGAGAGAGACAGAGATAGAAAATCCCAATCAGGCTCTACACTGACAACCAACATGGGGCTTGATCTCATGAAATGCTAGATCCTGACCTGAGCTGAAATCAAGAGTCAGATGCACAACTGACCGAGCCACCATCTGAATGCCTCAAAATAACCAGCCTTCAAAATGATACAGCAGTGCATTCTGAAATCGAATTTTCCTGAATCTTACTTATATCTCCACAGTCCCTGCAAGTCTCCGCTCCCCCCAGCACCTTTCTAGAAAATGTTTTGCTACTTTGCTTAAGAGTCATCAGACTGAATCAAGAGGCAGCTCCAAAAAGATATGTCACCATATTTGTTGCATGTTTTTGAGCACTTGACTGTGGAATGAGCTTTGTAGACATGGGGTTGGGGGCTGGGCCTCAGTGCGGTGCGCTGTGTCAACCTGCCAACTCTGCGGAACTGTTGAAACCATCTGTCTCAAACTTCATCCTTCATCTCCAGGGGAAAAAACACCAAGATCCAGGGAGCTTGGTTCAGATCAGGGTGTGGGTTTGTGACAGGGTCAGAGCTTCTGGCTCCTTATAAAATGTAATTCTACGACATGTGCAATATTTCCTTAGCATAAGGCCCTTCCCAAAGTAGTGTCACAGCTGAGGATGAAAGTCAAACACAAGTGCTGCAAAGAGAGGTGAATTCTCAATGTCCACAGAGTGAGCTCTGGGCACAAGTCCGAAAGGCAGATGTGGGCCCTTTACACAGGCCTAACTGAAAGGGACCTTTCATTCCTATTCTATTTCAGTCACTCAACAATATTAAGTCTAATATTGGCTCTTTGTCTGGTTTTAGATCCTACAAATTTTGAGTGATAAAGTGTTTAATGAGAAATGAAAGAAAGGCAATAGGTATGTAAAGAGTTAGAAAACATGCTCTAAAAATGAAAAGTTAACTGAATGGAGATACTTTGATCTAGAGAGTGAAGGCTCCAAGGGCGTTGTTTTGTTTGTTTCTGGTTTTTTATCTTTTTAAAAAATGAGTACCTAGTGTGTTTTTTCACAAACTAATTTAAATCACAAAAACATTAGGAGTGACCAGTAACCTGCCTTTGATGGTGGTAAATCCTTTCTGCCGGGCTCCCAAGGCCTGGGAGGAGAGTCACTGTCTTTCTGGTGAACTCTGAGTATTTGAGCAAAAGCATGAAAATAGACATCAGGACAATAAAGATCTGACTATTCTGTCAAGTTGCAATAGGAAACTAGAGTGTCCTAAGCTTTTTCCTTACTCGTTTGATAAAGGTATGTAATGTGAAGCCCACAAATAGAACTTCTATTTTCTGGGTTTTCAGAATCTTTCCTTTATAGAATATCTGATTTGATACCTGCAAGCTATTCGCACACTTTCTGGTTTAAGTCAAACATCAGTGGGTACAGCCCTTCCCCCATGTCCTACCTTCCACTGAGGAGACATCCGGGTTTTCTGTGTAAGTCACCCGGATATATCATCATAAACCGTCGAAATGCTCTTAGGAGAAATTTAGAACTCTCTGAGGACTTTTGGCAGAGAGATCTTATCTAATCAAATTAAAAACCTCCCCCTTACCTCTCTTACTTGTGTTACTCGGTGCTATTATAATCAGTTTCCTCATCTGTAAGAGGTGTGGGGGGGGGGCTGTGAGTGTGTATTGATGTTAGAGTTGAGAGAATTAAATGAAACAATCAGTTTGAATACTTACATTCCTGGTATACAGTAGGTATTCACTAAGTATTAGTTCTTGTTATCATTGATATTGCTGTTGCTGTTTTTATTATTACAAGTTGGGGAAAGTTGGCAATGGACAGATGAGAGGAGGAGGGGGTTCAGAGATTGACAGGAGCAATCATGGGACCATTGGAAGCAGCATGGGACCATCGGAATAGGGCTGCTAACGACCACTGGCCCACTCCTATGAGTCTCGGGACTCTATTTTCCTTGGGCTCACTTTCCTCAGCTATACATGGTGGGCATTATACTTTACTTTTTAGATCTTACCATTTTGGGATTCTATCATTTTGGCAGGGCCACCGATAAGGAATGGGGAAAAAAAAAGCCCTTGAAAACTTTAGAACACTAGTAAGAAGTTTTCTGGCCACTGGAAATCTAAGAGCATGTGCTGCAAATTGGCGTCAACTCCTATTGGACCCTATTAGTGTCCAATTGGACTTTAGTTTAGTCCTAAACTACTTACGTCAGAATGTGTCTAAAGAATAGAAACTTGTTTAAACTATCCTCCTCATCAAAGGGATATGTATTAGAAATATGTACCAGTAGCTCATAGAACCTGAAGACATAAAGTACAGTGGACTTTACTGGAGCCTCAAACCATGAACTTGGGTTACTCTCTCCAACCTCCTATTCCCAAACAGGCTTGAAATTAAGTACACAAATTTTGGGGCAAGCACTGCAGCCCCCCTCCTCTGATAACTGAGTGTGCATGGAGTTCTGGTGGCCTGCAACTAGCCTGTTCTAGGTGGCTCTCTCTTTCCACAGGCACACATAGTTGGAACAGGGGGTACTTGACTCAGTGGGAGCCATTCCATCAGCAGGAATGATGCCAATATTCTTTTTGCCTGGGATCCAAGCATAAGAGCTTGAAGCTGTCTGTCCTACTCTGTCAGAAATGTGATCTGAGAAATGATGCTAGGTCCAGGGTGACAACCCTTGATCCCTGTGTGTGAACAAGCAGAGAAAAGACTTGCACAGAGAAAGACTGAACCAAATACACAGTGAGACACAGAGGTGAGCAATATGTAGCCTGGGGTAGACGGAGAGGAGAGGGGAGAGAGAGAGAGAGAGAGAGAGAGAGAGAGAGCGAGCGAGCACAAGAAAGAACGCTAATAACCTGCTTCTCATAGCATTTCCTGTTTCCATTTGGAGCCCTTGGGAGCTCTAGCTTCACTTCCCACCTTAGGTTAGTGAGATGTCCTGCATCTTCACAAACTCTCATCAGCCTAGACCAGTTTAACCAATTTCTGTTACCTGTAATCAACAGGTCCCAAATAAATGTGGTATTACCACTTGATATGTTATGCCCCCTAGAATGTTTCCACATAGTTCCCGTGAACTAAATACACATTTCCCATCGACACGTTTCTGACAAATTTCAGTCTCTCTGAAAATTCCTTTACAATGTCTATTTTTTTTCACTTGGAACATAGGTATAACTGTCTTTAAGGAAATAGAAAATAATAGAGAGAGATTCCTGTGTGAGAGTCGGGGAAGGGCTACAAAGAAAATAAGTTTGATTTTACACTCTAGAGGGCAATGTTTCAGTGAGAGAATTACTCAAGATTCCTAAGCTCCTGACCTATTAAATCAAAATATCCAAGGTAACAACGCGCCTCTGTGCTTTTCCACAGCTTCATAACAGGTGATTGTTATGCACTCTGAAAGCTTAAGAGTTGTTGTTCCAGAAGAATCCACCAAAGGACAAATTCAAGCACTGAGATCCCCAATACATCTATTTATTTAGTAACGTCATCAACTGCTAAACGTATTTTCACTCTTTCTACTCTATAAGATGCACAAGACTACAAGGTTATATGGAGATTTAGTTATGTATTTATTAATTTGTTTTATTAAAACAGGAACATACTTTGTACATGAATCTGGATTTGTCACTTTACAATACAGATAATGGCCGTCTACCAAGTAAATAAATAATTCTAGATCATGTTTAAAAATAATGGTGTGAAATTCCATGATATATCATAATTTATTCAACCATTCTTTTACTTAGAGAAAGTAGGGGGCTTCCTCTCCAATTTTTTGCCACCACAGGCATGCTGAATTACACAAAACTACAATATAGATGTGTCCCTACATATTAGTGTTTGCATTTTTTTAAGTAAAATAATCGAAAGCCATGTTGCTGAATCAAAAGATGCATCTATTTTGGATGTTACCAGACACTGCGAGATTATTTTCTTCAAATAAAATAACAGCATCATATAAGAGTATCCATTTCTCCAGATCCTCGCCAGATTTGGTGTTATATATTGATGTTTAAAATTTTTTCAGTCTAACATATTTTTAGAAAGTTGTGTTCCAATGATGTTTTAATTTATATTCCACTAATTATTAGTGAGATTAGATACATTTTTCTCTAATAGATATTTGCTTTTTCTTTTCTGTTTATTCTCTTTATATCCATCATACATGTGGAAAAGTTTTATTTTTTAGTCATCATGTTTCTTTTGGTCTTTACTTTTGCCAGGTAGCTTAAAATGTGTGTAGTCAAATATGTTTCTCTTTTCCTTTTTCTGGGTTTCTGGGTTTCCTGTTTTGCTTCTCAAGTTCTCCTCTTCTAAAAGTTAGTATGCTCTGTTCTTTTTATTTGTAGTTTTCTCAATATTAGTTTAAAATCCTTAATGAATCTTAAACACTCAGGTTCTACATCTTAAAATCCTGACATGTCTTTGCTTAAAATAGTGTCTGAGGTGGGAACTTCACTTGATGGCGGTCCTGCAAAAGATTTCTTTATCAAGGAGGCGCTCATCTAATTAGCAGTTAACATTTGTTTAAGTTTTATTTATTTATTTTGAGAGAAACAGAGACAGTGCCAGTGGGGGAGGGGCAGAGAGAGAGAGGGGTAGGGGGAGAGAAAGAATCCGAAGCAGACCCCAAGCCATCAAGAAAGAGCTTGATGTAGCGCTCGAACCCATGAAACCGTGAGATCGTAACCTGAGTGGAAACCCAGAGTCAGACTTGTAACTGATTGAGCCACCCAGGCACCCCTGCAGTTAACGCTTGTTAACAAAAGCTCATGTGACCCAAACTTTAAGGGATCTTATAACATTGCACAAAATGGACCAGTTTGCTGAAACTCTATTTTTGCAGTTTAAATCACAAATCCTCGCCAATCAATATTTCTTTAGCACAATTTGCAAGGGCTCCACCCGCCCCGCCTGTGACAGATGTGCTTTTATGGGGGCATAGAAGACTCTAAAATGATACATTTGTGATTGTGCGTGTCCTCCCGCCACCTGAGACGGAAGGACGGGGACGATCAGGGAGGTGAAGCGACTCGCTTGGTAACAGTGGCTACAGATCCTAGCCCTGGGTTTCCTGATTCCACATCAAGTATTTCACACAGTTCCACTGAGCAAAATCTCAAAGTGACCTATGAGTTTCCTTGCGGCAAATGACTGATAATTTTATTACGAAAACATTTGGGAGAGGGGCTTGCTAGGAATGGAAGGAACATCTACTGCCATTTGCAAATCATGCTAAAGAAGTAGTGGCTTTGGGGAAGTGTTTGCAGGAGTGGAATAAGTTATCTTTCTGCATCTACTGTGGCCCCAAATCACGCCGTAAAGAGGGAGTCATCTTGGCTAACCCAAGGAACACCCGCGGCAGCCCCTTTCGAACAAGTTTGGTGCAGGTAGGAGTGCAAATTTAGTTGGCACTCAATTGTATTTACACTGAGCCGTGTTGCATACTCCACTGCGGGCTCCACAGGCGACTGCTAGAAATAGCGCTGAGTGTCTGACCCACAGTGCATTGCCTTTAGCCATGACTGAGCGGGGCTCAAAAGCCACCGGAGTTAGTGCCCTTGTTACTTATCTCCGGAGGAAATCCAGCCACAGCAAACACAAGGACACACAGCAACAGATGCCAGAATAATAACAATATGCAAATTAGGCTTGGAAACTGATCCTGGTCCCACTAAACTGGGACTGGAGAAACCAGAGGGGGCCTAATGAAAATCAGGCAGCGAGCTTCCAAATCACGGCAAGCAGCATAGCACCTGCTTTCTCCTAGCTGGTTGGTTGTCATAGAAACCTGTGTTTGTAGCGTTTCTGGGTACATTAGCTCAGAGAGGAGGCTTACATTATCCTTCTCCAGTGTTTCTAGGAGTAAAATAATTCAGTTCTATTAAATAAATATTTGCTGAAGGCCTACTATGGGATCGACTCCAGGGGCGCATAGATGAGTACTCTGAACCACCTGCCTCACACAGGAGACCTGACAAGAAAACAGCTGTAATGGAATGTGATCAGTACAGGAATACAGGCGGAAACACAGAGTGCAGAAGGATGCATTCTTTCTGGGGATGTTAGAGACTTATGGAGTGGAGGTGACATTTGAGCAGGGTTTCATGTGATGGATTAGGAAGGGTTTGGTAGCAGAAAGCCGGGGTGAGCATTCCAGGTTATAGCTTGAACAAAGGCACGGAAGCATGGCAGGTTCTGCAGAACGCTAAGCCTGATGAATAAATCCAGCTTGATGCCGTAATGGTTTTTGAGAGTTACAGTCAAGCATTATGAACTCACACTTCACCACTTCCAAATGTGTCGATTATCATCCTCTTAAAGCTAGGGTGAATTTCTCACGGCGGTGACTAAAAGAGTCTGCTAAGCAAGAAAGTAACTTAAAGAAATTCATAAGGAAGCTTATTTATCTTCTTAAATTTGGAAAAAAGCTATTTTCAAGCACTTGAGGAGAAAATATTCATCAATGGAAAAGGCTTTAGAGTCAGATGAACTGGGGTTTGACTGCCAATCTTCATACTTAGTAAGTAAATGATTGTAGACAATTTAACATTTTCAAGACCCTGTTTTGTTTTGGGGTTTCTTTTTTGGTTGCTTTATTTTGTTATATGTACATTGGAGACAATAACATTTTCATCACAGGATTATTTTAAGGGCCAAAAAAAAAAAACAACAAGCAATACATTCCAAGTGTTTACAACAGTGCCTGGAACATAGTAGTTGCTTAATGTTTTAAACTGTCTAATAATAATAATGTAAACCACTTATAAACCCTGGATTATTTCTTCTATGAAGTTTTGGGGGCTTTGAATAAATCTCTGGCATATAAAATAAATCAGTTTCAAACATGTTGAGTTTTGAAGGAGCTTGAAAATGATTCAATTCAATGTCATTTGTTGAGAGGAAACAAGTAACTTATAAAGTGAAATTTCTTATATACGGGTACGTGGTTAGAGGGTAAACCTGACCCGTGACTCAGGAATTCTGAATGAATCCAGGAACCATGGCTGACTTTCCCACTATTACCCATCAGTATAATGGACACCCCAATAAGCAAGCCTCAGAAAGTCAAGTTAGGGCAATGGCTACATACCTAATAAACAGCAGTTCCACTTCTTCCACTCAATTGGTCCAAATGATTGAAGTGTTGCCTTCTGGAAACAACTGAAGTAAACAATAAATTGTACTGTCCAAATAACACCAAAGTTATTAAATTCTCTTAAGAGGAAATTGCCTAATTGTGTGTAATGCTTATCTGGTGACATTGGCTGCATTAAGAATCATCAAGAGGACAGATAAAAATAATTTACTCTAGGGGCACTTGGGTGGCTCAGTCGGTTAAGTGTCCAACTTTGGCTCAGGTCATGATCTCACAGTCCATGGGTTTGAGCCCCACATCGGGCTCTGTACTGATGGCTCAGAGCCTGGAGCTGGCTTTGGATTCTGTGTCTCCCTCTCTCTCTGCCCCTTCCCTGCTCCCACTGTCTCTCTGTCTCTCTGTGTCTCTCAAAAATAAACATTTAAAAAATTAACTCTATCATCTAAAAGGGAAAGTTTTATACTTGAATTAGGCTAAGTTATTTTTAAATACTGTTGATGGTATTCAGAGCTCTTCTACTTAGAAGTACCCAAGTAACAGTTGTCTATACAAAAGGGGGCAGAGCCTTCCAAGGGTGCCTCTGCCGCTGGCATCCCCTACAGTCAGTGTGTGGAACTGTGTAGACAACTTGCCCTAACACCTCTGCCTTCCTGTCTCCTGAGTTATCCCAGAAGATGCTGCCTCCACTTCTCCAGGCTGCTTCTGTTTCTTCCGCTTTGCACAGGGTCATATCTCAGTGAATTCCATCCCAAGAGAATCTTCCCAGGTGATGCATTAGACAACTTTTTTCCCCAACAATTTTCTTATTAATCATTAGCCCTTGCTGAGCTCTTACCATGGTAATGAGTACTATCCATAGGGATAACCAAGATAAGCATTGGTTAAATTTTAAAAACCCTCTAAAACAGATATTGTTATTATCTCCACTTGCAGATGAGGAAAAGGGAGCTAACTAGGCTGAATAATGCCTAACTGAAAGCATGAGCGTTGTAGAGCATCATGGCTCTGGTCTACAGACAGACCAAATATGGAAACCCACCAGTCTGTAAAGGAGGAGATAAAATTCCACGTAAAATCAAAACATAACTCCAATATTCCCAAGATTTTACAATGAAAAGATCAAAGTCATTTTTGTTGTTTTATAGACAGGGAAATAGGTACCAAAAGGGAAACTAACCTGGTCTTATTGTTCTTCTCTTATGTCCTTGTACACCCTTAAGAAATACAGCATCGGAGCCTTAGCATTGGTCATTGGGGGCAGTGGTTGTGCATTATTCTTCCTGGAATTGAAATAGCACTAAACTAATTAGCATATTTGTTGTTATAAGTTGGGGGTTGGCTAAGGTAGGGATTGGGGAAGGGAAGCAGAAGCATCAAAAGTAGAGCTTGAGGGGTGCCTGGGCAGCTGAGTTGGTTAAGCACCTGACTTTGGCTCAGGTCATGGTCTCATAGTTTGTGGGTTTAAGCCCGAGTTGGGCTCTGTGCTGAGAGCTCAGAGCCTGGAGCCTGCTTCAGATTCTGCGTCTCCCTCTCTCTCTGCCCCTCCCCTGCTCTCTTTCTCCAAAATAAATAAATTTATTCATTAAAAAATTTAAAAAAGAAAAGTAGATTGAGTCTTTGCCCAAAGCAGTTTCAGCTGTGATGGCAGGCATGGTATTTACTATACTGAGATCATGTGGTTTTCGGGTTATGGACTATCTGATAATTAAACGTTCACTTTGAATTGGTAGCAATCAGTGAAGCTGCACAACCTTGTGGAGGATCACAATAAAGTCCAGGTTACGATCATCGTAAAGGGCAAAGGTAAGTGATATGTTCTGCCACCTTCAGTATCCTAATGTTTCAGAGTGGAATCAGTCCCATTTGTTGTTGATTATTAGTTGAGGAGAAAAGCCTTTTCTGATTAAACTCATGACTGAGGCTAATGTAAGGCAAATAAGACTTCTAAGGTGCAAAACGTAAGGAGGAAAGATCACGCAAATGCTGATCTGCATTTCCAGGACCCAGACGGCGAACACCTCACTGAATTTTGTACCCTGGGTACCTTGCATGCCTCATCCTGATTGAACCATTTTGACCCAGTGTCTCAGTCGCTTTCAATTCCGTCTGCCTTCCCATATTTCACTCATTTGTTGCTGGATAAGCCTTCTTGAAGCTTTTTGATTTCCACAACCAATGATCTCAAACAGACCTTGAATTCTAACATTTTTTTTACTTTTTTACTTTTTAAAATGTTTATTTATTTTTGAGAGACAGAGAGAGACAGAGCATGGGAGGGGAAGAGCAGAGAAAGAGGGAGACACAGAATTTGAGGCAGGCTCCAGGCTCTGGGCTGTCAGCTCAGAGCCCGATGCAGGGCTTAAACTCACAAACTGTGAGATCATGACCTGAGTCGAAGCTGGGCGCCCAACTGACTAAGCCACCCAGGCACCCTTCTAACATGTCAATCTATTATTCAGAATCAAGACCTGAATAATGCCTGTAAAAGGCTGGCTGGACTCCATATTTGCTCTGACTTATCCTGGTTTGGGGTGGCCATGGCCCACTGTAAGGAGTAAGGAGCTGCACCCCAGGGTAGCAGAAACTATCTGGATGGCTCACACCAGGGCCCAGTCTAAAAACAGAATGTGTCCTCGAGGGGTCAGGAACCCAGTCCTGGCAAGGATGCAGCAGTAAAGGGGAACTCCTCCCATGATCAGTACCCTTGAGTATCTTCTGTGGGCAGAGCACTCTCCTAAGTACTAGGATCAAGAGGGGATCTTGTTACTGAGCTAATCCTTTGCTATGGCCCTGGAAGCCATTCCCTAATCCTGGTTTCTGTGATTTTGCAAGTGAGTGGCAAGGAGCGGGAGCAAATGAGCATGTGGGGTAGCTCTTGGGCAACCAGTTGGCTAAGAGTTCTCGGCCATGTGCATTCTTAAGTGAAAACAGGAAAAGATCAGCTAGTCATGGAAATTTGGTTGTTGTGTAGGTTTACAGAAGCTGGAATCCCGTCTCTTGGTTCCTGGAGATATTCTTATTCTCCCAGGAAAAACTTCATTGCCATGTGATGCTATTCTGATTGATGGAAGCTGTGTGGTGAATGAAGGCATGCTCACAGGTAAGCCTTTGTCACAGAGCCTCTTCTGTCCTGTCCAACAACCTGGCCAAGAGAGAGGAAAGCACATCAACACATCCTCACCTGCCTTATATTAAGATATTGAATGAAAGATGAGGTCAACCCAGCTAGGCTATTCAGAGAATCCATAAATGCAAATAGGCTACATTTAGTAATACAAGAATCCAATGACAATAAATACAAAATTAGAAGAAAAGTCTAGTATGTGATGGGTTAATTTCCTGACGGGTGGGTGAAGAGGGTACTTTGGTTCAGAGGATAGTGGTAGAGACTACCTGATGCACGGTATCCTCATGAACATGGGCGTAGTTTGTACACCTATCCAAACAAAACACAACCAGAATTCACCTACTCTTATAATTGGCAGGATGCAGAGATTTTATCTAGCCCCAGTTTTCGCTGGAAGAATATCGAGTTGAACCTGCAGGGAAAGGCGGTGTAACATTCTTTAGCATTGTGTTTCCAGTTGATCCTACCAAGCAGAAAGCCAATTTTCTTGTAACAGCAGTTTGAACTATCCTTGCTTTCATTTGAACTTCACGAAGTTCGCTTAAATTTGTGTACTTAGTAAGGCACTATTTAGAAAATATTCTTTAAGCAAAACCCAAAACACATAGGACATCATAATGAGAGAAGAAACTATACAATAACACAAAAATAGAAAGTATTTGTCTTTCGTGCTTACAAATTGTATTTTTCTGTTCCCTGGTTGCTGAAGACAGGAAAACACACACACACACACACACAAACACACAAACACACACACACAACTTTTTCACATCATGTAAATGTAAAGAGAATCATTATCGATTCCTAAATTGTTCAACGCAAGCAGATTTCATATTAAAAATGAGTCTGCTTAATTTAAAATTGAGACAAGAAAATGTAGTAAACATAAATATGCTCAGTATAATTACAAAATACCCTGTTAGTGTGTTGAAATCTAACTGCCTTATAATGAGAGCGATGAGGATTTGCATACTGATGCTATCTTTCATCCGGAATGTTGCCATAGTACCCGATGTGCAAACCTCAAGCTCAAGAAAAACTGGCCTCCTAAACCAAAGGCAGCAACTGTCTCACATTTCCCAGCAGCCTGCCAGTGAAGAATAGCTCCTCTCATTGGTGATGGAGCATGGCTGCGAGATAAAAGGGGAGGACAGACAGAAGTCTTAACTCTCCTGGGGTCCTAGATTCTTGCCTTACTTCTGAGGAAAACTCAGAGGAAGAAACGGTAGAAATGGTAAACAATGCTGCCTTTCAATGTGTAAAATGGACCTAAAATGACCTTATGTAGTAAGTTGCTTTTCTTAGGTCTATTTCTAGAAAAAGAAGGTCACCAGCATTAATATCTATGTAACCTACATACTGGTAAAAGTCAGTTTTAGAGACAGATGCATAAAACAGAAATACATATATTTCTTTCTCATTATTTTCTTTGGAAAGATCTAAGTACACCATGTTCTAAATACTTTATTACATAGCCTACAGAGAGCTGCCCACTCACGTATACATTTGTAAAAAGGATCCTGATTGATCAGATTATACTTAGATTCCTGAAACTGCATATGTCTTCCTAGAGCATTTGTCCATGAATGTGACTCAGGTTTGTTTTTTTTTCCCCCCACATGCAAAACAGTCCTTTGTGTATCTATAAGTCTTTATTTATTTAGAACAGAAATCACAAATACTCCAAACATCTCTAGAGCAATTTATGTTTTATAAATAATTTTTTTTATCATAGCAGAAAACAAATTAGGAGCTATTATAGTGCCCCATTTACAGCTTAATGATAACCCACAACTCTCGGACCAACTATAATGCCTCATTTACAGACGAGGAGACCCAAGTGACAAGAGACCAGGCTGCCCAGCTAGCCAGTGTCAGAACTGGAGGTGGTATTTGCTCCCAAACATGAGGGACCACAGGAGTGAGGAGAAAGAGAATTTTAAGAGGGGTAGAGCTGACATTTCTTGTGTCTGCTCATCTTTTTCTCTCTACTGGGTGGTCCCCCCATAGCACGTGTCCATTGTCGGGTCTTCTTCATCCTCTCTCCCTAGCCTCACTCTATTGCCATAAGCCCAACTATGCAAAAAACTTAATTGAATAACTACACTTACTTTTTAATTTTTGCTCCAAATCTTGCCATCCTTGAGAGTAAGCAGTGTTGCAAAGTATCTGGTCTAAGTCAGACAGTTGTCCCCATCGCTTGGCAGATGGTCTGACCCAAGTCTGGCTACTTGAAGTTGTGCAAGGCGCTGGGGACGTGGGTCTGGTCTAGGGCAGCTCTCCTTTCTGTGGACTCTACTCCACTATGGACACTTCCCAAGCCTGTCTCCCTGCAAAAGGAGGCCTACTGATGTTTCTTGCTCTGTTTTCACAAACTTCTAGAATGTTTCCTTACCTTACTTTGGTGCCGGCCCCTTCTCTCAAGAGAACACAATATCTATGTTTCCTTTGGATTTTCTTCCAATTCCCAATCCAGAGATTTTTATGTAGCTAGAAAAGTAGTAGAGGAAAGGCAGCATGAACAGGAGAGCTTTGCTCTTATCCTCAGGTCATCTCTAAAACTCATGGTCAAACTCACAAACGACATGTAAAACCCGGAAGCCAGCTCTCAACTTCTCTATCCTTTCTGCCTCTGGAGGCAATGGGTCCCTTCAAGGTTTAGCTCCTCATAAAGTTGTCAAGAGGCAAAAGGGAATACTGCGGGGGAAGTTATATTAATGTCTTGGAACTTTCTTTTGGCACAAAAGCTATTTTTTCTTATTTCTTATATGTATTATGCACTGTACTAATATTTTACATATATTATTTCATTCAGCCTATAACTCCAGTAGGTGCGAGAATCTAAGGCCCAGAGAGGATAAGTAATTTGCCTTAAGTCACACAGCTTAAAAGTGTTGGAGTGGCTTTTTAGATTCATTTGTTTATTTATTCGTTCATTCATTCCACAAACGTATATTAGCTACTATTCTGGAACACTCTACTATGTGCTAGGGATACAGCAGTGAACAAGAAAGATAATATTCTGCTCTCACAAAGGTGACATTCTAGTGGAGAGAAAGAAAATATGAAAATAGGGAAATGACATAAATTTCCAATGGTTATAAATTCTATGGAGAAGTTAAAAGACTCAAACCCAGGCCTTTTGACCTGGGAGTCTATGCTTGAAACTACTGCTCCCTCATTCTCTTAGAGGCAGTTTATAGGGGAGAGTGATAGTATTCATTCACTTGCCGCAATCACCTCCTCCCTCTACTCATTGAATTAATGATGTATTTGGAATGTGTGGGGGGAAGTAGGCAGAGATCCCAGCTGTGCACACAGAGATTTTCCTAAGTGGTGATTTCTCATTTACATCCTCTCAGATGAGCTTATGATGATTTGAGAGGCCAAATCTTTCCCCTCTTCCTTATCCCTTTCTGCTGTCTCTCACTTCTCCTTTTCTTTCAGTTATTCATTTGTCCATCCACGAATTCAATAAAGGTTCAGAAGTGCCTCCTCTGTGCCAGACACTGTTGAATGCTGGAGTCACCATAACAGACGTGAGATGGCCACTGCTCTCACACAGCTTACAGTCTAATGGCCCCCAGAAATATAAACAAAGGAGGACCCGGCATTTCAAGCACCCCTTCCATGCGGAGGCACTGACTCACTGGGGACAAGGGAGAGAAGTTCACTTCGCCCCAGCCAGGACTTCTGGGTCCTGGAAGCCAGCTGAAGTTGATGATGAGTGTTCTTTTTTCTAAAACACTCTCCAGGCTTCTTAGAACTCCATACCACTGTAGGCACATTGCCCTTTCTTGAGATTCCAAGAAAGGCCAAGCATGAGACTCCTTATTAATATGTGAAAAGCGTAAAAGAGACTTGAAAGTCATTTCTGTGTAAAATCATATCTGATTTGAATGTTATCTTTGGAACATTATCTCCAAATGACTTCCATCTCTGGTTGATTGAATGTCTGCCTGCCACCAATGCCATTGGTGGTGTGTGCAGAAACTATCTGCTAATATTAGTCTATGACTATATTATGGATTAATATTCAGTGATTCATAGGCAGAAAAAATGTTAGAAATTATCCCTAAGTATCCGCTTTTACAAAGGTTGATTTCAAAACAATGTAGTGCAATGATTTGGAGATTTGTCAAAAGGTTCTATCCCTTTTTCAAAGCCACTTAGAACACAACTAGTAAATCCAAACAAAGGATAAATATCAAACAAAGGATAAATGTAATAATTTTTAAAGAGAATGAATGAGGGACAATGCCTGGCTAAAGGAATTTCCTGAGAATATTCAAGATCACTAATACAAATTGTATGGCTTCTTATACCTTAGGATGTAAAAAATGCACCATGCAGAAAACTAGTTTTGAAAAACCAATCATAGGAAAACCTGGGTAATTGTTTTTATTCAGTCCATCCAGGCATTCAGCAAAAATAAGTCTTTTCAAACTATTACATACCAGCAAGGAAAATGAGGAATATAAAAAGTTATATATTTCAAAGTCCTTGCCCTCAGTTATTACCTAGGAGAGCTAGAATCTAAATTCCATAACTATAATCAATATAATATGGTTTCCAAATTAGAAAGATAATATGTTATTTTGTTAATTGAACATTTAGCAAAAGACTGATGGAATTTTAAATTCATTCTAGTGCTTTCTAAGTTTGGGAGCAAGGAAGTGTTATTAGCATTTTTATTTTGTTTCTGAAATGTATCCTTTTGAACTCTGAGCTAATTTTTTTTTTTTTTTTTTTTTTTTTTTTGCCATCAGGGAAAGTAGAGGAAAGGTACCAGCAAAGAATGGGAGGAAATAATAGTATATGCAAGTGGCCTAGGTTAGCTGGAGTGTGTAGGAAAAAGAGCCAGTGATGGTGATCGTGGTGGCTTTGAAAAATCTACCAAAAGAGTCTGCACTTGAGATCCCTCCAAACCTTACCCTCTGTATCTCTTCATCTGGCTATTTACCTGTATCCTTTATCATATCCTTTAACAAACTGGTAAATGTAAGTATTTCCCTGAGTTCTATGAGCCACTCTAGCAAATTAATTGGACCCAAGAAAGGGGTTGCAGGAACCTTGGATTTATTAGTTAGAAGCACAGGTGACAATGTGGATTTGCAATTAGCACTGAGGTGGGTGGGAGCAGTCCTGTGGGACTAAGTCCTTAACCTGTGGGATCTGATGCTATCTCCAGGTAGACAGTGTCAGAATTGAATTGAATTGAATTGAATTGTAGAACAACCAGCTAGTGCCACAGAATTGCTTGTTATGGAAAACCCCCCACTCATACTGGCATCAAGAGTGTGTGAGTGCAGTAGTAGCATCATAGCAAAAGAGACACGCAGGAGGAAGGACTGGAGGGTTTTTTCAACTCAAAAGATCAAGGCAGATGGTGGGATACTTTTTCATAAAAAAAGAAATATTACTTCTACCATAGACTCAAATTATGATTATTAAAATAGTTTTTGCATCAAGGAGCTAAACAGTTACAGGTAATCCATTGATAAGGCAGCCATCATGAGACAGTGATTGCCTGTGAAGACTTTGGGACCCAAATGCAAGAGTGCAGGAGTTACTTGGTGAGACATACCCACGGAGAAAAAGCAGTAAAAATTGGAGAATCGGACCATGAGAGGGCAGAGCATGGGAAGAGGAGGAATCAAAGGTGATTGAGACTGTAAACCTGTCACTCAGCAAAAGGGTGAGACCATAAAGAAAAAAGTCATGAGGATGTTTAGTGGTAAAAATATTAGTGTGGAGGCACCTGGGTGGCTCAGTCAGCTAAGCATCCTACTACTGATTGCAGCTCAGGTCATGATTTCATGGGCTTTCAGCACAGAGCCTGCTTGGGATTCTCTCTCTCTCTCTCTCTCTCTCTCTGCCCCTCCCCACTCTATCTCTCTCTCTCAAAAATAAATAAAATAAACATTAAAAAATATTAGTATGGATTTTAGATATGTTGACTTGAGGATGCTAGTGGGATATCCAGGTTGGGATGAATAGCCCACCATTGGGAAATAGAGAACAAGAACACAGGAGAAAGGAAAGATGAAGATTGACATTATTGATTGAACTATTTAGAAGTGTTAATTAGTGAGAATGGAGCAGAGATCATCCAGAAAGAAACAAAACAGCCCCTGTCTTGTTATATTGGTTTTTATCTTTCACTGCAAGCTCCAAAAAGATAATGAAGAATCTGTAATAGAATTTATGAAAGAATAATTTCTCATTCGTCTCTGCGCTTCTAGGACTGCTCACCTCCACCCTTGCACTCAATGTCCCAAACATCCTCAACTATCTTTAATGCCCAGAGCACAGCATCATCGTTCTCTCATTTCTTCCAAGAACACTTTATTTTCCTCCTTCGTCTAGCTGGCCTCATTTCCTTTTGAGTTGTCATTTATTAATTGTTCTGGAAATGTTTCCTGGTCCTCTGTTTGGGTTAGCTCTCCAGATCACCCAGTAATACTACCGAAATACGTACTTTTTTGTATTTTAATTTATTATTCACTGCTATTTACTGGCTTGACTCCCTGGGCTTTCTGAGGGCAGGATTTCTATCTTGTTCATTATTATATTCTCAGCACCTTGAACCTGGCACAGAATAAGGACTTAAAAATATTTGTCGAATGAATGGATGAATGGGCAGATAAACAAGTAAATGAAAGGTGAATAATAATAACCATGTATGTGTTTTATATCTCATTCATTACCTAGCATAGATGTGGGCTTGAAGGACACGTGAGGGGACAATTAAGTGAAAACTATCTTTGTTAAATTGAACTGTTTCTTAAATTATAACAGCAAACCATGCAGACCAGATATGGAAAATATAGGTGGACCTTAAATAAGTACTTGAAATATTAGGAAGTAGACCACTGCTTGCATCACCAGCTCCTTGAGAAATCATCTGACCCAGGAGAGGGGCTTCCAGAGCTGACTAGCTGTGGTTTGTATACTTTCTTGTAACGGTCAAGCACCACCTCTAAATAACCACCTGCGTCAGACAGAATCAACAGAACACAATCTTCTTTAGGAGAAAGTATACCTGTCACAAAGACGCCACTGCCCCACACGGAGAACACCATGGCCTGGAAATCCCACAGTGTGGAGGACTATCGGAAACATGTCCTTTTCTGCGGGACAGAAGTGATCCAGGTCAAGCCATCTGGGCAGGGGCCGGTGAGAGCGGTTGTTTTGCAAACAGGTTAGTTGATTCCACTTTTGTAAATGTAGTCCATGATTAGAGGTTGGGGAGTTGGATTGGGGAAATGTGGTTTAGGATTATGGCATTTGCCACATTCTGGAAATAACAGCCATACTGGTTTCTGGTCAGATCCTTATTATTCTAAGCAGACACCATTTCCAGCCTAACTGGTTCATTGTTACAACCTTTGTCTAAGATGAAACATATAAAGAGATGAAATACATTGCCGCAAAGGTAAGACTATGTTCTTGTTTGTTTGTTTTTTATGTCCACAGGCTTCTTTTCTTTTCCCTCTATACCAACTCTGGTTACCAAGAAAAGAGTTCCAACCACTGTCACTTGAGGACTTTTCACTTTCAAAGTGCTTGCTGGCTTATTATTTCAAGGTCCCTGCTGGACACCTCCATTTGGGTTCCCTACAGACACTTCAAAGTCAAGGCATCTAAAGGACTTGTCCTCCACTTTCTGTTGACAGATTGCCATCTGGCCAGTCTGTCCACATCACCTTTAACTCCTCACTTTCTCCCATACCAAGTAGGACATCACATCCTGTCAATTCTAGAGATGCCTCCCGAGTTGTGTCTCCCTCCGTGTCATTCCCGCAGTTGGTGTTTGGCTCAGGCCTTTCATCATCCCCTGTCTAACTATTGCAGCAGAAATATTCTTTTGACTGTTCCCGTTCAGCTTTGGCCTCAAATACTTTGTCTTGTCTTTTGTTCCACCTCTCTTTTGATCTGCCACCAAGTCATATTTCTAAAACATATTTTGAAGCAGTTTATACACATCATGCTCAAAAACTTTTCAAGACTACTAATATTATTCCCAGTCTTTCACATGACATTACACAGCCAACACTACCCCTGACCTGTGTTTCTGCCAGCCCACATATGCACAGATCCAAAACATACTTGCACTTTGTTGTCTCTGTGCTTTAGTCTTTGATTCAATAGTTCTACCTAATTTTTTAAAAATAGTTTATTGTCAAATTGGTTTCCATGCAACACCCAGTGCTCTTCCCCACAAGTGCCCTCCTCCATCACCACCACCTCTTTTCCCCCCTCCCCCTCCCCCTTCAACTCTCAGTTCATTTTCAGCATTCAATAGTCTCTCAAGTTTTGTGTCCCACTGTCTCCCCAACTCTCTTTCCCTCTTCCCCTCCCCCTGGTCCTCCATTCCTGTTAGACCTATGAGTGCGAACACATGGTTTCTGTCCTTCTCTGCCTGACTTATTTCGCTTAGCATGACACCCTCGAGGTCCATCCACTTTCCTACAAATGGCCAGATTTCATTCTTTCTCATTGCCAC